>NW_027507784.1:213563805-213986305 GCF_037356315.1 Lithobates pipiens
TGCAGAATAGGGCAGCAGTCAGCAGCAGTGCACCACAACCCTATATATTGTACACCTATACCAGTCCTTACAAGGACCTTTGTGGACCTAGTAGCTAATGATTTGCAGACTGTACCTCAGTCCCTACACTGATAAAGGACTGCTGCAGAATAGGGCAACAGTCAGCAGCAGTGCACCACAACCCTATATATTGTACACCTATACCAGTCCTTACAAGGACCTTTGTGGACCTAGTAGCTAGTGATTTGCAGACTGTACCTCAGTCCCTACACTGATAAAGGAATGCTGCAGAATAGGGCAGTAATCTGCAGCAGTGCACCACAACCCTATGTATATTGTAAACCTATACCATTCCTTACAAGGACCTTTGTGGACCTAGTAGCTAGTGATTTGCAGACTGTACCTCAGTTCCTACACTGATAAAGGACTGCTGCAGAATAGGGCAGCAGTCAGCAGCAGTGCACCACAACCCTATATATTGTACACCTATACCAGTCCTTACAAGGACCTTTTTGGACCTAGTAGCTAGTGTTTTGCAGATTTTACCTCAGTCCCTACACTGATAAAGGACTGCTGCAGAATAGGGCAGCAGTCAGCAGCAGTGCACCACAACCCTATGTACTGTACACCTATACCAGTCCTTACAAGGACCTTTGTGGACCTAGTAGCTAGTGATTTGCAGACTGTACCTCAGTCCCTACACTGATAAAAGACTATTGCAGAATAGGGCAGTTATCTACAGCAGTGCACCACAACCCTATAAATTGTACACCTATACCAGTCCTTACAAGGACTTTTGTGGACCTAGTAGCTAGTGATTTGCAGACTGTACCTCAGTCCCTACACTGATAAAGGAATGCTGCAGAATAGGGCAGCAGTCAGCAGCAGTGCACCACAACCCTATATATTGTACACCTATACCAGTCCTTACAAGGACCTTTTTGGACCTAGTAGCTAGTGTTTTGCAGATTTTACCTCAGTCCCTACACTGATAAAGGACTGCTGCAGAATAGGGCAGCAGTGCACCACAACCCTATATATTGTACACCTATACCAGTCCTTACAAGGACCTTTTTGGACCTAGTAGCTAGTGTTTTGCAGATTTTACCTCAGTCCCTACACTGATAAAGGACTGCTGCAGAATAGGGCAGCAGTTAGCAGCAGTGCACCACAACCCTATGTACTGTACACCTATGCCAGTCCTTACAAGGACCTTTGTGGACCTAGTAGCTAGTGATTTGCAGACTGTACCTCAGTCCCTACACTGATAAAGGACTGCTGCAGAATAGGGCAGCAGTCAGCAGCAGTGCACCACAACCCTATATATTGTACACCTATACCAGTCCTTACAAGGATCTTTGTGGACCTAGTAGCTAATGATTTGCAGACTGTACCTCAGTCCCTACACTGATAAAGGACTGCTGCAGAATAGGGCAACAGTCAGCAGCAGTGCACAACAACCCTATATATTGTACACCTATACCAGTCCTTACAAGGACCTTTGTGGACCTAGTAGCTAGTGATTTGCAGATTGTACCACAGTCCCTACACTGATAAAGGACTGCTGCAGAATAGGGCAGCAGTCAGCAGCAGTGCACCACAACCCTATATACTGTACACCTATGCTAGTCCTTACAAGGACCTTTGTGGACCTAGTAGCTAGTGATTTTCAGACTGTACCTTAGTCCCTACACTGATAAAGGACTGCTGCAGAATAGGGCAGCAGTCAGCAGCAGTGCACCACAACTCTGTATATTGTACACCTATACCATTCCTTACAAGGACCTTTGTGGACCTAGTAGCATGTGATTTGCAGACTGTACCTCAGTTCCTACACTGATAAAGGACTGCTGCAGAATAGGGCAGCAGTCAGCAGCAGTGCACCACAACCCTATATATTGTACACCTATACCAGTCCTTACAAGGACCTTTTTGGACCTAGTAGCTAGTGTTTTGCAGATTTTACCTCAGTCCCTACACTGATAAAGGACTGCTGCAGAATAGGGCAGCAGTCAGCAGCAGTGCATCACAATCCTATGTACTGTACACCTATACCAGTCCTTACAAGGACCTTTGTGGACCTAGTAGCTAGTGATTTGCAGACTGTACCTCAGTCCCTACACTGATAAAAGACTATTGCAGAATAGGGCAGTTATCTACAGCAGTGCACCACAACCCTATAAATTGTACACCTATACCAGTCCTTACAAGGACTTTTGTGGACCTAGTAGCTAGTGATTTGCAGACTGTACCTCAGTCCCTACACTGATAAAGGAATGCTGCAGAATAGGGCAGTAATCTGCAGCAGTGCACCACAACCCTATATATATTGTAAACCTATTCAATTCCTTACAAGGACCTTTGTGGACCTAGTAGCTAGTGTTTTGCAGACTGTACCTCAGTTCCTACACTGATAAAGGACTGCTGCAGAATAGAGCAGCAGTCAGCAGCAGTGCACCACAACCCTATATATTGTACACCTATACCAGTCCTTACAAGGACCTTTTTGGACCTAGTAGCTAGTGTTTTGCAGATTTTACCTCAGTCCCTACACTGATAAAGGACTGCTGTAGAATAGGGCAGCAGTCAGCAGCAGTGCACCACAACCCTATGTACTGTACACCTATACCAGTCCTTACAAGGACCTTTGTGGACCTAGTAGCTAGTGATTTGCAGACTGTACCTCAGTCCCTACACTGATAAAAGACTATTGCAGAATAGGGCAGTTATCTACAGCAGTGCACCACAACCCTATAAATTGTACACCTATACCAGTCCTTACAAGGACTTTTGTGGACCTAGTAGCTAGTGATTTGCAGACTGTACCTCAGTCCCTACACTGATAAAGGAATGCTGCAGAATAGGGCAGCAGTCAGCAGCAGTGCACCACAACCCTATATATTGTACACCTATACCAGTCCTTACAAGGACCTTTGTGGACCTAGTAGCTAATGATTTGCAGACTGTACCTCAGTCCCTACACTGATAAAGGACTGCTGCAGAATAGGGCAACAGTCAGCAGCAGTGCACCACAACCCTATATATTGTACACCTATACCAGTCCTTACAAGGACCTTTGTGGACCTAGTAGCTAGTGATTTGCAGACTGTACCTCAGTCCCTACACTGATAAAGGAATGCTGCAGAATAGGGCAGTAATCTGCAGCAGTGCACCACAACCCTATGTATATTGTAAACCTATACCATTCCTTACAAGGACCTTTGTGGACCTAGTAGCTAGTGATTTGCAGACTGTACCTCAGTTCCTACACTGATAAAGGACTGCTGCAGAATAGGGCAGCAGTCAGCAGCAGTGCACCACAACCCTATATATTGTACACCTATACCAGTCCATACAAGGACCTTTTTGGACCTAGTAGCTAGTGTTTTGCAGATTTTACCTCAGTCCCTACACTGATAAAGGACTGCTGCAGAATAGGGCAGCAGTCAGCAGCAGTGCACCACAACCCTATGTACTGTACACCTATACCAGTCCTTACAAGGACCTTTGTGGACCTAGTAGCTAGTGATTTGCAGACTGTACCTCAGTCCCTACACTGATAAAAGACTATTGCAGAATAGGGCAGTTATCTACAGCAGTGCACCACAACCCTATAAATTGTACACCTATACCAGTCCTTACAAGGACTTTTGTGGACCTAGTAGCTAGTGATTTGCAGACTGTACCTCAGTCCCTACACTGATAAAGGAATGCTGCAGAATAGGGCAGCAGTCAGCAGCAGTGCACCACAACCCTATATATTGTACACCTATACCAGTCCTTACAAGGACCTTTTTGGACCTAGTAGCTAGTGTTTTGCAGATTTTACCTCAGTCCCTACACTGATAAAGGACTGTTGCAGAATAGGGCAGCAGTTAGCAGCAGTGCACCACAACCCTATATATTGTACACCTATACCAGTCCTTACAAGGACCTTTTTGGACCTAGTAGCTAGTGTTTTGCAGATTTTACCTCAGTCCCTACACTGATAAAGGACTTCTGCAGAATAGGGCAGCAGTGCACCACAACCCTATATATTGTACACCTATACCAGTCCTTACAAGGACCTTTTTGGACCTAGTAGCTAGTGTTTTGCAGATTTTACCTCAGTCCCTACACTGATAAAGGACTGTTGCAGAATAGGGCAGTAGTTAGCAGCAGTGCACCACAACCCTATGTACTGTACACCTATGCCAGTCCTTACAAGGACCTTTGTGGACCTAGTAGCTAGTGATTTGCAGACTGTACCTCAGTCCCTACACTGATAAAGGACTGCTGCAGAATAGGGCAGCAGTGCACCACAACCCTATATATTGTACACCTATACCAGTCCTTACAAGGACCTTTTTGGACCTAGTAGCTAGTGTTTTGCAGATTTTACCTCAGTCCCTACACTGATAAAGGACTGCTGCAGAATAGGGCAGCAGTTAGCAGCAGTGCACCACAACCCTATGTACTGTACACCTATGCCAGTCCTTACAAGGACCTTTGTGGACCTAGTAGCTAGTGATTTGCAGACTGTACCTCAGTCCCTACACTGATAAAGGACTGCTGCAGAATAGGGCAGCAGTCAGCAGCAGTGCACCACAACCCTATATATTGTACACCTATACCAGTCCTTACAAGGACCTTTGTGGACCTAGTAGCTAATGATTTGCAGACTGTACCTCAGTCCCTACACTGATAAAGGACTGCTGCAGAATAGGGCAACAGTCAGCAGCAGTGCACCACAACCCTATATATTGTACACCTATACCAGTCCTTACAAGGACCTTTGTGGACCTAGTAGCTAGTGATTTGCAGACTGTACCTCAGTCCCTACACTGATAAAGGAATGCTGCAGAATAGGGCAGTAATCTGCAGCAGTGCACCACAACCCTATGTATATTGTAAACCTATACCATTCCTTACAAGGACCTTTGTGGACCTAGTAGCTAGTGATTTGCAGACTGTACCTCAGTTCCTACACTGATAAAGGACTGCTGCAGAATAGGGCAGCAGTCAGCAGCAGTGCACCACAACCCTATATATTGTACACCTATACCAGTCCTTACAAGGACCTTTTTGGACCTAGTAGCTAGTGTTTTGCAGATTTTACCTCAGTCCCTACCCTGATAAAGGACTGCTGCAGAATAGGGCAGCAGTCAGCAGCAGTGCACCACAACCCTATGTACTGTACACCTATACCAGTCCTTACAAGGACCTTTGTGGACCTAGTAGCTAGTGATTTGCAGACTGTACCTCAGTCCCTACACTGATAAAAGACTATTGCAGAATAGGGCAGTTATCTACAGCAGTGCACCACAACCCTATAAATTGTACACCTATACCAGTCCTTACAAGGACTTTTGTGGACCTAGTAGCTAGTGATTTGCAGACTGTACCTCAGTCCCTACACTGATAAAGGAATGCTGCAGAATAGGGCAGCAGTCAGCAGCAGTGCACCACAACCCTATATATTGTACACCTATACCAGTCCTTACAAGGACCTTTTTGGACCTAGTAGCTAGTGTTTTGCAGATTTTACCTCAGTCCCTACACTGATAAAGGACTGCTGCAGAATAGGGCAGCAGTGCACCACAACCCTATATATTGTACACCTATACCAGTCCTTACAAGGACCTTTTTGGACCTAGTAGCTAGTGTTTTGCAGATTTTACCTCAGTCCCTACACTGATAAAGGACTGCTGCAGAATAGGGCAGCAGTTAGCAGCAGTGCACCACAACCCTATGTACTGTACACCTATGCCAGTCCTTACAAGGACCTTTGTGGACCTAGTAGCTAGTGATTTGCAGACTGTACCTCAGTCCCTACACTGATAAAGGACTGCTGCAGAATAGGGCAGCAGTCAGCAGCAGTGCACCACAACCCTATATATTGTACACCTATACCAGTCCTTACAAGGATCTTTGTGGACCTAGTAGCTAATGATTTGCAGACTGTACCTCAGTCCCTACACTGATAAAGGACTGCTGCAGAATAGGGCAACAGTCAGCAGCAGTGCACAACAACCCTATATATTGTACACCTATACCAGTCCTTACAAGGACCTTTGTGGACCTAGTAGCTAGTGATTTGCAGACTGTACCTCAGTCCCTACACTGATAAAGGAATGCTGCAGAAGAGGGCAGTAATCTGCAGCAGTGCACCACAACCCTATATATATTGTAAACCTATACCATTCCTTACAAGGACCTTTGTGGACCTAGTAGCTAGTGATTTGCAGACTGTACCTCAGTTCCTACACTGATAAAGGACTGCTGCAGAATAGGGCAGCAGTCAGCAGCAGTGCACCACAACCCTATATATTGTACACCTATACCAGTCCTTACAAGGACCTTTGTGGACCTAGTAGTTAGTGATTTGCAGACTGTACCTCAGTTCCTACACTGATAAAGGAATGCTGCAGAATAGAGCAGTAATCCGCAGCAGTGCACCACAACCCTATATATTGTACACCTATACCAGTCCTTACAAGGATCTTTGTGGACCTAGTAGCTAGTGATTTGCAGATTGTACCACAGTCCCTACACTGATAAAGGACTGCTGCAGAATAGGGCAGCAGTCAGCAGCAGTGCACCACAACCCTATATACTGTACACCTATGCTAGTCCTTACAAGGACCTTTGTGGACCTAGTAGCTAGTGATTTTCAGACTGTACCTTAGTCCCTACACTGATAAAGGACTGCTGCAGAATAGGGCAGCAGTCAGCAGCAGTGCACCACAACTCTGTATATTGTACACCTATACCATTCCTTACAAGGACCTTTGTGGACCTAGTAGCATGTGATTTGCAGACTGTACCTCAGTTCCTACACTGATAAAGGACTGCTGCAGAATAGGGCAGCAGTCAGCAGCAGTGCACCACAACCCTATATATTGTACACCTATACCAGTCCTTACAAGGACCTTTTTGGACCTAGTAGCTAGTGTTTTGCAGATTTTACCTCAGTCCCTACACTGATAAAGGACTGCTGCAGAATAGGGCAGCAGTCAGCAGCAGTGCATCACAATCCTATGTACTGTACACCTATACCAGTCCTTACAAGGACCTTTGTGGACCTAGTAGCTAGTGATTTGCAGACTGTACCTCAGTCCCTACACTGATAAAAGACTATTGCAGAATAGGGCAGTTATCTACAGCAGTGCACCACAACCCTATAAATTGTACACCTATACCAGTCCTTACAAGGACTTTTGTGGACCTAGTAGCTAGTGATTTGCAGACTGTACCTCAGTCCCTACACTGATAAAGGAATGCTGCAGAATAGGGCAGTAATCTGCAGCAGTGCACCACAACCCTATATATATTGTAAACCTATTCAATTCCTTACAAGGACCTTTGTGGACCTAGTAGCTAGTGTTTTGCAGACTGTACCTCAGTTCCTACACTGATAAAGGACTGCTGCAGAATAGAGCAGCAGTCAGCAGCAGTGCACCACAACCCTATATATTGTACACCTATACCAGTCCTTACAAGGACCTTTTTGGACCTAGTAGCTAGTGTTTTGCAGATTTTACCTCAGTCCCTACACTGATAAAGGACTGCTGTAGAATAGGGCAGCAGTCAGCAGCACTGCACCACAACCCTATGTACTGTACACCTATACCAGTCCTTACAAGGACCTTTGTGGACCTAGTAGCTAGTGATTTGCAGACTGTACCTCAGTCCCTACACTGATAAAAGACTATTGCAGAATAGGGCAGTTATCTACAGCAGTGCACCACAACCCTATAAATTGTACACCTATACCAGTCCTTACAAGGACTTTTGTGGACCTAGTAGCTAGTGATTTGCAGACTGTACCTCAGTCCCTACACTGATAAAGGAATGCTGCAGAATAGGGCAGCAGTCAGCAGCAGTGCACCACAACCCTATATATTGTACACCTATACCAGTCCTTACAAGGACCTTTGTGGACCTAGTAGCTAATGATTTGCAGACTGTACCTCAGTCCCTACACTGATAAAGGACTGCTGCAGAATAGGGCAACAGTCAGCAGCAGTGCACCACAACCCTATATATTGTACACCTATACCAGTCCTTACAAGGACCTTTGTGGACCTAGTAGCTAGTGATTTGCAGACTGTACCTCAGTCCCTACACTGATAAAGGAATGCTGCAGAATAGGGCAGTAATCTGCAGCAGTGCACCACAACCCTATGTATATTGTAAACCTATACCATTCCTTACAAGGACCTTTGTGGACCTAGTAGCTAGTGATTTGCAGACTGTACCTCAGTTCCTACACTGATAAAGGACTGCTGCAGAATAGGGCAGCAGTCAGCAGCAGTGCACCACAACCCTATATATTGTACACCTATACCAGTCCATACAAGGACCTTTTTGGACCTAGTAGCTAGTGTTTTGCAGATTTTACCTCAGTCCCTACACTGATAAAGGACTGCTGCAGAATAGGGCAGCAGTCAGCAGCAGTGCACCACAACCCTATGTACTGTACACCTATACCAGTCCTTACAAGGACCTTTGTGGACCTAGTAGCTAGTGATTTGCAGACTGTACCTCAGTCCCTACACTGATAAAAGACTATTGCAGAATAGGGCAGTTATCTACAGCAGTGCACCACAACCCTATAAATTGTACACCTATACCAGTCCTTACAAGGACTTTTGTGGACCTAGTAGCTAGTGATTTGCAGACTGTACCTTAGTCCCTACACTGATAAAGGAATGCTGCAGAATAGGGCAGCAGTCAGCAGCAGTGCACCACAACCCTATATATTGTACACCTATACCAGTCCTTACAAGGACCTTTTTGGACCTAGTAGCTAGTGTTTTGCAGATTTTACCTCAGTCCCTACACTGATAAAGGACTTCTGCAGAATAGGGCAGCAGTGCACCACAACCCTATATATTGTACACCTATACCAGTCCTTACAAGGACCTTTTTGGACCTAGTAGCTAGTGTTTTGCAGATTTTACCTCAGTCCCTACACTGATAAAGGACTGTTGCAGAATAGGGCAGCAGTTAGCAGCAGTGCACCACAACCCTATGTACTGTACACCTATGCCAGTCCTTACAAGGACCTTTGTGGACCTAGTAGCTAGTGATTTGCAGACTGTACCTCAGTCCCTACACTGATAAAGGACTGCTGCAGAATAGGGCAGCAGTGCACCACAACCCTATATATTGTACACCTATACCAGTCCTTACAAGGACCTTTTTGGACCTAGTAGCTAGTGTTTTGCAGATTTTACCTCAGTCCCTACACTGATAAAGGACTGCTGCAGAATAGGGCAGCAGTTAGCAGCAGTGCACCACAACCCTATGTACTGTACACCTATGCCAGTCCTTACAAGGACCTTTGTGGACCTAGTAGCTAGTGATTTGCAGACTGTACCTCAGTCCCTACACTGATAAAGGACTGCTGCAGAATAGGGCAGCAGTCAGCAGCAGTGCACCACAACCCTATATATTGTACACCTATACCAGTCCTTACAAGGACCTTTGTGGACCTAGTAGCTAATGATTTGCAGACTGTACCTCAGTCCCTACACTGATAAAGGACTGCTGCAGAATAGGGCAACAGTCAGCAGCAGTGCACCACAACCCTATATATTGTACACCTATACCAGTCCTTACAAGGACCTTTGTGGACCTAGTAGCTAGTGATTTGCAGACTGTACCTCAGTCCCTACACTGATAAAGGAATGCTGCAGAATAGGGCAGTAATCTGCAGCAGTGCACCACAACCCTATGTATATTGTAAACCTATACCATTCCTTACAAGGACCTTTGTGGACCTAGTAGCTAGTGATTTGCAGACTGTACCTCAGTTCCTACACTGATAAAGGACTGCTGCAGAATAGGGCAGCAGTCAGCAGCAGTGCACCACAACCCTATATATTGTACACCTATACCAGTCCTTACAAGGACCTTTTTGGACCTAGTAGCTAGTGTTTTGCAGATTTTACCTCAGTCCCTACACTGATAAAGGACTGCTGCAGAATAGGGCAGCAGTCAGCAGCAGTGCACCACAACCCTATGTACTGTACACCTATACCAGTCCTTACAAGGACCTTTGTGGACCTAGTAGCTAGTGATTTGCAGACTGTACCTCAGTCCCTACACTGATAAAAGACTATTGCAGAATAGGGCAGTTATCTACAGCAGTGCACCACAACCCTATAAATTGTACACCTATACCAGTCCTTACAAGGACTTTTGTGGACCTAGTAGCTAGTGATTTGCAGACTGTACCTCAGTCCCTACACTGATAAAGGAATGCTGCAGAATAGGGCAGCAGTCAGCAGCAGTGCACCACAACCCTATATATTGTACACCTATACCAGTCCTTACAAGGACCTTTTTGGACCTAGTAGCTAGTGTTTTGCAGATTTTACCTCAGTCCCTACACTGATAAAGGACTGCTGCAGAATAGGGCAGCAGTGCACCACAACCCTATATATTGTACACCTATACCAGTCCTTACAAGGACCTTTTTGGACCTAGTAGCTAGTGTTTTGCAGATTTTACCTCAGTCCCTACACTGATAAAGGACTGCTGCAGAATAGGGCAGCAGTTAGCAGCAGTGCACCACAACCCTATGTACTGTACACCTATGCCAGTCCTTACAAGGACCTTTGTGGACCTAGTAGCTAGTGATTTGCAGACTGTACCTCAGTCCCTACACTGATAAAGGACTGCTGCAGAATAGGGCAGCAGTCAGCAGCAGTGCACCACAACCCTATATATTGTACACCTATACCAGTCCTTACAAGGATCTTTGTGGACCTAGTAGCTAATGATTTGCAGACTGTACCTCAGTCCCTACACTGATAAAGGACTGCTGCAGAATAGGGCAACAGTCAGCAGCAGTGCACAACAACCCTATATATTGTACACCTATACCAGTCCTTACAAGGACCTTTGTGGACCTAGTAGCTAGTGATTTGCAGACTGTACCTCAGTCCCTACACTGATAAAGGAATGCTGCAGAAGAGGGCAGTAATCTGCAGCAGTGCACCACAACCCTATATATATTGTAAACCTATACCATTCCTTACAAGGACCTTTGTGGACCTAGTAGCTAGTGATTTGCAGACTGTACCTCAGTTCCTACACTGATAAAGGACTGCTGCAGAATAGGGCAGCAGTCAGCAGCAGTGCACCACAACCCTATATATTGTACACCTATACCAGTCCTTACAAGGACCTTTGTGGACCTAGTAGTTAGTGATTTGCAGACTGTACCTCAGTTCCTACACTGATAAAGGAATGCTGCAGAATAGAGCAGTAATCCGCAGCAGTGCACCACAACCCTATATATTGTACACCTATACCAGTCCTTACAAGGATCTTTGTGGACCTAGTAGCTAGTGATTTGCAGATTGTACCACAGTCCCTACACTGATAAAGGACTGCTGCAGAATAGGGCAGCAGTCAGCAGCAGTGCACCACAACCCTATATACTGTACACCTATGCTAGTCCTTACAAGGACCTTTGTGGACCTAGTAGCTAGTGATTTTCAGACTGTACCTTAGTCCCTACACTGATAAAGGACTGCTGCAGAATAGGGCAGCAGTCAGCAGCAGTGCACCACAACTCTGTATATTGTACACCTATACCATTCCTTACAAGGACCTTTGTGGACCTAGTAGCATGTGATTTGCAGACTGTACCTCAGTTCCTACACTGATAAAGGACTGCTGCAGAATAGGGCAGCAGTCAGCAGCAGTGCACCACAACCCTATATATTGTACACCTATACCAGTCCTTACAAGGACCTTTTTGGACCTAGTAGCTAGTGTTTTGCAGATTTTACCTCAGTCCCTACACTGATAAAGGACTGCTGCAGAATAGGGCAGCAGTCAGCAGCAGTGCATCACAATCCTATGTACTGTACACCTATACCAGTCCTTACAAGGACCTTTGTGGACCTAGTAGCTAGTGATTTGCAGACTGTACCTCAGTCCCTACACTGATAAAAGACTATTGCAGAATAGGGCAGTTATCTACAGCAGTGCACCACAACCCTATATATATTGTAAACCTATTCAATTCCTTACAAGGACCTTTGTGGACCTAGTAGCTAGTGTTTTGCAGACTGTACCTCAGTTCCTACACTGATAAAGGACTGCTGCAGAATAGAGCAGCAGTCAGCAGCAGTGCACCACAACCCTATATATTGTACACCTATACCAGTCCTTACAAGGACCTTTTTGGACCTAGTAGCTAGTGTTTTGCAGATTTTACCTCAGTCCCTACACTGATAAAGGACTGCTGTAGAATAGGGCAGCAGTCAGCAGCAGTGCACCACAACCCTATGTACTGTACACCTATACCAGTCCTTACAAGGACCTTTGTGGACCTAGTAGCTAGTGATTTGCAGACTGTACCTCAGTCCCTACACTGATAAAAGACTATTGCAGAATAGGGCAGTTATCTACAGCAGTGCACCACAACCCTATAAATTGTACACCTATACCAGTCCTTACAAGGACTTTTGTGGACCTAGTAGCTAGTGATTTGCAGACTGTACCTCAGTCCCTACACTGATAAAGGAATGCTGCAGAATAGGGCAGCAGTCAGCAGCAGTGCACCACAACCCTATATATTGTACACCTATACCAGTCCTTACAAGGACCTTTGTGGACCTAGTAGCTAATGATTTGCAGACTGTACCTCAGTCCCTACACTGATAAAGGACTGCTGCAGAATAGGGCAACAGTCAGCAGCAGTGCACCACAACCCTATATATTGTACACCTATACCAGTCCTTACAAGGACCTTTGTGGACCTAGTAGCTAGTGATTTGCAGACTGTACCTCAGTCCCTACACTGATAAAGGAATGCTGCAGAATAGGGCAGAAATCTGCAGCAGTGCACCACAACCCTATGTATATTGTAAACCTATACCATTCCTTACAAGGACCTTTGTGGACCTAGTAGCTAGTGATTTGCAGACTGTACCTCAGTTCCTACACTGATAAAGGACTGCTGCAGAATAGGGCAGCAGTCAGCAGCAGTGCACCACAACCCTATATATTGTACACCTATACCAGTCCTTACAAGGACCTTTTTGGACCTAGTAGCTAGTGTTTTGCAGATTTTACCTCAGTCCCTACACTGATAAAGGACTGCTGCAGAATAGGGCAGCAGTCAGCAGCAGTGCACCACAACCCTATGTACTGTACACCTATACCAGTCCTTACAAGGACCTTTGTGGACCTAGTAGCTAGTGATTTGCAGACTGTACCTCAGTCCCTACACTGATAAAAGACTATTGCAGAATAGGGCAGTTATCTACAGCAGTGCACCACAACCCTATAAATTGTACACCTATACCAGTCCTTACAAGGACTTTTGTGGACCTAGTAGCTAGTGATTTGCAGACTGTACCTCAGTCCCTACACTGATAAAGGAATGCTGCAGAATAGGGCAGCAGTCAGCAGCAGTGCACCACAACCCTATATATTGTACACCTATACCAGTCCTTACAAGGACCTTTTTGGACCTAGTAGCTAGTGTTTTGCAGATTTTACCTCAGTCCCTACACTGATAAAGGACTGCTGCAGAATAGGGCAGCAGTGCACCACAACCCTATATATTGTACACCTATACCAGTCCTTACAAGGACCTTTTTGGACCTAGTAGCTAGTGTTTTGCAGATTTTACCTCAGTCCCTACACTGATAAAGGACTGCTGCAGAATAGGGCAGCAGTTAGCAGCAGTGCACCACAACCCTATGTACTGTACACCTATGCCAGTCCTTACAAGGACCTTTGTGGACCTAGTAGCTAGTGATTTGCAGACTGTACCTCAGTCCCTACACTGATAAAGGACTGCTGCAGAATAGGGCAGCAGTCAGCAGCAGTGCACCACAACCCTATATATTGTACACCTATACCAGTCCTTACAAGGATCTTTGTGGACCTAGTAGCTAATGATTTGCAGACTGTACCTCAGTCCCTACACTGATAAAGGACTGCTGCAGAATAGGGCAACAGTCAGCAGCAGTGCACAACAACCCTATATATTGTACACCTATACCAGTCCTTACAAGGACCTTTGTGGACCTAGTAGCTAGTGATTTGCAGACTGTACCTCAGTCCCTACACTGATAAAGGAATGCTGCAGAAGAGGGCAGTAATCTGCAGCAGTGCACCACAACCCTATATATATTGTAAACCTATACCATTCCTTACAAGGACCTTTGTGGACCTAGTAGCTAGTGATTTGCAGACTGTACCTCAGTTCCTACACTGATAAAGGACTGCTGCAGAATAGGGCAGCAGTCAGCAGCAGTGCACCACAACCCTATATATTGTACACCTATACCAGTCCTTACAAGGACCTTTGTGGACCTAGTAGTTAGTGATTTGCAGACTGTACCTCAGTTCCTACACTGATAAAGGAATGCTGCAGAATAGAGCAGTAATCCGCAGCAGTGCACCACAACCCTATATATTGTACACCTATACCAGTCCTTACAAGGATCTTTGTGGACCTAGTAGCTAGTGATTTGCAGATTGTACCACAGTCCCTACACTGATAAAGGACTGCTGCAGAATAGGGCAGCAGTCAGCAGCAGTGCACCACAACCCTATATACTGTACACCTATGCTAGTCCTTACAAGGACCTTTGTGGACCTAGTAGCTAGTGATTTTCAGACTGTACCTTAGTCCCTACACTGATAAAGGACTGCTGCAGAATAGGGCAGCAGTCAGCAGCAGTGCACCACAACTCTGTATATTGTACACCTATACCATTCCTTACAAGGACCTTTGTGGACCTAGTAGCATGTGATTTGCAGACTGTACCTCAGTTCCTACACTGATAAAGGACTGCTGCAGAATAGGGCAGCAGTCAGCAGCAGTGCACCACAACCCTATATATTGTACACCTATACCAGTCCTTACAAGGACCTTTTTGGACCTAGTAGCTAGTGTTTTGCAGATTTTACCTCAGTCCCTACACTGATAAAGGACTGCTGCAGAATAGGGCAGCAGTCAGCAGCAGTGCATCACAATCCTATGTACTGTACACCTATACCAGTCCTTACAAGGACCTTTGTGGACCTAGTAGCTAGTGATTTGCAGACTGTACCTCAGTCCCTACACTGATAAAAGACTATTGCAGAATAGGGCAGTTATCTACAGCAGTGCACCACAACCCTATAAATTGTACACCTATACCAGTCCTTACAAGGACTTTTGTGGACCTAGTAGCTAGTGATTTGCAGACTGTACCTCAGTCCCTACACTGATAAAGGAATGCTGCAGAATAGGGCAGTAATCTGCAGCAGTGCACCACAACCCTATATATATTGTAAACCTATTCAATTCCTTACAAGGACCTTTGTGGACCTAGTAGCTAGTGTTTTGCAGACTGTACCTCAGTTCCTACACTGATAAAGGACTGCTGCAGAATAGAGCAGCAGTCAGCAGCAGTGCACCACAACCCTATATATTGTACACCTATACCAGTCCTTACAAGGACCTTTTTGGACCTAGTAGCTAGTGTTTTGCAGATTTTACCTCAGTCCCTACACTGATAAAGGACTGCTGTAGAATAGGGCAGCAGTCAGCAGCAGTGCACCACAACCCTATGTACTGTACACCTATACCAGTCCTTACAAGGGCCTTTGTGGACCTAGTAGCTAGTGATTTGCAGACTGTACCTCAGTCCCTACACTGATAAAAGACTATTGCAGAATAGGGCAGTTATCTACAGCAGTGCACCACAACCCTATAAATTGTACACCTATACCAGTCCTTACAAGGACTTTTGTGGACCTAGTAGCTAGTGATTTGCAGACTGTACCTCAGTCCCTACACTGATAAAGGAATGCTGCAGAATAGGGCAGTAATCTGCAGCAGTGCACCACAACCCTATATATATTGTACACCTATACCAGTCCTTACAAGGACCTTTGTGGACCTAGTAGCTAGTGATTTGCAGACTGTACCTCAGTTCCTAAACTGATAAAGGACTGCTGCAGAATAGGGCAGCAGTCAGCAGCAGTGAACCACAACCCTACATATTGTACACCTATACCAGTCCTTACAAGGACCTTTTTGGACCTAGTAGCTAGTGTTTTGCAGATTTTACCTCAGTCCCTACACTGATAAAGGACTGCTGCAGAATAGGGCAGCAGTGCACCACAACCCTATATATTGTACACCTATACCAGTCCTTACAAGGACCTTTTTGGACCTAGTAGCTAGTGTTTTGCAGATTTTACCTCAGTCCCTACACTGATAAAGGACTGCTGCAGAATAGGGCAGCAGTTAGCAGCAGTGCACCACAACCCTATGTACTGTACACCTATGCCAGTCCTTACAAGGACCTTTGTGGACCTAGTAGCTAGTGATTTGCAGACTGTACCTCAGTCCCTACACTGATAAAGGACTGCTGCAGAATAGGGCAGCAGTCAGCAGCAGTGCACCACAACCCTATATATTGTACACCTATACCAGTCCTTACAAGGATCTTTGTGGACCTAGTAGCTAATGATTTGCAGACTGTACCTCAGTCCCTACACTGATAAAGGACTGCTGCAGAATAGGGCAACATTCAGCAGCAGTGCACCACAACCCTATATACTGTACACCTATGCCAGTCCTTACAAGGACCTTTGTGGACCTAGTAGCTATGGATTTGCAGACTGTACCTCAGTCCCTACACTGATAAAGGACTGCTCCAGAATAGGGCAGTAATCTACAGCAGTACACCACAACCCTATATATTGTACACCTATACCAGTCCTTACAAGGACCTTTGTGGACCTAGTAGTTAGTGATTTGCAGACTGTACCTCAGTTCCTACACTGATAAAGGACTGCTGCAGAATAGGGCAGCAGTCAGCAGCAGTGCACCACAACCCTATATATTGTACACCTATACCAGTCCTTACAAGGACTTTTTTGGACCTAGTAGCTAGTGTTTTGCAGATTTTACCTCAGTCCCTACACTGATAAAGGACTGCTGCAGAATAGGGCAGCAGTCAGCAGCAGTGCACCACAACCCTATGTACTGTACACCTATGCCAGTCCTTACAAGGACCTTTGTGGACCTAGTAGCTAGTGATTTGCAGACTGTACCTCAGTCCCTACACTGATAAAGGACTGCTGCAGAATAGGGCAGCAGTCAGCAGCAGTGCACCACAACCCTATATACTGTACACCTATGCTAGTCCTTACAAGGACCTTTGTGGACCTAGTAGCTAGTGATTTGCAGACTGTTCCTCAGTCCCTACCCTGATAAAGGACTGCTGCAGAATAGGGCAGCAGTCAGCAGCAGTGCACCACAACCCTATGTATTGTACACCTATACCAGTCCTTACAAGTACCTTTGTGGACCTAGTAGCTAGTGATTTGCAGACTGTACCTCAGTCACTACACTGATAAAGGACTGCTGCAGAATAGGGCAGCAGTCAGCAGCAGTGCACCACAACCCTATATATTGTACACCTATACCAGTCCTTACAAGGACCTTAGTGGACCTAGTAGCTAATGAGAGGCAGACTGTACCTCAGTCCCTACACTGATAAAGGACTGCTGCAGAAAAGGGCAGTAATCTACAGCAGTGCACCACGACCCTACATATTGTATACATTTACGAGTCCTTACAAGGACCTTTGTGGACCTAGTAGCTAGTGATTTGCAGACTGTACCTCAGTCCCTACACTGATAAAGGACTGCTGCAGAATAGGGTAGCAGTCAGCAGCAGTGCACCACAACCCCATATATTGTACACCTATGCCAGTCCTCACAAGGACCTTTGTGGACCTAGTAGATAATGATTTGCAGACTGTACCTCAGTCCCTACACTGATAAAGGACTGCTGCAGAATAGGGCAGCAGTCAGCAGCAGTGCACCACAACCCTATTTATTGTACACCTATACCACTCCTTACAAGGACCTTTGTGGACCTAGTAGCTAGTGATTTGCAGACTATACCTCAGTCCCTACACTGATAAAGGACTTCTGCAGAATAGGGCAGTAATCTACAGCAGTTCACCACAACCCTATATATTGTACACCTATAACAGTCCTTACAAGGACCATTGTGGACCTAGTAGCTAGTGATTTGCAGACTGTACCTCAGTCCCTACATCGATAAAGGAATGCTGCAGAATAGGGCAGTATTTCTGCAGCAGTGCACCACAACCCTATGTATTGTACACCTATACCAGTCCTTACAAGGACCTTAGTGGACCCAGTAGGTAATGAGTTGCAGACTGTACTTCAGTCCCTACACTGATAAAGGACTGCTGCAGAATAGGGCAGTAATCTACAGCAGTGCACCACAACCCTATATATTGTATACCTTTACCAGTCCTTACAAGGATCTTTGTGGACCTAGTAGCTAGTGATTTGCAGACTATACCTCAGTCCCTACACTGATAAAGGACTGCTGCAGAATAGGGCAGCAGTCAGCAGCAGTGCACCACAACCCTATATATTGTACATCTATGTCAGTCCTTACAAGGACCTTTGTGGACCTAGTAGCTAGTGATTTGCAGACTATACCTCAGTCCCTACACTGATAAAGGACTTCTGCAGAATAGGGCAGTAATCTACAGCAGTGCACCACAACCCTATATATTGTACACCTTTACCAATCCTTACAAGGACCTTTGTGGACCTAGTAGCTATGGATTTGCAGACTGTACCTCAGTCCCTACACTGATAAAGGACTGCTGCAGAATAGGGCAGCAGTCAGCAGCAGTGCACCACAACCCTATATATTGTACACCTATACCAGTCCTTAGAAGGACCTTTGTGGACCTAGTAGCTAGTGATTTGCAGACTGTTACATAGTTACATAGTTAGTCAGGTTGAAAAAAGACACAAGTCCATCCAGTTCAACCTTAAAAACAAATAAATAAAATAAAAAATAATCGTACAATCCAGATACCCAATTTTATGCCCACAATTGATCCAGAGGAAGGCGAAAAAAAAAACCCAGCAGAGCATGCGCCAATTTGCTACAGCAGGGGAAAAAAATTCCTTCCTGATCCCCCAACAGGCGATCGGATTTTCCCTGGATCAACTTTACCTATGTTAGTACCTAGTTATATTATGTACCATCAGGAAAGTATCCAAGCCTTTCTTAAAGCAGTCTACTGAACTGACCAGAACCACCTCTGGCGGGAGTCTATTCCACATTTTCACAGCTCTAACTGTGAAGAAACCTTTCCGTACTTGAAGATGAAATCTCTCTTCCTCTAGATGTAAAGAGTGCCCCCGTGTCCTCTGGGTTGACCATACAGAGAACAACTCAACACCAAGTTCACTATATGGACCCCTAATGTATTTGAACATGTTGATCATATCCCCCCTTAATCTCCTCTTCTCAAGAGTGAATAAATTTAGTTCCTCTAATCTCTCCTCATAGCTGAGTTCCTCCATGCCTCTTATCAGTTTGGTTGCCCTTCTCTGCACTTTCTCCAGTTCCCCGATATCCTTTTTGAGAACTGGTGCCCAAAACTGAACGGCATATTCCAGGTGAGGTCTTACTAATGATTTGAACAGGGGCAAAATTATATCTCTTTCTCTGGAGTCCATACCTCTCTTAATACAAGAAAGGACTTGGCTCGCTTTGCAAACAGCAGCTTGGCATTGCATGTTGTTATTGAGCTTATGGTCTACCAAAACCCCCAGATCCTTCTCCACTATGGATTCCCCCAGTTGTACTCCCCCTAGCATGTATGATGCATGCATATTCTTAGGCCCCAAGTGCATAACTTTACATTTATCAACATTAAACCTCATCTGCCACATAGTCGCCCAATTAGACAGTGTATTGAGGTCGGCTTGTAAATTGGAGACATCCTGTAAAGACGTTATTCCACTGCATATCTTGGTGTCATCTGCAAAGACAGAAATATTACTTTTGATCCCAGACCCAATATCATTTATAAAGATGTTAAAAAGTAAGGGTCCCAGCACTGAACCTTGGGGTACACCACTGATAACCTTAGACCATTCAGAGTAAGAGTCATTAACCACTACTCTCTGAATTCTGTCTTCTAGCCAATTTTCTATCCATTTACAAACTGATATTTCCAAACCTGTAGACTTTACCTTACACATGAGCCGTGTGTGGGGAACTGTATCGAATGCTTTTGCAAAATCCAAGTATACCACGTCCACCGCCACCCCTCTGTCCAAGGTTTTACTTACCTCCTCATAAAAAGAAATCAGATTTGTCTGACAACTTCTGTCTTTCATGAATCCATGTTGTCTGTTGCTTAAAGTGTTTTTGTTCAGCAAGAACTCGTCGATGTGGTCTTTTATTAAACGCTCCAGTATCTTCCCAGCTATAGAAGTTAAGCTAACAGGTCTATAGTTACTTGGTAAAGACTTTGATCCCTTTTTAAATATAGGCACCATGTTCGCCCTGCGCCAATCCAGTGGGACTATTCCCGTCATTAATGAGTCCCTAAAAATTAGATACAATGGCTCTGAAATTACAGAGCTCAATTCTTTTAGGATCCGTGGGTGGATGCCATCAGGGCCAGGTGCTTTATCCACCTTTATTCTGTCTAAGTATTTCTGGACCATATCACTTTTGAGCCATTGTGGATCATTTGGGGCTGTGTCACTATCACCCCCATTATGGACATGCGCTCCCCCATGCTCTTTTGTGTACACAGAGCTGAAGAAAGTGTTTAATAAATTAGCCTTCTCTTTGTCCCCAGTCACCAACTCTAGATTGTTTTGTAAAGGGCCTACATGCTCAGACTTGACCTTTTTACTATTAATATATTTGAAGAATTTTTTGGGGTTTGTCCTACTATCTTTTGCAATCTGTCGTTCGTTTTGAATTTTTGCATCCTTGATTTCCTTTTTACATATTCTGTTAATTTCTTTGTAACATTTAAATGACACTAGTGATCCTTCATTTTTATATTTTTTAAAAGCTCTTCTCTTACAGTTTATAGCTTTTTTAACTTTGGCCGTGAGCCACATAGGTTTTGTTTTTAGCCTTTTAAACTTATTGCCCATGGGAATATACTTTGCAGTGAGGTCCCCAACAGTCTTTTTGAAGAATTCCCATTTCTGTTCTGTGCCCATTGAAGCGAATATTCTCTCCCAGTCTAAGTCCTGGAGAGTAGCCCTCATCCTCGGAAAATTAGCTCTCTTGAAGTTAAGTGTTTTTATCTTACCCGTATGTATTCCTTGTTTAGCGCTAACATCAAAGGAAATCATGTTATGATCACTGCTACCCAGGTGTTCCTTTATCTGGACATTAGTAATAAGCTCTGCATGGTTTGAGATTACCTCAAATTTGAGTTTGTACCTCAGTCCCTACACTGAAAAAGGACTGCTGCAGAATAGGGCAGCAGTCAGCAGCAGTGCACCGCAGCCCAATATATTGTACACCTATACCAGTCCTTACAAGGACCTTAGTGGACCTAGTAACTAATGAGTTGCAGACTGTACCTCAGTCCCTACACTGATAAAGGACTGCTGCAGAATAGGGCAGTGATCTACAGCAGTGCACCACCACCCTATATATTGTATACCTTTAACAGTCCTTACAAGGACCTTTGTGGACCTAGTAGCTAGTGATTTGCAGACTGTACCTCAGTCCCTACACTGATAAAGGACTGTTGCAGAATAGGGCAGCAGTCTGCAGCAGTGCACCACAGCCCTATATATTGTACACCTTTACCAGTCCTTACAAGGACCTTTGTGGACCTAGTAGCTATGGATTTGCAGACTGTACCTCAGTCCCTACACTGATAAAGGACTGCTGCAGAATAGGGCAGCAGTCAGCAGCAGTGCACCACAACCCTATATATTGTAGACCTATGCCAGTCCTTACAAGGAACGTTGTGGACCTAGTAGCTAGTGATTTGCAGACTATACCTCAGTCCCTATACTGATAAGGGACCGCTGCAGAATAGGTCAGTAATCTACAGCAGTGCACCACAACCTTTTATATTGTACACCTATACCGGTCCTTACAAGGACCTTTGTGGACCTAATAGCTAGTGATTTGCAGACTGTACCTCAGTCCCTACACTGATAACGGACTGCTGCAGAATAGGGCAGCAGTCAGAAGCAGTGCACCACAACCTGTTATATTGTACACCTAAACCAGTCCTTACAAGGACCTTTGTGGACCTAGTAGCTAGTGATTTTCAGACTGTACCTCAGTCCCTACACTAATAAGGGACTGCTGCAGGATAGGGCAGCAGTCAGCAGCAGTGCACCACAACCCTATATATTGTACACCTATACCAGTCCTTACAAGGACCTTTGTGGACCTAGTAGCTAGTGATTTTCAGACTGTACCTCAGTCCCTACACTGATAACGGACTGCTGCAGAATAGGGCAGCAGTCAGCAGCAGTGCACCACAACCCTATATATTGTACACCTATACCAGTCCTTACAAGGACCTTTGTGGACCTAGTAGCTAGTGATTTGCAGACTGTACCTCAGTCCCTACACTGATAAAGGAATGCTGCAGAATAGGTCAGTAATCTGCAGCAGTGCACCACAAACCTATGTATTGTAAACCTATACCAGTCCTTAAAAGGACCTTTGTGGACCAAGTAGCTAGTGATTTGCAGACTGTTCCTCAGTCCCTACCCTGATAAAGGACTGCTGCAGAATAGGGCAGCAGTCAGCAGCAGTGCACCACAACCCTATGTATTGTACACCTATACCAGTCCTTACAAGTACCTTTGTGGACTTAGTAGCTAGTGATTTGCAGACTGTTCCTCAGTCCCTACACTGATAAAGGACTGCTGCAGAATAGGGCAGCAGTCAGCAGCAGTGCACCACAACCCTATATATTGTACACCTATACCAGTCCTTACAAGGACCTTAGTGGACCTAGTAGCTAATGAGAGGCAGACTGTACCTCAGTCCCTACACTGATAAAGGACTGCTGCAGAAAAGGGCAGTAATCTACAGCAGTGCACCACGACCCTACATATTGTATACATTTACGAGTCCTTACAAGGACCTTTGTGGACCAAGTAGCTAGTGATTTGCAGACTGTACCTCAGTCCCTACACTGATAAAGGACTGCTGCAGAATAGGGCAGCAGTCAGCAGCAGTGCACCACAACCCCATATATTGTACACCTATGCCAGTCCTCACAAGGACCTTTGTGGACCTAGTAGATAATGATTTGCAGACTGTACCTCAGTCCCTACACTGATAAAGGACTGCTGCAGAATAGGGCAGCAGTCAGCAGCAGTGCACCACAACCCTATTTATTGTACACCTATACCACTCCTTACAAGGACCTTTGTGGACCTAGTAGCTAGTGATTTGCAGACTATACCTCAGTCCCTACACTGATAAAGGACTTCTGCAGAATAGGGCAGTAATCTACAGCAGTTCACCACAACCCTATATATTGTACACCTATACCACTCCTTACAAGGACCTTTGTGGACATAGTAGCTAGTGATTTGCAGACTGTACCTCAGTCCCTACATCGATAAAGGAATGCTGCAGAATAGGGCAGTATTTCTGCAGCAGTGCACCACAACCCTATGTATTGTACACCTATACCAGTCCTTACAAGGACCTTAGTGGACCCAGTAGGTAATGAGTTGCAGACTGTACTTCAGTCCCTACACTGATAAAGGACTGCTGCAGAATAGGGCAGTAATCTACAGCAGTGCACCACAACCCTATATATTGTATACCTTTACCAGTCCTTACAAGGATCTTTGTGGACCTAGTAGCTAGTGATTTGCAGACTATACCTCAGTCCCTACACTGATAAAGGACTGCTGCAGAATAGGGCAGCAGTCAGCAGCAGTGCACCACAACCCTATATATTGAACATCTATGTCAGTCCTTACAAGGACCTTTGTGGACCTAGTAGCTAGTGATTTGCAGACTATACCTCAGTCCCTACACTGATAAAGGACTTCTGCAGAATAGGGCAGTAATCTACAGCAGTGCACCACAACCCTATATATTGTACACCTTTACCACTCCTTACAAGGACCTTTGTGGACCTAGTAGCTATGGATTTGCAGACTGTACCTCAGTCCCTACACTGATAAAGGACTGCTGCAGAATAGGGCAGCAGTCAGCAGCAGTGCACCACAACCCTATATATTGTACACCTATACCAGTCCTTAGAAGGACCTTTGTGGACCTAGTAGCTAGTGATTTGCAGACTGTACCTCAGTCCCTACACTGAAAAAGGACTGCTGCAGAATAGGGCAGCAGTCAGCAGCAGTGCACCGCAGCCCAATATATTGTACACCTATACCAGTCCTTACAAGGACCTTAGTGGACCTAGTAACTAATGAGTTGCAGACTGTACCTCAGTCCCTACACTGATAAAGGACTGCTGCAGAATAGGGCAGTGATCTACAGCAGTGCACCACCACCCTATATATTGTATACCTTTACCAGTCCTTACAAGGACCTTTGTGGACCTAGTAGCTAGTGATTTGCAGACTGTACCTCAGTCCCTACATCGATAAAGGAATGCTGCAGAATAGGGCAGTATTTCTGCAGCAGTGCACCACAACCCTATGTATTGTACACCTATACCAGTCCTTACAAGGACCTTAGTGGACCCAGTAGGTAATGAGTTGCAGACTGTACTTCAGTCCCTACACTGATAAAGGACTGCTGCAGAATAGGGCAGTAATCTACAGCAGTGCACCACAACCCTATATATTGTATACCTTTACCAGTCTTTACAAGGATCTTTGTGGACCTAGTAGCTAGTGATTTGCAGACTATACCTCAGTCCCTACACTGATAAAGGACTTCTGCAGAATAGGGCAGTAATCTACAGCAGTTCACCACAACCCTATATATTGTACACCTATAACAGTCCTTACAAGGACCATTGTGGACCTAGTAGCTAGTGATTTGCAGACTGTACCTCAGTCCCTACATCGATAAAGGAATGCTGCAGAATAGGGCAGTATTTCTGCAGCAGTGCACCACAACCCTATGTATTGTACACCTATACCAGTCCTTACAAGGACCTTAGTGGACCCAGTAGGTAATGAGTTGCAGACTGTACTTCAGTCCCTACACTGATAAAGGACTGCTGCAGAATAGGGCAGTAATCTACAGCAGTGCACCACAACCCTATATATTGTATACCTTTACCAGTCTTTACAAGGATCTTTGTGGACCTAGTAGCTAGTGATTTGCAGACTATACCTCAGTCCCTACACTGATAAAGGACTGCTGCAGAATAGGGCAGCAGTCAGCAGCAGTGCACCACAACCCTATATATTGTACATCTATGTCAGTCCTTACAAGGACCTTTGTGGACCTAGTAGCTAGTGATTTGCAGACTATACCTCAGTCCCTACACTGATAAAGGACTTCTGCAGAATAGGGCAGTAATCTACAGCAGTGCACCACAACCCTATATATTGTACACCTTTACCACTCCTTACAAGGACCTTTGTGGACCTAGTAGCTATGGATGTGCAGACTGTACCTCAGTCCCTACACTGATAAAGGACTGCTGCAGAATAGGGCAGCAGTCAGCAGCAGTGCACCACAACCCTAAAAATTGTACACCTATACCAGTCCTTACAAGGACCTCTGTGGACCTAGTAACTAATGAGTTGCAGACTGTACCTCAGTCCCTACACTGATAAAGGACTGCTGCAGAATAGGGCAGTGATCTACAGCAGTGCACCACCACCCTATATATTGTATACCTTTACCAGTCCTTACAAGGACCTTTGTGGACCTAGTAGCTAGTGATTTGCAGACTGTACCTCAGTCCCTACACTGATAAAGGACTGTTGCAGAATAGGGCAGCAGTCTGCAGCAGTGCACCACAGCCCTATATATTGTACACCTTTACCAGTCCTTACAAGGACCTTTGTGGACCTAGTAGCTATGGATTTGCAGACTGTACCTCAGTCCCTACACTGATAAAGGACTGCTGCAGAATAGGGCAGCAGTCAGCAGCAGTGCACCACAACCCTATATATTGTAGACCTATGCCAGTCCTTACAAGGAACGTTGTGGACCTAGTAGCCAGTGATTTGCAGACTATACCTCAGTCCCTATACTGATAAGGGACCGCTGCAGAATAGGTCAGTAATCTACAGCAGTGCACCACAACCTTTTATATTGTACACCTATACCGGTCCTTACAAGGACCTTTGTGGACCTAATAGCTAGTGATTTGCAGACTGTACCTCAGTCCCTACACTGATAACGGACTGCTGCAGAATAGGGCAGCAGTCAGAAGCAGTACACCACAACCTGTTATATTGTACACCTAAACCAGTCCTTACAAGGACCTTTGTGGACCTAGTAGCTAGTGATTTTCAGACTGTACCTCAGTCCCTACACTGATAACGGACTGCTGCAGAATAGGGCCGCAGTCAGCAGCAGTGCACCACAACCCTATATATTGTACACCTATACCAGTCCTTACAAGGACCTTTGTGGACCTAGTAGCTAGTGATTTTCAGACTGTACCTCAGTCCCTACACTGATAACGGACTGCTGCAGAATAGGGCAGCAGTCAGCAGCAGTGCACCACAACCCTATATATCGTACACCTATACCAGTCTTTACAAGGACCTTTGTGGACCTAGTAGCTAGTGATTTGCAGACTGTACCTCAGTCCCTACACTGATAAAGGACTGCTGCAGAATAGGGCAGTAATCTACAGCAGTGCACCACAACCCTATATATTGTACACCTATACCAGTCCTTAGAAGGACCTTTGTGGACCTAGTTGCTAGTGATGGACGAACCTCCGACGGGACGTTTCGCGAACGCAGACCGCGATCGCGGGCGATAGTTTGCAAACCGTAACGTTCGCCGCGAGCCCCATTGACTTCAATGGGAGGCGAACTTTGCAAACCTATAGGTCAAATTTGCAGCCACAAAATAATTAATAGCTGCGCAAACAAAGTCCCACCACATGGCCAATGACATAACACATGTATGAGGTGAATCTGGGATCGACAACTACAAGCATTCTTTTTTTATATGTGAAATTGTTGTGACAATTCAGGACTGTGGAGCGCATGAAGGCAATGGAGGAGAGGGAAGGTCAGGGTAGGCAAAGAAGAGGGCGGGAGATGATCACCAGCAGCGTGACATACAGCAATGACAACTGCACCGTGATAGAGTCATCTGACACCAGCACCGTGATAGAGAGCACTGACATCAGCAGCGTGACATAAAGCACTAACAACAACACCGTGATATACAGCACTGACAGCAGCACCATGATAGAGAGCACTGACATCAGCAGCGTGACATACAGCAATGACACCTGCACCGTGATAGAGTGATCTGACAACAGCACCGTGATAGAGAGCACTGACATCAGCAGCGTGACATAAAGCACTAACACCAGCACCGTGATATACAGCACTGACAGCAGCACCATGATAGAGAGCACTGACATCAGCAGCGTGACATAAAGCACTCACACCAGCACCGTGATAGAGTGATCTGACAACAGCACCGTGATAGAGAGCACTGACATCAGCAGCGTGACATAAAGCACTAACAAAAGCACCGTGGTATACAGCACTGACAGCAGCATCGTGATAGAGAGCACTGACATCAGCAGCATGACATACAGCAATGACACCTGCACCGTGATAGAGTGATCTGACAACAGCACCGTTAAAGGACTGCTGCAGAATACAGCAGCAGTCAGCAGCAGTGCACCACAACCCTATATATTGTAAACCTATACCAGTCCTTACAAGGACCTTTGTGGACCTAGTAGCTAGTGATTTGCAGACTGTACCTCAGTCCCTACACTGATAAAGGACTGCTGCAGAATAGGGCAGCAGTCAGCAGCAGTGCACCACAACCCTATATATTGTACACCTATACCAGTCCTTACAAGGACCTTTGTGGACCTAGTAGCTAGTGATTTGCAGACTGTACCTCAGTCCCTACACTGATAAAGGACTGCTGCAGAATAGGGCAGCAGTCAGCAGCAGTGCATCACAACACTATATATTGTAAACCTATACCAGTCCTTACAAGGACCTTTGTGGACCTAGTAGCTAGTGATTTGCAGACTGTACCTCAGTCCCTACACTGATAACGGACTGCTGCAGAATAGGGCAGCAGTCAGCAGCAGTGCACCACAACCCTATATATTGTACACCTATACCAGTCCTTACAAGGAACTTTGTGGACCTAGTAGCTAGTGATTTGCAGACTTTACCTCAGTCCTTACACTGATAACGGACTGCTGCAGAATAGGGCAGCAGTCAGCAGCAGTGCACCACAACCCTATATATTGTACACCTATACCAGTCCTTACAAGGACCTTTGTGTACCTAGTAGCTAGTGATTTGCAGACTGTACCTCAGTCCCTACACTGATAACGGACTGCTGCAGAATAGGGCAGCAGTCAGCAGCATTGCACCACAACCCTATATATTGTACACCTATACCAGTCCTTACAAGGACCTTTGTGAACCTAGTAGCTAGTGATTTGCAGACTGTACCTCAGTCCCTACACTGATAAAGGACTGCTGCAGAATAGGGCAGCAGTCAGCAGCAGTGCACCACGACCCTATATATTGTACACCTATACCAGTCCTTACAAGGACCTTAGTGGACCTAGTAGCTAATGAGTTGCAGACTGTACCTCAGTCCCTACACTGATAAAGGACTGCTGCAGAATAGGGCAGCAGTCAGCAGCAGTGTACCACAACCCTATATATTGTACACCTATACCAGTCCTTACAAGGACCTTTGCGGACCTAGTAGCTAGCGATTTGCAGACTGTACCTCAGTTCCTACACTTATAAAGAACTGCTGCAGAATAGGGCAGTAATCTACAGCAGTGCACCACAACCCTATATATTGTACACCTATACCAGTCCTTAGAAGGGCCTTTGTGGACCTAGTAGCTAGTGATTTGCAGACTGTACCTCAGTCCCTACACTGATAAAGGACTACTGCAGAATAGGGCAGCAGCAGTGCATCACAACCCTATATATTGTACACCTATACCAGTCCTTACAAGGACCTTTGTGGACCTAGTAGCTAGTGATTTGTAGACTGTACCTCAGTCCCTACACTGATAACGGACTGCTGCAGAATAGGGCAGCAGTCAGCAGCAGTGCACCACAACCCTATATATTGTACACCTATACCAGTCCTTACAGGGAACATTGTGGACCTAGTAGCTAGTGATTTGCAGACTGTACCTCAGTCTGACAGCAGCACCGTGATAGAGAGCACTGACATCAGCAGTGTGACATACAGCAATGACACCTGCACCGTGATAGAGTGATCTGACAACAGCACCATGATAGAGAGCACTGACATCAGCAGCGTGACATAAAGCACTAACACCAGCACCGTGATATACAGCACTGACAGCAGCACCGTGATAGAGAGCACTGACATCAGCAGCGTGACATAAAGCACTCACACCAGCACCGTGATAGAGTGATCTGACAACAGCACTGTGATAGAGAGCACTGACATCAGCAGCGTGACATAAAGCACTAACAACAGCACCGTGATATAAAGTACTGACAGCAGCACTGTGATAGAGAGCACTGACATCAGCAGCGTGACATACAGCAATGACACCTGCACCGTGATAGAGTGATCTGATAACAGCACCGTGATAGAGAGCACTGACATCAGCAGCATGACATAAAGCACTAACACCAGCACCGTGATATACAGCACTGACAGCAGCACCGTGATAGAGAGCACTGACATCAGCAGCGTGACATACCGCAATGACACCTGCACCGTGATAGAGTGATCTGACAACAGCACCGTGATAGAGAGCACTGACATCAGCAGCATGACATAAAGCACTAACACCAGCACCGTGACATACAACACTGACAGCAGCACTGTGATAGAGAGCACTGACATCAGCAGCGTGACATACAGCAATGACACCTGCACCGTGATAGAGTGATCTGACAACAGCACCGTGATGGAGAGCACTGACATCAGCAGCGTGACATAAAGCACTAACACCAGCACCGTGACATACAACACTGACAGCAGCACCATGATAGAGAGCACTGACAACAGCAGCGTGACATACCGCAATGACACCTGCACCGTGATAGAGTGATCTGACAACAGCACCGTGATAGAGAGCACTGACATCAGCAGCATGACATAAAGCACTAACAACAGCACCGTGATATACAGCACTGACAGCAGCACCGTGATAGAGAGCACTGACATCAGCAGTGTGACATAAAGCACTAACACCAGCACCGTGGCATACAGCACTGACAGCAGCACCGTGATAGAGAGCACTGACATCAGCAGCGTGACATAAAGCACTCACACCAGCACCGTGATATACAGCACTGACACCAGCACCATGATATACAGCACTGACACCTGCACCGTGAGCAGCCCCAGGAGGAAGTCAGCATAGCACAGGGATGGTGGGAGCCCCTCATAATGAGCATAGCACAGGGATGGTGGGAGCCCCTCATAATATGCACAGCAGAGGTACAGCCCCAGGAGGAAGTCAGCACAGCACAGGGATGGTGGGAGCCCCTCATAATAAGCAGCCCCAGGAGGAAGTCAGCACAGCACAGGGATGGTGGGAGCCCCTCATAATAAGCAGCCCCAGGAGGAAGTCAGCACAGCACAGGGATGGTGGGAGCCCCTCATAATAAGCAGCCCCAGTAGAAATATGACACCGCTCAACCTCTTCAAACAGGAGGGTACGGGCATATAGTACGGTGTGCTTTTTTTGGACAAGTGAGCCAAATGAAGAAAGAAGGTCTGTGTGCTCGATTAAAAAAAATTGTTTATAGACATATACATGGTCTACTGGTCACATGTGTTGAATTCCTCCGAGATCCATGCCTCATTCATTTTTAGAAATGTGAGGTAGTTAACACTGTCGTGAGCTAGGCGAGTACGCTTATCGGTCACGATCCCCCTGCTGCGCTGAACGTCCTTTTGGACAGGACACTGGACGAGGGGCAAGCCAACAGTTCAATTGCAAATTGGGCAAACTCTGGCCAGAGGTCAAGCCTGCCCACCCAGTAGTCCAGGGGTTCATCACTCCTCAGAGCGTCCACATCGGCCGTTAACCCCATGTTGTCGGACACCTGGCGGTCTAGGCGTTCCCTGATGCTGGATCCGGATGACACCTGTCGATGGGTCGGCTGAAAGAATGACCTCATATCCGAAGTCACCAACACATCTTCAAACCGGCCTCTTCTTGCAGGCACTGCTGGATTGGTACCCACAACTCCTTCCCTGGGAGTGGGAATTGCTCCTCTGCCAGCGCACACAAAAGCAGAATGCAGCATTTCTCGAAGCAAGGCCTGGAAGTGCTCCATTCTGACAGCCCTCTGTGACGGTGGTAACATTTCCACCATTTTGTGTTTGTACCGGGGGTCTAAGTACGTTGCCACCCAGTACTGGTCCTTGACCCTTATGCTTTTTATACGGGGGTCCCTATTAAAACACTGGAACATGAAGGCCCCCATTTGCACTAAACTGGAAGCGGTGTGGTGGCCTGGCTCCTGCTCATCATACAGGATAATGTCATCCTCTTCATTCTCCTCTCCCCATCCACGCACAACAACAGGGATCCCAGAAAGGTTTAAAGCATGCTCTTCTTGTTCCTCCTTATCTGCCCCGGCACCATCCTCCTCTGACTCCTCTTCAGACTCCTGATAGAGTAGCCCCCCCCTGGGAATTCATCCAGCATTGCGACTTCCTCATCTTCCCGCTCCTGCTCCTCAACAGCTTGATCAATGACACGACACAATGCACGCTCCATAAAGAAGGCATAAGGTACTGAAATGGATATTTTGATGATAGGCAACTCCTATCCTCATATTGATTAGTGGTTCCAAATTAATAACTACTGCAGTAGGGAACAGACACAAAAGATACGCTCAGCATCTTTCCAAATAGCCGTTCTCCTTTATTATGACGCATTTGAAGGCTTTTATACACATGATTACGTAGGTATCACATTAATATTACAATTGTACGTTTATGGTAACAAGGGGCGTTACATAGGCAGGCTTATTCTAATCAGAACTCGAAAGAATGCAAAACATGTACTGAAAACATTATTAGTGCCGTGTGCACAGTGAGGGCATTGTGCAATACATATAAAATAGAATACAATTATATACAGAACCTACAAATTTCCATTACAGTCTCCTCTCTTTTGATCAATATTTTGATCACTAAACATACCTGCTATCACCTTTAACCTGGAACCTCCACACGCTTAGGTGGAGGTAGTCCTGGCCAAAGAGGCAAAAACTCCATTGTGGAGAAAATAATAGCTGAGCAGCTTTTTTCATTACAAAACGACTTTTCACTGTGAAAAACAAATGATTGATAAGACATATTTACAGAGTACTGGCTGTACACTCCTGTGGCCAGAATGGCCTTCTAGCTTAATTGCTGGTATGCTGACTTATCAGCATATGTAAACACAGACAATTTTACATAAAATGGAAGAGGTACAAAAGACAAATATGACTTTAACATGGCTAAACTACTTTTCAAATATATGTATCCCTTACAATTAAAGTAATTGAATCAAAAAATACCCTAGACTGTTATCGCAAGAGGGAAACAAATCAAACACAGAGATTTCTTTCATTTAGTCATTTTTGCAGTGTCTGGTGTGGATCCAGGTGACTTTTCCTTCAAGTTTTGCAAAACTGTACATGAAATAGATGCTGTAGTGAGTCTCCAAACATTTCCTTATATATAAATGTCTCTTAACAATCCATAAGTCACCTGGCTTTAGTTTTAGATCCTTCCAAACTTTTAGGATCTGGAATTGGGGAGAAAACACATAAATAAGTTTGTCAAAAACCTTAAAAGATCAGCAACATTCTCTGTGAGATCCGAATGGAGGACTTCAGCTGCTGAGACAAAATATAAGCAAGTGAGTAACACACTCCCAAACCAAATCCCATAGGGAGAGAGTCCAACATCCCCCTACGGGCATGATAAAATATAATAAAACATTCAGGCAAAGTTTTCTAGTGTCTTACTCTACTTTGTCCGCTACATTGTAGACAGTAGGGGGTGTAAAAATAAAACCTCAAAACTCCTAGTAAGGACTCTCCTATAAAAATGATTTCCTCTGTTACTCTCTGTAGATTCTGCACTCTGTACTTCTAAACTACTTCTGATAACACTTTTTTTTTACTGTGGCCTTTGCAGTAGCATTTGCCACTGGACATCCATAAAACATGTCCATACAAACAAAATACATACTCGTAACATCCTGACTTGGGCATCTGGATATATCTTTTTGCTATCTCTGGAAGGGATGTTCAGCTTTTGGTAACACCTTTGGTAACAGGTAAAACAAGAAGTGGTATGTTATAAAAACAAATGTGGAGAACCCTGGCTCTATCCCACGCTCATTTACTAAGGCAGCCATAACTACTTGTGACTGATGACACGGTCCATGTGTCAAGATGGAGGGAAAAGAGTGTTTGGCAAACATAAATGATCACCTTTTCCAAAGTCTTGTTTCGTAAGAAGTTGCCCTCTGTGGACCACTTGTGCTTCTCGTTCTGGGGTCCTTAAAGTTGAATTATTAATCCCAGCTATACTGGGCCAGAACTAGGGTGGAATCTGTGAGTTGCACAGACCCAGCAAGTGTCCGGGGCTGTAAATGCAGCATCCTTAGAGTCGCCTGGTCTGCTTCCATATGTGAGTTTTACTGTTAGTATGGCTACCTCAGTAAGAACCTGGAAGGCTGAAAACAGCCGATCAAATTAACTTGGCATGCTTGATTGGTTTACCTGCCGAAGTAAAAACAAACTTCTGGCCCTTCAAATGGAACCAAAAGCTCTCTATATCTTGACTATCTATATAAATATATACTCTTTTGATAGCTCACAGGCTTTGCTAAAACATGGAGCTCTGCTTCTTGAGCTGGGGAAAAAGGATCCAATGACTCTGAATACAGGGAATCCTTCTGGGTGATAAACCTCATCCTCGGTATAAAACCAGGAATAACACTACAAAAAAGTAAATACTCGGGTCTTCAGGGAGTGTGTCCTGCACTGGGCTCACAGCAGCTGATTCCCACATCATCAATTTAACACATGTGTTTTTTCTTTGTCTCCAGCCTCCTCCAATAGAGGCAATAAGGTGGCTGGATTCAAATGTACACATTTTTCATTGTTAGATTTGTACATAAACACACAAAACAAATTCATATTTTGAACCTTTCATTAGACAAACACTTAGCTATATATTTGCTGTACAGAATATCGGACCATTAAAAATTAAATATTTGACCAAAATAATGTCTGTAACATTGTCTAATAGCAACTTTCCAAAAAGTTACAGCTCTGATATATCGGAGTGAACCCATCATTACTGGGTCCGGCTTGCATAAACAATGGCTTGTTTTCTATCATGCTGTTTGTGTAAGAACACCAGTTTCATGTTTCAAAAAGACAACTTTTTCCTGGCAATATTATAATAAATGATAAGAATACCCTGAAGTGCTACAGAGATGTCCATAAATCCAAAATATTCTTTTACTTATACCCACTGCACTTACAAGGAAAAGGGCCACATCATTTCACAATCCACACATTCTGCTTTGGATTTCAAAAATAAAAATACATAAAAACAAAAGGACCAATAATATGTATGATGGACCAGAAAGCACTTGGCCATCAAAAACTATAAACCAACTGGCTGCAGGCAGCAGCTATCCTAACAGGGTGTGTGGGCTTGATGTGATGGGTCTGTTATATTTACATGTTATTATTACTCTCACATCATGGACCGCACATCAAGTTATTATCAGACTTTAAGATTTCATTTCTGTAGAAAAACTTCCTTATGTATCCCATCCATCTTGGCTTTGTTAAACATTATTGCAGCTGTATTCAAATTAACAACCTCATCTTAATCTTTTTTCTCTTTCCACTCAATAAATGTAAAATTACAAAATTGTTATCTTAAACTAAACTAATTCAATTTTAACCAATTTCCCCATTAACCTGGATTTCATTTCCAACCAAAGGTTGTCTAAACCAGTTTCAATATATCTATATTTATTAATAAAATTGTTAAACTCATATTAGAAATTAATACTCATATGATAATTTCAATATCACACACTAATATATATGCACAGATAAATGTCCTTAAAGGGGGACATATTACTTAATTTTACTCAATTTCTCTCTCTTTTTTTTTTTAATGCACTGTTTCCACTATCACAGGATATTAAATTTGTGTAAGACACGGTTAATTTGTAACCTTCATTTTACCATGTTTGGAAAACAGATTCAAAAATAATTGTGACCACATTGTTTATCATTAGATTCGTTAACCTGGCACATTTTGTTATAAATGTTTTGTCTAAAAAACTGAAATTGGCATGGTGTCCTTGCAGCTTATCACCAATCTCTCATGTCAGCCACATTCTTTGAGGAGAGCACAAAGGAAGGGGTCACATCTGCGTACATGACACAAGCAAGCGAACTAAAGGTTCCAGCATTCACAAACATACTCAAATATATCTCTAAAATTGCTTACATTATTCCCATTTGTACACAACACATGCATATCATTCTCTCACTTTCTTTTAACGCTTTTTAATACTTCCTTGCTTAAACTTCTGCTTTCTTTATTTTGTTCTGATATCCTTTGCATCCAATGTATTGTAATTCCATACTTCACATACTGTACCTTCTATGATCAGACGGGCAGCCATAGTGCTCATCCCATCTTCCCTCTCTGACAACATATAAAGGATTCTGTTTTAACTCTCATTACTGTTTCTTGACTTTACTAGTTGTAATGCCTGACCTCAAATTCATCCCACAACTTAACATCAAAAAGTCCCTTTCTGTCTAGTGTTAATGTCACTCTTGATCCATCCTGCTCACATAAATAGCCGTTTCTCTAGCTGTATACTCTGCCTGATTCTTTGTCCCTGTGGACTTTGGTGGTAACCCAGTTACCCTTTGTGGATCCCTGTCCACTTTAACCATTAATCTAGGGGCTCAGTATAGGCGGAACCGCACCTTCAGTTCATATATAGCGCTCCTCTTGCACTGGGCATTTTTGAGGGTCTCTTACCCATCATTCCCTTACTTAATTTAATGCCCATAATGACTGGCCAGTCTTCTCTACGTGTGCCTATACCCTTTTGCCTCTAAACTACTTTATCTAGCAGATGTACTACATATACCTGTGAACAGCACTATTCTTCCCTTTCTCTATAACACTCCGATGGACAGTAGACAGTGACAACATAACATATAACCACCAATCAATACAGTTCGATTAAGGGGAGTAAAATAGGTACCCTTTGTCCCGAAAATGTCTTACCGATCAAGGAAGTCTGATAACTCAAAATGTAAGCAAAAGGCTTACCTCAGCCGGCTGATTATCAGAAATTCCCGGATCGTCTCAAGCTCCTCGTTTCGGATACTCAGGGTCACCTGATAACCCCTGCTGGGCTGGCTTCGCCACCTGAAATGGATATTTTGATGATAGGCAACTCCTATCCTCATATTGATTAGTGGTTCCAAATTAATAACTACTGCAGTAGGGAACAGACACAAAAGATACGCTCAGCATCTTTCCAAATAGCCGTTCTCCTTTATTATGATGCATTTGAAGGCTTTTATACACATGATTACGTAGGTATCACATTAATATTACAATTGTACGTTTATGGTAACAAGGGGCGTTACATAGGCAGGCTTATTCTAATCAGAACTCGAAAGAATGCAAAACATGTACTGAAAACATTATTAGTGCCGTGTGCACAGTGAGGGCATTGTGCAATACATATAAAATAGAATACAATTATATACAGAACCTACAAATTTCCATTACAGTACCATGTCACTAATGGCGCCATGGCTGCGACTGACCAGTTTGGTGATCTCCTCAAATGGCCGCAGAAGTCTGCATGCGTCGCGCATGAGCAGCCACTGGCGCGGTGAAAAAAAAAACAGCTCCCCAGAACCTGTTCTGCCGCAGAGTTCATACAGGTAGACATTAGCTGCACATTTCTGCTGGAGCAGCCTATCAAGCATATAGAAGGTTGAGTTCCATCGCGTCGGGCAATCGCAAATAAGACGTCTGACCGGCAGATTGTGTCGCCGCTGAATGTCAGCAAGGCGAGCCATGGCCGTGTAAAATCTTCTGAAATGGGCCGAGTTTTTCCTTGCCTGCCGCAAGATGTCCTGGACCCCAGGGTATTTGACAACGAATCGCTGCACGACCAAGTTTAAGACGTGTGTCATGCATGGCACGTGCGTAATTTTGCCCTGTTTCAATGCGCTAAGCAGATTGGCACCGTTGTCACACACCACTTTACCAACTGTCAAATTGAGCAGTGTTAGCCACTGATCTTCCTGTGAACGCAAAGCTGAAAGGAGTGCCGGGCCAGTGTGGCTCTTGGCTTCCAGGCACAACAGACGCAGCACAGCATGGCAACGTCTCACCTGGCATGTCGAATAGGTTCTGGGGAGCTTGGGCGGCACAGTGGAAGAGACACTAGCAGCGTAAAAGGAGGAGTCAGCCGAGGAGGAGAGGGAGGAGGATGGAGTAGGAGGAGGAGCGAAGAAGAGCCAGGCCTACATGCAATCCGTGGTGGTAAAACCAAATCTACACGGATGCCACGGGTTACATGCTTGACGGCCGTCAGAATGTTCACCCAGTGGGCAGTAAAAGTGATATACCTTCCCTGCCCGTGTTTGCTAGACCACGTGTCTGTGGTCAGATGTATCTTGGCACCGACACTGTGTGCCAGAGATACATTCACTTGCCGCTGAACATGGCCATATAGCTCTGGGATGACCTTCTCTGAGAAATACTTCCTTCCTGGGACCTTCCATTGTGGTGTTCCAATGGCCACAAATTTGCGAAAGGCCTCCGAGTCCACCAGTTTATTTATTTATTTATTTATTTTATTTTTTCAAAGATTTTATTAAGACAATCAGGGTAACATACATATTCATATACATGTCATTCTGTTAACATAAACCAACGTCATGTTCAATGGTACAGAGATTTAACAAAACAACAAAACTGTTATGATTAGGTACTGTAAGGTTTCACATATACTAATAAAGGGGATTACCTAGGACGGTAAAGACCTAGTGTATGGATTGATATCGGTATGAATTGGTCTCTTGGCATCTTGATAGTAAACAAGAGATGTGTTGAAAATAAACTCATTAGTGTGTCAGGGTGGGATACACCCATAACATCCATAACATGAACAGGGAAGAAGAAGGGAATCCCTGGGGGGAAGTCCGGGTTCAATTTTAGCGATGTAAGCGGTCCTGGTATGGAGGAGATTGAGTTTTTCGTACATAATTTGCGGAAGCACTGCAATGTTTGTGCAATAAGAGGGTGTGAACCAGTGTCTTTGCTGTAATGTGAATGTCTCAGCCACGGAAGCGATATTAGAGGTAGTTTGGTAAAAGACATTTCCAAATTTACCCAATCCTTCATTTGTGCGTGAATATTCCAATCCACAATTCTGGTCAAGTGTGTGGCTGCATAGTAATTATATAAGTCAGGTAATCCTATTCCCCCCAAGTGTTTAGGCAGGGTGAGCTGGAAATAATTAATTCTGGGTCTGTTCAGTCCCCACAGGAATTTGGTGCAAATTGATTTATACGCTTTAAAGAAAGCTGGGGGGAGGTGTATTGGTATTGTTTGTAATACATAGAGAAGGCGTGGTAAGACGTTCATTTTTATAATGGCAGCTCTACCAAACCATGAGAAGGAAATTTTATTCCATTGTTTTAGATCGATGTTTATTTTTTTGAGGATGTCAGGGTGGTTTTTTGTATAAAGGTCAGCCAGGTTTCTCGTGATTTTAATGCCTAAGTAAATTATTTCTCCATCGTTCCAATGAAAAGGGAAGATGGCTTTACAAAGAGCCACCAACTCCGGTGTAAGGGAGATGTTGAGTGCATATGACTTTTCAAAGTTAATTTTAAGGTTGGAAATCAATGCAAACTTGCGAAATTCTTTTAAAAGGACTGGAAGAGTGGTATGTGGGTCAGAAAGTAACAGAAGGATATCGTCCGCATAGGCGGCTAATTTGCTGACCTTGCTGCCTGTTTGAACGCCTGTAATGTCAGGGTTTTGTCTAATGCTGTTGAGCAGGGGTTCAAGTGTCAATATAAACAGGACAGGGGACAGGGGGCAACCCTGTCTAGTCCCGTTTCTGATGGAGAAGGCATCCGACAGGGTATGGTTGACTCAGATTTTTGCTGAGGGGTTTTGATAGAGGGACTGGATAAAGTTAAGTAATTGTGGTCCAAAGCCAATGTGACGTAAGACTGCGTGCATATAGTCCCATGCTACCCTGTCAAATGCCTTCTCCGCGTCGAGGGACAGAAAAAAGCTTTTTTGTTTGGTTGTTGTGATTAGGTGATGAATATTGATGGCTTTTATAGTATTGTCTCAGGCTTCCCTGCCCGGGACAAAACCTACTTGATCTGATGTTATAATTGAGGGGAGAACTGTTTGAAGCCTATTAGCAAGGATTTTGGAGAATATCTTTACATCTACATTAAGTAGGGATATTGGTCTATAATTAGCAGTTTGTATAGGGATCTTTTTCACCTTTGGGTATTACTACTATATGGGCCTCTAACAATTCAGGCAAGATACAGTTCTGTGTGTCTAGGGAATTAAACGCTTTCACGAATGGGTTTCTCAAGGTGTCTGAGAAAGTCTTATAATACACCGTCGGGAGCCCGTCAGGTCCTGGACTTTTGCCTACTTTTGTTTGTTTAAGAGCCTCATCCCATTCTGGTCGGCTGATGGGACCGTCTAAATCATTAATAAGGTCAGCATTATTAAGCTTTGGGCAGTGTTGTGTCAAAAATTGTTGTATCAATTGTAATCGTGATGTTTGTGACTTGGTCGAGTCGGAAGCTCCATGTAAGTTATATAATTGTGAGTGGAAGTTTTCAAATTCCTTTGGAATATCCTTGTTACCAGTGATCTTAGAACCTGATGGAGAATGCAAACAATGGACATTAAATTTAGATTTGTGGGTTTGTAGGGCTCTAGCCAATAGACGGCCGCTCTTGTTACCGAATTCATAAAATAGTTTTTTGGAGAGTAGAAACTTTCTCTTCACCCGCTTATTCAATTCGGTTTGGATGGAGGTGCGGACCTCTTGTAGTTCTAAGAGAGTTTGGGAAGCTAGGGTTTGCTTATGCACATTTTCCAACTTTTTGAGTTTATCAAAAAGATCCGAGAGATATGCTTTTTTGTCTTTTGCAATCTTAGCAGAAATGGAAATCAATTTACCCCTCATTACACACTTGTGGGCAGCCCATTGTGTCATGGGCGATGTGTCAGGAGTGTCGTTGTTTCTGAAATACTCTGTCAAGCATTGGTGTATTTCAGTAACATGAATTGAGTCTGTTAAGATATGTGGATTCAGTGTCCATACATGTGTGCGTTCCTGAACCTCGGGGAGTGTCAATGTAATTGATACTGGATGGTGGTCGGATATAGTCATGGGTTCAATACCGGCTGTAGAGAGAAGGGGAAGGTCCGATTGGGTAAGAAATATGTAGTCAAGTCGAGAGTATTGGTTATGGGGGGCTGAGAAAAACGTGAAGTCTTTGTCCGTGGGATGTAGGGTACGCCAAGTATCAAGTAGCATGAGTGTCTGTAAGGATAGTTTAATTTGACGGAGAGCTCTGTACGGTAAATGTGAGGTACCTGCCGAAGTGTCAAGTAGTGGTTCTAAAGGTACATTGAAGTCCCCACCGAGTAGAACTAAACCAGACTGGAATGCGGTAAGTTGGGAAATGGTTTCCCGAAAAAAGGAAACTTGAGCTGAATTTGGGCTATAGATGTTAGCCAACGTTATAGGTCTACCTTGCCATGTACCTTTTAGGAAAAGAAATGTACCCTGGATATCTTTCAACGAGTCTGTGATCTGTACGGGTATATTTTTGGACAATAGTATAGAAACCCCTTTTGTTTTTGAGTTGGGCGTTGTCGCATGGTAGCTGATCGGGTAATGCCGATTAGAGAGTTTTGGTGTCGCCTGAGAACTGAAGTGTGTCTCCTGTAGAAAAACCACGTCTGCTCGCATACTCTTTAGACTAGTTAATATGCGTGTCCTTTTTTCAGGGAGGTTCAAACCTTTTGCGTTCAGAGATATTAGTTTCAAAGATTTAGGTGCTGACGTGATTTTCGAGGAGGCCATGGTAAGCAAAAGTTAAGTGTGGTAGGCAAGCTAGGAAGTGATCTGTCCCCAGAGGTTGTCTGTTATATTTTTCTGAGATCAGTGGGGGAATAAGGGAGGGGTAGGTAAGAGGGGTAAGGGAAGGAGGAGGAAATAGAGGACGGGGAGGAGAGGAGTCGGATAGGCAGATACCCACCCGCAGGGTATCCAATCAGGGACGGAAAGGACACCCCCCGGGAGGAGAAATTACACTACTGGGGTCGGTAGCCCAAAACGGACTATGCCGACAAATAAACCCAGTGAGGTTCAGGTGATTCCCTTAAGAGTCACCTGTGCATGGGAGTGTTTGGCGGACGAAGAGAAGATTTCTGTGAGTTTGGAGTCTAGAGTCCCGTGAGGTCTATGATGCTGTAGATCAAGACAGACTATCGGCCCGTGTGTTTGAATTAGAAAAGGGGAGGGGCTGAAGAAATGGCTTCAAATGGTTTTGCAGGGGGTAGGTTGTTTACCTTCTGATTGAGAGGACAAGAAATATGAGGCGGTGTGTATGTCAACCTTGGGAGAAGTCTAACCAGTGATTTAATAATGAATGTAGATAATAACTATCCGAGTGTAAACGACAGTAACATTTCTTTACTTATAAATATCTTGAATGTTTGGAAGGGTTGATTATCCCTGTCTTCCAATCAGTTGTTAGTAGCCTAGTTAATAACTATAAAAATAAACCGTAACAAAACGATGCAAATAAACCATCAGACTGTAGTATAACATGAATTCAGTTGTAATTTCAACCAGTGTAGTAGGAATTTAGGCGGTTCGGCGGTACGTTTCCCTCTAACCGAGTGAGATGCATCGCCGAAACTTCCCAGTAAGTGATCTATACCTCTGAGAGTCTAATGCAAAATAGTGATCAGTCGCGAGTGCTCGGCTCCACTTTAAGTGACCAATTTAGGCGACCGATGCTTTCTAGAATTGGGGGTGTGAGCCCCTAGGATGTGCGAAGGTGTGACTTATAGCATAATGGGTGTATATAATGGGTGTGAGTAATGCAGGATTGTGTGTGTCCTAAGGAAAAGGAGAAGTTTTGGAGCCGAGCATTTCGCAACCGACCGCCCCAAGACATTAGCCATGAGTCAGGAATCGGCATTAGCGAATTGTAGCATACTGTGCGTCAACTCTTGGCTACGGTAAAGCTGAGTGAGGTTCAGGGCCTCCTATATCAGTAGGAGGGTAAATACTCAGACTAAACCCATACTTCAATAACTGCCATGCCACCAATTCCTTCGGACCTGAAACAAAAACAGGGTTAGTTCTTAAGATGTTAGGGACCATTGAGGGCCCACTTGTCCAAAGATTATTCATTGTGGAACAGACTGATCATGTTGTTGTATTTAACAGTCCTTTTGCTCAGTTAATGCAAAAAAGAAAAAAAAAAAACTCAATGTGGAACAGAAGACCACAACTGTCTAAAGGGCCCATGCGGCCCATTGGACAAACATCGCAAAACTTCGTCAAATTAGACTAGTCAATCAGCATATCGGTCCTGTTAAGGCTTTCCATTTGTAGGGAGTCCAGGTGCAAATGTCAGCGGTGTCGTATGGTTTACTGCGTAAACAAATTGGTTGACAGTCATAGGCGTCAGGTGAGAAAAATGTTAGGAGAGAGGGATAGTGTGTGGCGGGAAGTCAGAGACAGTCCTTGTGAAGTGACGGTCGGAAGGTCAGAAGCACAAAGGGGTCACTTAACTTTATCGCAACTTGAAGTGATTGGGAATACATCCAGCTATGTTCTACGCCCTCCTTTGTCTCCTACGGTCTGGTGATGTCGTGGGGCTCGTGTTCCTCAGCGGTCCTGCAGGGCGTTGTGGAGAAGGTGGGTGATGTTGTCTGCGGCGACGACTCAGGCTGAAGTTTCTCGCTTTGGCGATTCCATCCATCGATTCTGCTCTTCGCAGTGGGGAGAGGCGGAAGTCGCTGTACCAATCCGGTACCTCTACTATTGGGATGTGAAGAGAATTGCAAAAATGTTCCAGATCCTCTGGAACCTTAAGATTGAAGGAGTGACCATTTACAGAAGCTGATAAATAAAACGGGAACTTCCACCGATATGGGATCTCTCTGGCTCTCAAAACATCCAGTAGGGGTTTAAGCTTCCTTCTCCTCTGAAACGTGATATTAGATAGATCTTGAAAGATCCTAATTTCTGAGCCGTGGTGTACCAGTCTCCCATTGTTTCTAGCTTTTCTCATTATTTCTTCTTTAAGAATAAAGTCAGTAAGGCAACAGATAACATCCCTAGGTGGGTCAGTCTCCCTACCCCTGGGGCGTAGAGCTCTATGGATATGTTCCATTGGAATTGGTGTATCAGGGGATCGGTCTAGCAGGCCATTAAAAACAGCCGTAATTTCTCTCACAAGCTAAGGGGATTCGATGGATTCGGGGAGTCCTCTTACCCTTAAGTTGCGCCTTCTGCCGCAAATATCGAGGTCCTCCACATGCCGGTTCATATCTCGCAGATGAATAGCGTGCGATTCTGAAATTTGTTGAACTTGACACAGGGCCACATCATGGCGGGCCTGCGTCTCCTCTACCTCCTCCACTATGATAGCCATGCTATGGATGTCCTCTCTCAGTTCTGAGATTGCCGCTGACATTGCTGATTTGATGTCAGCAGCTACGGCGTGGAGGTCAGCCAGGCTCAGGGCTTGGGGTGTGTCTGAGGCATCGGGGGGGTTTTGAGGGCTGCGGCTTCTGGAGCGAGGCGCCGCTCTGCTCTGTGAAGAGGCCTCGTGAGCCGCGGCCTGCATGTCCTGAGGGAGTCCCCGGGTCCGTGACAGGAATATATCCGGAATGTGCTGGTGAGACGGGGGATCTACACTCCGTGGTGACCCGGAGCGGATCGCTGAAGCGTTCGGCGGTGTACTCCCCATCTTACGCTGTTAGATAGCTGTCTAGCTTATGGATGCTTGATCTCTGGGACCGGGAGCTCTGGTTCAGGCGGCCATCTCCTCTCGGCGCCAAGCCATGCCCCCCTTTATCGTCCACCAGTTTATATGGCAGTAGTTGGCGGGCTATGAGTTCTGACAAGCCAGCCGTCAACCGTTAGGCAAGAGGGTTATCCGGCGTCATCATTTTTTTACGCTCGAACATTAGGCCCACGGAAGCCTGCCTTTTTGCAGAAAAAAGTGAGCTTGGCGTGATGGAAGGTGGAGTGGAGGACAATTGTGAGGAGAGAGGAGAAGGACAAGTAGAAGACGAGGCTGGACGGTGAGAGCCTGGAGTGTGGCTTTGTGTGTTCCGTTGCTCCCACTGGGCTCGGTGATGGCTGCTCATGTGCCTTCTTAAGGCGATCGTCCCTAGGTGAGTGTTGGGCTTACCGCGACTAATGCGTTGACTGCAAAGATTGCAGATGGCAACGCTATTGTCAGCAGCAGACACGTTAAAAAAAGCCCACACTGCGGAGCCATGTGCTGGTGTCCTGGGAGAGCCAGATGTGACCGTACATGGTCGATGACTCGCTCCTGATACATTTGCAGTCTGCTTTGTCCCTCCTGTGCAGTTTAAGTTATTCCTGCTTCTCCTCCCTATCTGCTGGTCCATATCTCCCTCTGAACTCCCCTCCTCTTCCTCTCTTGTGGGCACCCACGTGACATCACTAGACACGTCATCATCGACGTCACCTTCCCCACCGCTATAAGTAGAGATCTCGGAGTAGGCAGCAACACCGGGGACCAACCTCCTCCTTGGGCTGATCTGGGTACTGTCGTCAGACTGCTGAGTAGCGGTTGTTGCTACCTTCTCTTCCTGATCCAATACCAAGAGTGGCTGCGCATCAGAAATGTCTTGATATGGATTGGAAAATAATTCCTGTGACTCAAGCGGAAGGTATGTGGTGGTGGTGGTGTTGTTGTTGATGGTAGTGTCTTTGGGGGTGCACATAGCAGAGAGTGAAGAAGAGGGTGCAGATCGAGAGGATGAGGACAGTGCAGAAGAGTAAGGCTGAGTGAGCCACTCAACCAAGTCTGGTGCGTCCTTTAAATTAACTGAACGCACCTTCTGCAACTTCCCACTTTGGCTCAAGCCTGTTGCTCCTGCCCCACCCCTACCACCTCTGCGGAAGGGCCTGCCTCTTCCTCTGCCTGTCATTTTTTAAATGACCCTGCGATAAAACTCTCAGTCCCTATACTGATAAAGGACTGCTGCAGTATAGGGCAGCGGTCAGCAGTAGTGCACCTCAACCCTATGTATTGTGGACCTATACCAGTCCTTATGGAATAGCAAACTGTACCTCACTCAACCCTATGTACTGTAGCACCCTAGACCTTACCAGTCTTTATAAGGACCTTTGTGGAACAAGTAGGTTGTGAATGATTAGCAGACTGTACGTCAGTCCCTATACTGATGAAGGACTGCTGCAGTATAGGGCAGCGGTCAGCAGTAGTGCACCTCAACCCTAAGTATTGTGGACCTATACCAGTCCTTAAGGAATAGCAGACTGTACCTCACTCAACCCTATGTACTGTAGCACCCTAGACCTTACCAGTCCTTATAAGGACCTTTGTGGAACAAGTAGGTTGTGAATGATTAGCAGACTGTACGTCAGTACCTATACTGATGAAGGACTGCTGCAGTATAGGGCAGCGGTCAGCAGTAGTGCACCTCAACCCTATGTATTGTGGACCTAGACCAGTCCTTAAGGAATAGCAGACTATACCTCACTCAACCCTATGTACTGTAGCACCCTAGACCTTACCAGTCCTTATAAGGACCTTTGTGGAACAAGTAGGTTGTGAATGATTAGCAGACTGTACGTCAGCCCCTATACTGATGAAGGACTGCTGCAGTATAGGGCAGCGGTCAGCAGTAGTGCACCTCAATCCTATGTAGCTAGTGATTTGCAGAGTGTACCTCAGTCCCTACACTGATAAAGGACTGCTGCAGAATAGGGCAGTAATATACAGCAGTGCACCACAACCCTATCAATTTTACACCTATACCAGTCCTTACAAGGACCTTTGTGGACCTAGTAGCTAGTGATTTGCAGACTGTACCTCAGTCCCTACACTGATAATGGACCGCTGCAGAATAGGGCAGTAATCTACAGCAGTGCACCACAACCTTTTATAGTGTACACCTATACCAGTCCTTACAAGGACCTTTGTGGACCTAGTAGCTAGTGATATGCAGACTGTACCTCAGTCCCTACACTGATAACGGACTGCTGCAGAATAGGGCAGCAGTCAGCAGCAGTGCACCACAACCCTATATATTGTACACCTATACCAGTCCTTACAAGGACCTTTGTGGACCTAGTAGCTAGTGATTTGCAGACTGTACCTCAGTCCCTACACTGATAAAGGACTGCTGCAGAATAGGGCAGTAATCTACAGCAGTGAACCACAACCCTATATATTATACACCTATGCCAGTCCTTACAATGACCTTTGTGGACCTAATAGCTAGTGATTTGCAGACTGTACCTCAGTTCCTACACTGATAAAGGACTGCTGCAGAATAGGGCAGCAGTCAGCAGCAGTGTACCACAACCCTATATATTGTACACCTATACCAGTCCTTACAAGGACCTTTGCAGACCTAGTAGCTAGTGATTTGCAGACTGTACCTCAGTCCCTACACTGATAAAGGACTGCTGAAGAATAGGGCAGCAGTCAGCAGCAGTGCACCACAACCCTATATATTGTACACCTATACCAGTCCTTACAAGGACCTTTGTGGACCTAGTAACTAGTGATTTGCCGACTGTACCTCAGTCCCTACACTGATAAAGGACTGCTGCAGAAAAGGGCAGCAGTCAGCAGCAGATCACCACAACCCTATATATTGTACACCTATACCAGTCCTTAGAAGGACCTTTGTGGACCTAGTAGCTAGTGATTTGCAGACTGTACCTCAGTCCCTACATTGATAAAGGACTGCTGCAGAATAGGGCAGTAATCTACAGCAGTGCATCACAATCCTATATATTGTACACCTATATCAGTCCTTACAAGGACATTTGTGGACCTAGTAGCTAGTGATTTGCAGACTGTACCTCAGTCCCTACACTGATAAAGGAATGCTACAGAAAAGGCAAGTAATCTGCAGCAGTGCACCACAGCCCTATATATTGTACACCTATACCAGTCTTTACAAGGACCTTTGTGGACCTAGTAGCTAGTGATTTGCCGACTGTACCTCAGTCCCTACACTAATAATGGACTGCTGCAGAATAGGGCAGTAATCTGCAGCAGTGCACCACAACCCTATATATTGTACACCTATGCCAGTCCTTACAAGGACCTTTGTGGACCTAGTAGCTAGTGATTTGCAGACTGTACCTCAGTCCCTACACTGATAAAGGACTGCTACAGAATAGGGCAGCAGTCAAGTATAATATTCTTTTTATATTTGGAAGAAACTATATTATACGTGTACAGCCCTATATACTGTCCACCTATACCAGTCCTTTAAAGGACGTTTGTGGACCTAATAGTAATAGCTAGTGATTAAACTGACTGTCCCTGCTGCACACAGCGTCCTGTCCCTCCTTGCACTGACAAAAGACAGGCTGCTGCAATCACCAGCACAGTGCACTCAACCCTATATACTGTACTACACCTATACCAGTCCTTAAAAGGACTTTTGTGGACCTAATAGCTAGCGATTTTTGTCACTACAGTCTCTCCCTGCTGCACACAGCGTCCTGTCCTTACACTGAAATAAGACAGAATGTAAAATGGCCGCCAGATCAGCTCTATTTATAAGATAGGGGGAATGTCCAATTGTCTATGTGCTGAAATGTCTCAATTGGCTGTCCTGTACCCTATGATGGATGTTTCATCATGGGTCAAAGTTCTTTCACATTGGAAACACATATGTCTGCCGGGTGAACAGCAGCAATAGTCCGCCGATCGGGCGAATCGCAAACACTCAAAATTCACAGCGAAACGATCGCCGGGCGAACAGTTTGTCCATCCCTACACACAACACCCACTAACTCCTGCAGATAACTGTATGATAGAACACCAGCAATAAAGGGTAGATACAAGTGTATACTGGGCTGGAGGCACACAACACCAACTAACATATGCATTTATTATAGAACACCAGCAATAAAGGGTAGATACAGGTATATATTATGCTGTGCCGGAGGCACACAACACCCACTAACTCCTGCAGATGCCTTTATTATAGAACACCGGCAATTAAAGGGTAGATACCGGTGTATACTGTGCTGTGCCGGAGGCACAAAACACCCACTAACTCCTGCAGATGCCTTTATTATAGAACTCCAGCAAAAAAGGGTAGATACAGGTGTATATTGTGCTATGCCGGAGGCACACAACACCCACTAACTCCTGCAGATGGCTCAATTCGAGAATAGCAATATAGGTAGCTACAGGTGTATACTGCACTGGAGGCACACAACACCCACTAACTCCTGCAGATGGGTCAATTAGAGAAGAGCAATATAGGTAACTACATGTGTATACTGCGCTGAAGGCACACAGACAACACCCACTAACTCCTGCAGATGTGTCAATTAGAGAAGAGCAATATAGGTAGCTACAGGTGTATACTGCACTGAAGGTACACAGACAACACCCACTAACTCCTTCAGATGACAGATGGCTCCATTAGAGAAGAGCAATATAGGTACATACAGGTGTAAACTGCGCTGAAGGCACACAGACAACACCCACTAACTCCTGCAGCTGGCAGATGGCTCAATTAGAAAACAGCAATATAGGTAGCAACAGGTGTATACATCTCTGAAGGCACACAGACAATGCCCACTAACTCCTGCAGATGGCAGATGGCTCAATTAGAGAAGAGCAATATAGGTAGATACAGTTGTATACTGTGCTGAAGGCACACAGACAACACCCACTAACTCCTGCAGATGGCAGATGGCACAATTAGAGAACAGCAATATATGTAGATTCAGGTGTATACTGCACTGGAGGCACACAGACAACACCCACTAACTCCGGTAGATGGCTCAATTAGAGAACAGCAATATAGGTAGCTACAGGTGTATACTGCGCTGGAGGCACACAGCCAACACCCACAAACTCCTGCAGATGGCAGATGGCTCAATTAGAGAAGAGCAATAAAGGTAGATAAAGGTGTATCCTGCACTGAAGGCCCACAGACAACACCCACTAACTCCTGCAGATGGCAGATGGTTCAATTAGAGAACAGCAATATAGGTAGATACAGGTGTATACTGCGCTGAAGGCACACAGGCAACACCCACTAACTCCTGCAGATGGCAGATGGCTCAATTAGAGAACAGCAATATAGGTAGATACAGGTGTATATTGCGCTGAAGGCACACAGACAACACCCACTAACTCCTGCAGATGGCTCAATTAGAGAAGAGCAATATAGGTAGATACAAGTGTATCCTGCGCTGAAGGCACACAGACAACATCCACTAACTCCTGCAGATGGCTCAATTAGAGAACAGCAATAAAGGTAGCTACAGGTGTATACTGCACTGAAGGCACACAGACAACACCCACTAACTCCTGCAGATGGCTCAATTAGAGAACAGCAATATAGGTAGCTACAGGTGTATACTGCGCTGAAGGCACACAGACAACACCCACTAACTTCTGCAGCTGGCAGATGGCCCAATTAGAAAACAGCAATATAGGTAGCTACATTTGTATACAGCGCTGAAGGCACACAGACAACACCCACTAACTCCTGCAGATGCCGGAACACTACACAAGGCTGCCACGCTGGCGGCCTTATATAGTGTGGGGCGTGTACTACACAGCCTGAGCTATAATTGGCCACAGGCATCCGGCCATTACACCCTGGAATTCCCAAACATCTCCATCAAAGCAAAGGAGCACTATACTCCCCTTTAGGGTGAATACTGTTTGCTACAAAATCAATCTTCCATGCTAGGTAGACCTTCTAATGAAACACATGAAAAGTTAGTGACTATGGACCAACCGGAAAAAATCCGGAAAGGGGCCACATCAAATAAGCTTACAGTTGAAGCATAGAACTTCCAATGAGAGAGCCTAGAGCCCTGAACCCAGTGCCCCTGGAGTCTGAACATGGAAGGTTACAAAGCCCCATGCTTCCCAGCCAGGACCATCTATGTGAGAGAAAATGGTTCCACCATTCAGGACCATTGACTGCCCCAGTTGAAGTACATTCATACGAAACCTGGCGGGTACATAGCCTGCTGGCCAGGTCTACCACATTTTTTAGTTTTTTTCATTTATTGCCTGTACACATCCTCATCTATGTTTGTTACTATTTTTTATATTCTTTTATTTTAATACATTTTTTACCAGAGTGACCTGCTGTATGTGGAGGCTTTTTTTCCTTTATTTTTTTCTCCATGAATTACCTTATGTGTAGATGACTACACTTCTCTCTGAGCTGGAGTTTGGACGGAGATATTTCACACTCGACATCCTGGATGTATGTATGGCTGAACGCTGTTTGACTTTTCATCACTTTAATTGGAGGAGCGGTCTCCACTGATTATTTTCACACTTGATTGACTCCCCACTATGGTGTGGGTCCACATCTTGTGGTAAGAGTACCCATTACCTTTATCTGATGTAATTTTGTATATCTCCAATCCTCCTTTTGCTTTATGTCGGATGAGAAGCTATATGCGATTTTAAGTCATTCCACACACTCAAATTCCCCTGTATGAAGTTTGGGGATCTCCTTGTAGAGGAATTTATTTATTGTCAAATGGACGCCGTTGAGCTATGCAGTTTACTATTCATGTCACTTTAATATGGACTTTATTGATTTCTTTATTTCACTAATGATTGTTACATCGCATTCATTATTTATTTCATTTGTTTGAAGTAGATCATACTACTACTTTATAGTGCACACTTGATATTTGCATATATTTTTGATTGTCTTACTTTGTTTCAAGTTGTGTTAGGCAATTTTCTAGGTCTATATCACCTGCATTCACTTGTACAGTAGATATATTCATTATATATATCTTGCTTTGGAAATCCATTTTCATTAGCAAGTTCATTTTCACTAGTGCTGCATTTTTTAGTTTTAGTTTTGGTTTCACATTTTGTATCATTGTTGATGCTGGCTGCTATTTTTTCACTTTTTACTTTCGACACATTGATAGCGCAACTATATATTGTTTGTATTCCATTGATGTGTTGCCAATATCCCATATTTGAATAGAACCAACAGACACCCACACAGATGTACGGGACCTCTGAGGCAACTAATTCGCTGAATAGATTCATAATAAAACATACATTTAATTATTTTTATATATATATACATACAGTGCCTTGCGAAAGTATTTGGCCCCCTTGAACTTTTCAACCTTTTGCCACATTTCAGGCTTCAAACATAAAGATATAACATTTTTATTTTTTGTGAAGAATCACCAACAAGTGGGACACAATTGTGAAGTCGAACGAAATCTATTGGATTTTTGAAACTTTTTTAACTAATAAAAAAATGAAAAGTGGGGCGTGCAAAATTATTCGGCCCCCTTGCGTTAATACTTTGTAGAGCCACCTTTTGCTGCGATTACAGCTGTAAGTCGCTTGGGGTATGCCTCTATCAGTTTTGCACATCGAGAGACTGAAATTCTTGCCCGTTCTTCCTTGCAAAACAGCTCAAGCTCAGTGAGGTTGGATGGAGAGCATTTGTGAACAGCAGTTTTCAGCTCTTTCCGCAGATTCGTGATTGGATTCAGGTCTGGACTTTGACTTGACCATTCTAACACCTGGATACGTTTATTTGTGAACCATTCCTTTGTAGATTTTGCTGTATGTTTGGGATCATTGTCTTGTTGGAAGATAAATCTCTGTCCCAGTTTCAGGTCTTTTGCAGACTCCAACAGGTTTTCATCCAGAATGGTCCTGTATTTGGCTGCATCCATCTTCCCCTCAATTTTAACCATCTTCCCTGTCCCTGCTGAAGAAAAGCAGCCCCAAACCATGATGCTGCCACCACCATGTTTGACAGACGGTGGTGTGTTGAGGGTGATGAGCTGTGTTGCTTTTACGCCCAACGTATCGTTTTGCATTGTGGGCAAAAAGTTTGATTTTGGTTTCATCTGACCAGAGCACCTTCTTCCACATGTTTGGTGTGTCTCCCAGGTTGCTTGTGGCAAACTTTAGACTAGACTTTTTATGGATATCTTTGAGAAATGGCTTTCTTCTTGCCACTTTTCCATAAAGGCCAGATTTGTGCAGTGTACGACTGATTGTTGTCCTATGGACAGACTCTCCCACCTCAGCTGTAGTTCTCTGCAGTTCATCCAGAGTGATCATGGGCCTCTTGGCTGCATCTCTGATCAGTCTTCTTCTTGTCTGAGCTGAAAGTTTAGAGGGACGGCCAGGTCTTGGTAGATTTGTAGTGGTCTGATACTCCTTCCATTTCAAAATGATCACTTGCACAGTGCTCCTTGGGATGTTTAAAGCTTGGGAAATCTTTTTGTATCCAAATCTGGCTTTAAACTTCTCCACAACAGTATTACGGACCTGCCTGGTGTGTTCCTTGGTCTGAATGATGCTCTCTGTGCTTTCAACAGAAGCCTGAGACTATCACAGAGCAGGTGCATTTATACAGAGAATTGATTACACACAGACACAGGTGGATTCTATTTATCACCATCAGTCATTTAGGACAACATTGGATCATTCAGAGATCCTCGCTGAACTTCTGGAGTGAGTTTGCTGCACTGAAAGTAAAGGGGCCGAATAATTTTGCACGCACCACTTTTCAGTTTTTTATTTGCTAAAAAAGTTTAAATTATCCAATAGATTTCCATTCTGGATGAAAACCTGTTGGAGTCTGCAAAAGACCTGAAACTGGGACAGAGATTTATCTTCCAACAAGACAATGATCCCAAACATACAGCAAAATCTACAAAGGAATGGTTCACAAATAAACGTATCCAGGTGTTAGAATGGTCAATTCAAAGTCCAGACCTGAATCCAATCGAGAATCTGTGGAAAGAGCTGAAAACTGCTGTTCACAAATGCTCTCCATCCAACCTCACTGAGCTCGAGCTGTTTTGCAAGGAAGAATGGGCAAGAATTTCAGTCTCTCGATGTGCAAAACTGATAGAGGCATACCCCAAGCGACTTACAGCTGTAATCGCAGCAAAAGGTGGCTCTACAAAGTATTAACGCAAGGGGGCCAAATAATTTTGCACGCCCCACTTTTCATTTTTTTATTAGTTAAAAAAGTTTCAAAAATCCAATAGATTTCGTTCGACTTCACAATTGTGTCCCACTTGTTGGTGATTCTTCACAAAAAATTAAAACTTTATATCTTTATGTTTGAAGCCTGAAATGTGGCAAAAGGTTGAAAAGTTCAAGGGGGCCGAATACTTTCGCAAGGCACTGTATATATATATATATATATATATATATATATATATATATATATATATATATATATATATATATACACATACATACATACATACATATATATATATATATATATATATATATATATATATATATATATATATATATATATATATATATATATATATATAATTGTAAATACATGAAGGTTAAAATTTCTCACATTTACTCCATGACAGCTTTACACCATATCCCAAATATTACCAGGATAACTATTAAATCCCAGACCATTTAGTCCATCTTATGGATGTTAACATTTAGGAGAAAGAAGCTCTGATGTACACGGAACACCTGCCTTCCCCTTCCCTTAACCCTTTTGCTGCCAGGCCCTGTGCTCCATTTTGTACACTCAGGTGGCCAGACCATTTCTGCAATTTTTCCTTTTGCTTTTTTATTTTTCACTTATAGCTTTCATAATTTGTGAAAGGCCCCCAAAACCATATATTTTGCTGAAAGCACATGATCAGTAGAATAAAAAGAAGGCGCTACTGATTTTTTAGACCCCACGGTATTTGTGCAAGTGTTTATCGAACCAATATATTGGGAAAAAATACACTAAATCCATTATTATCAGATAAAAACACAGCTAATTTTACAAAATTCCTTCTAAATCCCTACTAAATACAAAGGCTTAACCTGTATGGAGTTGATAAATAACAAAAAGTTTAAATTTTTACATTGCGTTTTTTTGCAAGATGGTGAAAACAGAACTTACGCAGAAATGTAAATATCCAAATTTCTCAAATTTTCCCTTACAGCTTTCCCCCAGACCCATATATTTCCTTATATTTTGCAAAATGGGGAAAAACTAACGTACCCAAAAATTTCTCTAAAAATCTGGAGGTTTTCACTTTTCACTTACAGCTTTCAAAATTTGAAAAGACCCCTCAAACTAGGTCATTTTCTAAAATCGCATTACCTGTAGACTTAAAAAAGTGCTACAGAATTTTTAGACCCCGCAATAATTGTGCAAATATTCACAATATCGCTATTTTCACTATAAATACACTAAAATCATTAATATTGCACATAAACACAACGTAACTTACAGAATTACTGCTAAATTAGTACTAAAGCACTTCCCATGTACCATACTAAAGTGTACACCCACGGAGGGCCATGTTTACACTCACAGGGATGCACAGGTGTTCCCTGCATCCCCGTGCATACAGTCACATTTATGTCAATTGGGATGCAACGGCTGCATAGGCATAGCTGCTTTTGCCAATCTGACATCCGTGTGGGTGTGGATACATGACCCTGAATGTAGACAGTGTGAGCTCAGGGACATGCATGCAGACCTACATGTATGTAAAATTGGGAGCAATTTGGCTCTGTTTGTGCAGGTGCTACAAAACAAATGACATCAATGGGAGTGCCTGCACAGAGATGCATGGAACACCTGTGCATCCCTGTAAAGGTACACTTTGTATGCCCTGTGCCTTAGGCCCCTTTCACACAAGCACACCGATATCCATATTTCAGGCAGGCCCAATCGGACCACCCATTGTTCTCTATGGAGTGGCTGATGTGAAAGGACAAGTGTACGTTTATACCCACCTGCATCTGATCCAGTTCACTTAAAACAGATGAATGGAGATTCCATTCCCCATCTATCTAGCAGATTGAATCGGATGGAATCCGATGCAAATGGACAGGCGGTCCCAATGAGCCCATCAGACCTGGAGTCCTAAATATGGCAGCTAATGCCAGTGCCTGTGCACAGTCCACCATGGGTATCGCACAGACATGAGAGACAGTGTGGGGACCAACTGAGTCTGAGGCACACGGGATCAGCCCAATGTGTTGCAGAGTGATGTTGGCAGTGTGGGGACCAACTGAGTCTGATGCACATGGGATCAGCCCAATGTGTTGCAGAGTGATGTTGTGCATTCCAAGCCCATTAGCACATGTGAGCGGCCCATCCAACATGGGGGGCATGTCTCAGGAGGGAGATCCGCCCTATGGCCATGACGCCAAACAAAGCCCCCCCCATGAGCCAATCACAGGAAGCCTGCTTGCGCTGGGTGGGGACATCCAGGAGCCACAGGAGGACCATCCCTAGACCTAGTGGCAGAAGCGGAGCAGACTTAAACAAGCCATAAATGCATGTTAAAGGGGCAGACTATAAAATGATGTAGTTGTGGGGGGCGTGGCCTGGACATGGCCGAGTGAGGAGGTGTTTTACCTGAGCTCCTGGCCACCCTGCACCCACCTTGGCAATACCGCACTAATTCACCGGACATGCCATCTTCTAAGAAGCGGGCAAGCCAGCGGACGAGACACGGGACTACCCTGGCCACCGACAACCAGGCTATCGGAGACCTACAGAGACTTTTTAGCCGCTCGGGCCAGAGCACCTCGGGATCCAAGATGGCGGAGCCTCGTGGCACGAGCTCCCCAGTCCCGACACAGGCGGACGTTCTGGCAGCCCCTGAGGGTTCACAAAGCCCGACTTTATATCCGAGCTCCCCGGCGGCCCCATCGGCGGACCCGGGTGGATCTCCTCACCTGCCGCTGCTGTACCGCACGGACCCGGAGTTAAAGGCCATCCTGCAAGCCCTCCCGACGAAAACGGACATTGAGACCATTGTTGGGAGAGTGGAGGCCGCCCATAGAAAGGAGATCGCCGCGATTCGCCAGGAGGTTCATTCCCTAGGCACGCGCCTTACAGCGGAGGAACTGTCGGTGACTTACTTGGAGCGGAGAGTCTCCGCGCTTGAGTCCCAACATGGAGCTCACTCCCTAGCAGCGGTGGAACTGCAGCTCCGTATGGAAGAATTCGAGGACCGGAGCCGCCGGAATAATTTGCGGCTCCGCGGCCTCCCGGAGGCTACCGGCCCCGCGGATCTCCTAGCCACGGTCACGGCAATTTTTCGGCAAGTGGCGGGTGAGCAGCTACCGGAACGGTTCGAGATCGACAGAGTGCACAGAACCCTGGGCCCAAGACCGTCTGATCCAGCTCGGCCAAGAGATGTCCTCTGTCGCCTGCACCACTACACCCACAAGGAGATTGTTGCCCGAAGATCGTGGGAAACGGGTGAAGTGGACTTCGACGGGGCCAGTGTGAGGATCCTCCCTGATGTTTCCAGACCGACTCTACACCGCCGAGCCCTTCTCAAGCCCCTCCTGGATCTGGCCAGGCGCTGTAATGCTACCTATCGCTGGGGCTATCCTCTCTCTGCCACCTTCACCAGAAATCAGAGATCTTTTCCGCTGAAATCGCCGGAGGCTCTTCCAGAGTTGTTCACCTTCCTGGATACGGATCCGATTGCTGTGCCCAATTGGCTGGCCTACCTACCGCGGTCGCAGGGCCGCCCAACTACCTCGGGAATGCCCATGCCGCGGCCGCAGAGAAGGCAGAGAGAGGGCCGTCGTCCGCGAACCCTCTCCCGCGAAGACGATCGGGAAGGATAGGTGATAGTAACTGATCTGCCTGACATCCCTTTGGCATCGCCTTGCACGTCCCCCCCCTCTCCCCCCCTTTTTTATTTTATTTTTTTGTTTTTTAACTGCTGCTGTTTTGGTCTTTTCCTCCACCCCGAGGCGCCCAGGCCCCGAGACCATCGCCTGCTGCTCTCTGCAAAGGAGACCTTCTGACATAATGGAAGAACACCCCCCCTTTTACTGTGGTCCTTGAGCGATCTAGACATTTTTTACACTGCAGCCAGCGGTGCTCGCTACTTGCCAGGTCCCCTCCTTCTCGGCCCCCCAACTTCAACCCTATTACGGGGTCACACGGAAACCCCCTGCTTCTATTCGGAGCCCCCCGCCAGCTGGACACCAACAGTGACGTCTGGGTAGCCTACGGGCTTGCCCGCTGGCACGACTACCCATCCTCCCGCCGATGCTGCTGCCTTTCTGCACGGACAGGTACTTTATTTATTCCCTTTATTTAATTTAAATTTTTTTTTATTTTTTTTTATTTTTTCTTCCTCCTTGCCTGTGGGGGGTTGCCCTCAGTTCCCCAGCGGTGCACTGTTGCCTAGCGAGGAGAGAAATCTGTCATTTCTACTATGGAGCTCCTGTCTGGTGGGGGTCATTGACCTGTCCTGCTGGGGTTAGGTCTAGACGTGCTGTTCCTTTGGAGACTTTGGGGTTTTATGCGGGGTGTCCCCATGAGAGGCATGGTCTGTAGGGATTCGGTTGTTAATTCCCTTCCCTACTCTTGGGCGAACCGCTCTGTGTTACCAGGGATGAGAGACCAGCTCCTGGCTGATGTATTCGTACTCTGTGGCCTCCACGTTCAACGCAGCAGGAGACTGTCGGGTGGGATCCCCCCTCGCCCGCTTAGGCTATTTTACAACTTCATCATGCTGTTCACCCCCCCTCGGGGGTTGTTCCTGGATGACGATAGAGCTGTTCTTTAAACGCGGCAGAGGGACCCCATGGCTCATTTTTTTTTTTTTTGGGGGGGGGGGGTTTATATGATGTGCCTAATGTGATGACTGCCAGGTTTCTGTCCGATGTGCTGTAGCGGTGCTACGGCTGGGTTTCTGTACATATGTCTAGGCCCAGGTTTCCTAGTAGTGGTATTAACCATACCTCCTGTTATATAGGTTGATATGCCTGCTTCTTTACTGTTATATTTTCTGTTACTGTTTATTAATTGTTATGTCTGTTTTTCTTTTACATTTGCCGAGGTGGGTGGCGGGCCCAGGACCTCGTCACTGGTCCCCTGCCTACCCACGCCCCACATAGGCCATTGTGTACCCCCGGTGCTCCGGGTTCGTGCACTCCGAAGACTAAGTCTTCCCCTTAGCTGACCCCTACCTTTTCCCCGTGGTGTCTGGGGAGTAGGAAGCTTCTGCTCCCCTGTCACCGTCCCTTCTCCCCCTCCTCCCTCTCTTCTTCTCTTCTTTCTCCTCTACAGCTCTCTTCTTGCCTGCCCCCTTTGGGTGCCTATACTGCTTTTACACACCCCCCCTTCTGAGACATGGCGGTGGCCTCCATCACGGTAGCTTCTCTGAATGCTAAGGGATTGAACACCCCCGAGAAGAGATGCATGCTTCTCCACGACCTTAAGAACTCCCGTGCGGACATAGCCTTCATCCAAGAGACACATTTTAGGAATGACAAGCTCCCACTGCTCCAGAATAGGCATTACTCCAAGGTCTATCATTCCACTAACCCTCTCTCTAAATCCAAAGGTGTGTCAATTCTGATCTCCAGCAGATTACCTTGGCAGTGTCAGGGGGTTACGGCTGACCCTGCTGGGCGGTTTCTATTTTTAGTGGGACTGATTGGGGATGTGCAATTTACCTTAGCCTCACTTTATTCCCCCAATGACCACCAAGATAGTTTCATCAGCCGCACTTTAGACAAATTGATGGATGTTAAGACGGGCCAATTGATCCTAGGTGGCGACCTTAATGTCCCATTGTCCCCCACATCAGACACCTCTTCCGGTCACTCCTCTATCTCATCTACCTGCAGGAAGCGCATAACACAAATTTTACATGACACCCAATTGATGGACATATGGCGGCTTCAACACCCCGGTGAGAGGGATTACACTTTCTATTCCGCCCCCCATAAGGTTTATTCCAGGATTGACCTCTTCCTAATCCTGCACGACCAACTCCACTTGGTCTCCTCTACCTCCTTGGGTCGGATTACTTGGTCGGATCATGCCCCCATCTATTTAACCTATACCCTTAGCGACCACCCCTCGCCCCGATCCCTCTTTTGGCGGTTAAACGAAAGCCTCTTGCAAACTCCTGAAGTTCTCGCAGATGTGACCAGGGAACTTAACCTGTATTTTCGGGACAATGATACGCAGGGCTGTGACCCCGGGATACTCTGGGAAGCCCACAAGACGGTGATCCGAGGGACTCTTATTAAACACGGAGCCGCCATTAAAAAGAAAAGAAGTGCACACATTGCCCTCTTACTTACCAAGCTAGCTTCTGTAGAATCCAAACATAAACATGCCCCTACACAGCCCTTGGAAGCGGAACTTCTTATGCCCCGTACACACGAGAGGACTTATGTCCGACAGACTTCCAAAGGAGTTCCGCCGGAGTTCCGACGGAGTTCTGACAGACTTTTCGGCCGAACGGACTTGGCCACACACGATCACACTAAACTCCGACGGATTCGAACGTGATGACGTACGACCCGACTCGAATAAGGAAGTTCATAGCTAGTAGCCAATAGCTGCCCTAGCGTCGGTTTTAGTCCGTCGGAGTAGCATACACACGAGCGGAGTTTTCGAAGGGGACCGGGTCCGGCGGAGTTCCTTCGGGAAAATTTGAAGCATGCTTCATTTCTAAAGTCTGTCAGACTTTGGCGAATCAAAAGTCCGTTGCAGCCCACACACGATCGGATAGTCTGACGGACTTGGTCCTTCGGACTTTGGATGTTGAAAAGTCCGCTCGTGTGTACGGGGCATTACTCTTCGCACGCAAATAACCGAAGCGCTTCAATACAAGGCCAAAGCGGCGATACAGTTTTCCCGTCGATTATCATACGAAACGGGAGATAAATGCGGGAAGACGCTGGCCAAATCGGTCAAAGCTATCAAATCTGCGTCCTTTATCCCCCACGTGATCAACACGCAGGGTCAGCGGGTCTCCACCCCGCAACAAATCGCCACGACTTTTGGCGATTTCTACTCCGGCCTATATAACCTGCCGAGCCCCTCCCACAATCAATCGCAGATAGACCAGTATATCGCTGACTCCCAGCTCCCCTCGCTCCCATCAGAATCACGGGTTCTATTGGAAAAACCGATAACTTTAGAAGAGCTACAAATGGCAGTGACTGCTATGAAGGCAGATAAGGCCCCGGGCCCAGACGGCTTCACCGCCCAATACTATAAGGCTCTATTCCCGATACTGGGTCCACGTCTGGTGTCTTTCTTTAATGCACTAGGAGCTGGAGCCGACTTTCCGCGGGACACTTTGAGAGCCCATATTTCACTGATCCCTAAGGAAGGGAAGGACCCAAACCAGTGTGGCAGCTATAGACCGATCTCCCTGTTGAATTTAGATTTGAAACTGTTTTCCAAAATACTTGCCTCCAGACTAGCACACCATCTCCAGACCCTTGTACATTTGGATCACGTGGGGTTCATACCCCATAGAGAAGCAAGAGATAATACTATAAAGGTCTTGAATCTACTCCATGCCGCGCATTCCCGCAAAATCCCATGTCTTTTAGTCAACACTGATGCCGAAAAGGCATTTGACAGGGTCAATTGGAATTATATGTTTTCTGTTCTCCACCACATTGGCCTGGGCGAAAGGATGATGAGATGGATCACCAGCATCTATTCGTCCCCCTCGGCTCAAGTCAAGGCAAATGGAGTCCTCTCGAGTCCTTTCCCTATTGGGAATGGGAGGAGACAGGGCTGCCCCCTGTCCCCTTTACTCTTCGCCCTGTCCCTTGAACCGTTCCTTTGCACCGTTAGACTTAACCCAGATATCTCAGGGCTCCAGTTTGGCAACTCGCACTGTAAAATCTCTGCATACGCAGACGACCTCATGTTCTCCCTGACGAATCCAACAATCTCCTTGCCGAATTTTCTTAACGAATTTAAGCATTATGGGGCTCTCTCTCACCTGAAAATCAATTTCACTAAATCGGAAGCCATGGGAATAGCGATCCCTTCCCGAACCATGTCCGACTTGCAGGCCGGTTTTAGCTTCAGATGGACCGACACCGCCCTAACATATCTAGGCACAAAAATCCCAGCTGACATTTCCCGGACGTTTGAACTTAACTTCCCGCCACTACTGACCAAAACCCGACTGCTCCTAGAGAAATGGCATGGTGGTCTCCATTCCTGGTTCGGAAGGTGTAACCTCCTTAAAATGAGCATCCTGCCCAAATTTATTTACCTCATCCAAGCATTGCCCATACATATACCCCCACTTTTTTTTAAGCAAGTACAATCTCTCTTCACCAGATTTGTCTATGCGCATAAAAAACCTAGACTGCGCCACTCACAACTGATACTTCCCAAACAGTGGGGTGGTCTCGCACTTCCTGACATACGCTCCTACTACCTGGCTTCTCATCTTGGGCGGATACTTGACTGGAGGCGAAATAGTGCCTCCAAACTCTGGATCCATATAGAACAGTCCCAGGTCCGCATACCCTTACGCGGAGCACTGTGGTGCTACAAAGACCTCCCGACAGATATGAAGACACACCCCCTGATAGGGACGACATTGAAACATAGCCACCACGCCACTGCTCACAAGTTCCTTCGGTCAAATATGTCCCTCTTACTTCCAATCCTGGGTCACCCAAAGTTCGAACCGGGTCTACGCTGCGTTGAGTACGCACCCCTTAGAGAAGCTGGCCACGATTATGCGGCTAAATTTATGACTGAGGGACGCTGGCCTTCGATCTCCGAACTCTCTGAACCGTCAGGTATGTATAGACTCCCCTTCTGGAAGGCCTTACCACTGCATCATTTCCTTCACTCTCTGTCTCGCCCCCGGGACTTCACGCAAACCTTAACCCCATTTGAGGCTTTATGCTCAGGCACAGACCCGTTGACACACGTCCTCTCACAGAGGTACGCGTTGTTGTCCACACCGCGGAATCCCCCGCGCTTACCCTGTCTGTCTAAATGGGAGGGTGACCTTAATTGTACGTTCTCGGAAACGCAATCTCAACGCATTATCACTCTAGCCCTTAGGTCCTCTCCCTGTACTAAGATTCAGGAAACAAACTTTAAGGTACTTAACCGCTGGTATCTGACCCCCTCACGATTGAACAGGTGCTTCCCTTCCTCGTCGGACCAGTGTTGGCGGTGTGAGGAGGAAAGAGGTACCCTGCTCCATGTTTTCTGGTCCTGCCCGCAGCTGCGTGGGTTCTGTGGCGAGGTTCGCCGCATCACCCAGAAATTTACGGAACATGCTGTCCCGGAAGAGGCGGCCTTTTTTCTGCTTCATCATTCTACAACCCCCGTTAAAAGTTACAGGAGATCATTGATCTGCCACCTCCTCAATGCAGCTAAAGCATGTATTCCTCTTCACTGGAAACAGCGTTCTCCCCCGACTGTGGCACATTGGCTGCGGAAAGTGGAAGAAGTACGCAAACTAGAAGATTTAATCCTCACGGCCCAACATAAACAGGAGGTCTTTAAGAAGACCTGGGATATATGGTGTATGTTTATATTTTCAGACGAAGGTCAGCGTCTGTTGACGACCTGACCCTACCACATTATCCCTGCAGGGTTGGTATCTCAGGCCACCGCCATGTCCACGCACATCCACTTGACTCTCCCTAGCCCGCCTTCTCTACTTTCTCACCCCCCCCCTTTTTTTCCTCTTTTTTTTCTTTTCTTTTCTTCTCTTTCTTTCTTGATTCTTCTTCTCCCCCTCCCTCTTTCCTCTTGTCATCCCTCTTCCTTTCACTCCTTCTCTTTGACAGCCCTGGATGCCCCCCCTCACACTGTGCGTGGGGGGCGCAGGGGTCGACCCCCATTTCAAAATCGTCTACCTGAGCTATGACGTAGGTTGCTGTTGCTTTTGATCTGAGCAGTGACCGCTCGTTTATTTGATTGTTCTCTCATGACTTGTACACTGCTCTGTTATATTTGATGTCATACTAATATTTGTAGTCATAGCTCTGTATGTTTTTCTGTATGTATCATGGGGCACCGCCCCTTCTGGAGTTAAATAAAGATTATATTTGAAAAAAAAAATGATATAGTTGTGATTGATAGACACACTGTACAGCATAGCAAAGGGTGCATCTAGAAGCACGTCAGTAGATAGGACAGCATATGACAGATCTACATACACGTGCATAGTAAAGAGAAAGATAAAATACATATCAACCACAGAAAAAATGGTACAAAAAATATTAAGGGAGTGGAAGGCAGATGTTCAGTGCACATCAGAGTTTCTTCCTCCTTAATGGTAATTTCCATAATATGGGATATGGTGAAAATCTGTCCTATGGACTAAATGTTAAATTTTAACCCTCATGTATTTACAATTTTTATATATATATATATATATATATATATATATATATATATATATATATATATATATATATAAATTGTAAATACAATATGTACAATATGTATTACTAATCCATTTGGCATATTAGTTGCCTCAAAAGTTCCGTAGATCTGTGGGGGGTGTCCGTTTGTTCCATCCACGTGAGAGAGGGCAGCCACTCTGTTCCCAGCAGGGAAAACAGATAAGAAAGAATAGCCACAATTCCTGCACAGGTATGAAGGGGTTCTCCATGGATGGGATACATGCCCAGGAGAATCTTAACATAGCCACCTATCTGGATAATAGCAGAAGAAAACCAGCCATACAAATTAATAAAAGCCTATAGCAGCCAAAAGGCATAAATAAAACAAAACAGGTGGTTTGCATGTAAAGTATGATCCCTTAAGCCATACAGAGCAACAGCGTAAATAAGCTAAATTAAACCATTACTAGCACATCTCCCAACAGGGTAAAAATTATTTATGGTAATGAATAAGACACTAACTGTAATATTAAGATACTGAGAGAGGACTAGGCATGTTACATAGAAAGAGTATATCAAGTAAGGCAAAAAATGTCAATGCATGCATAATGAAACAACAGACATTACAGCTTTTTAGTGAGAAACATTTGGCACTCCGAGCCCCTAGGCAGTTAGCTGAAGGTGACAGAAAAAAAGCTAAAAAAAAAAAAAAGAAACGGGGGAGAGGCTAAGTAACATGGATTCTAAAAAGTTAAGGAGATACACACTCAATGGGTAAGTACAAAAGAAAAATGTCCAAAGGACACTGAACACTCAAAAGGCAGAGCACAAGGGGAAAAGCAATAACGAAACTGACAAGTGACAGTGCAAGATTAACAAGCAACTGCTTCAGTAACTCTATACATAAATTAGAGGGGGAGTTCAGTAAAGGAGGGTAAAGTTGAGAGCCCTGGAATTCACTTCATATACTATCCAGAAGATACCAGCAGCTCATATCTGCAGTCTCGCCCTAACCATAGCAGGTGAGGGTTACGGCCTCATAGAATAAGCGTCTTGCCGATACAGTCAGTCCGGGTTGGAAACAGGATGGGCCTGCCATCCACGGAAGTGATCCTTTTGAGCTACCAGTGTTATGCTGTTTGTGATCACCACCCAAGTGTCAGCTGGATAGAATGTGCTGTATCAATCAGGAAGTTTTACCAGCGACAAATCCAAAGTCTCACAAAAGGGCTGCAAATCCTCAAGAACCCTGTAATGCAATGCCAAGCTGTGGTTTATTGTATTAAAGTGGAGGGCCACCCTAAAATAAAAAATGAATTCATATTCTTTAAAAAAAACTTAACTTACTTGAAGCCGCTGTTGCTAGGCAGTCTTCCTAATCTGCCTCTTCCTATTCTGTGGCGCTTTCTCCTCTTTGGCGAGCGGCCCCGTTGCCTTCTGGGACATGTGTGTGTCCCAGAAAACAATGGGGCCATTCACAAAGTGCTGCACGACTCGCCCATGCGCAGTAGGAAACGGGCAGTGAAGCCGCAAGGCTCCACTGCCTGTTTCCCTTCGTTAAGATGGAGGTAGCGGCACCCGAGCCAATGGATGGATTGGCCTCAGGCGGCGGACATCATAACGCCTCTTTAAGAGAGATATGGACCCCAGAGAGAGAGATATAATTTTGCCCCTGTTCAAATCATTAGTAAGACCTCACCTGGAATATGCAGTTCAGTTTTGGGCACCAGTTCTCAAAAAGGATATCGGGGAACTGGAGAAAGTGCAGAGAAGGGCAACAAAACTGATAAGAGACATGGAGGAGATCAGCTATGAGGAAAGATTAGAGGAACTGAATTTATTCACTCTTGAGAAGAGGAGAATAAGGGGGGATATGATCAACATTTACAAATATATAAGGGGTCCATATAGTTAAAGCGGTAGTAAACCCGCTAATTTTATTTTTTTTACCACCTGCAAAGCAAAAGGCATAATGAGCTAGTATGCACCGCATACTAGCTCATTATGAAATACTTACCTTAGAACGAGGCCCCGACATCTGGCCCGATCCACGCCGAGGGAGCTGACATGCTCCCTCTGCGTTTCTTCCGGGTATCGCGGCTCCGGTGCTGTGAGTGGCCGGAGCCGCGATATCGTCACTCCCGCGCATGCGTGCAGGAGATTTCATCCCGGCCAGGTCCGGCCACTACCGGACTTTCAGTCGAGAATCCCCTTGTGCGCATGCGCCGCTGCAGTCAGCGGAGCATACCGAGGGGAATATCTCCTAAACCGTACAGGAGATATTTTTTTTACCTACAGGTAAGCCTTATTATAGGCTTTCCTGTAGGTAAAAGTTAAAAAAATGAGTATACAACCACTTTAACTGGTGTTGACTTATTCTCTTTACAGTCAACACAGAAGACACGGGGGACTCTTTACGTCTAGAGGAAAAGAGATTTCATCTCCAAATACGAAAAGGTTTCTTCACAGTAAGAGCTGTGAAAATGTGGAATAGACTCCCTGCAGAGGTGGTTCTTGCCAGCTCAGTAGATTGCTTTAAGAAAGGCCTGGATACTTTCCTAAATGTACATAATATAACTGGGTACTAACATTTATATGTAAAGTTGATCCAGGGAAAATCCAATTGTCTCTGGGAGGATCAGGAAGGAATTTTTTCTCCTGCTGTAGCAAATTGGAACATGCTCTGCTGTTTTTTTTGCCTTCCTCTGGATCAACTGTGGGTATAGAATTGGGTATATTGGATTGTACGATATTTTTTAATACTTGTGTCTTTTTTCTTTTCTTTTTCAAATGTTTTTATTGAGATTTTTAGCAGAGTTAAGCCGCGTACACACGGGCGGACTGTATGGCCTACGTAGTCCGTCGAAACACATTTCAGCGGACAGTCCGCTCGTGTGTGGGCTTCAGTGGACTTTTTCAGCGTGCAGTCTGGCGTACTAAGTATTTTGGAATTTTCGAAATTCTGTCCGTCATACTTTGGTTTCAGCGGACAATCCGCTCGTCAGTAGGCTAGTTCGACGGACTAAGAATGGCGCATGCTCAGAAAGGATTTACACGGCGAAAGGGTGCTTTGCTGTGTATTGGACTTCCTATTTCTAGTCCCGTCGTACGTGCTGTACACGTCATCGCGCAAGCTTTCGACAGAACTGTTTGTGCATCCGTGTGTGGTCAAGTCCGTTCATTCGAAAGTAGGACGGACTGTCCATCGGATTGTATGACGGACTAAGTAGGCCATACAGTCCGCCCGTGTGTACGCGGCTTTAGTTACAACAAGGGGTACAAAACAAAAAAAAATAATATATAGTAATAAAAGTAACATAACACAGTATAATGTAGTGACAGGGTTTTCTCAGCACAATATAGCATATAAACAAATAATCCACAATAAAGAATAAAGTAGTATTCCCAAGTATCTAATATTCATAGTCATAAAGGGACTCGAACAAGAGTAAGTCTCTTAGAATTTGTATAATAAAGTCCGTAATATAATTATTGTAAGATTTATAAATAGCGATATGGATAATGGCCACTTCTGGACCCCAAGACACCCCTCACAGGGATCTATCTGTGTCTTGGAGTACCTAGGCCAACATTCTAAAGGAAATTCAAACATGTGATATATTTGTCACTTTGTTATGAAATTATTTTTAAAGCCACCCAAACAAAAATATTAAAACGCACAGGAGTTCTTTCTTCTATATGATTAAAGAATCAGCATTATCTAAATTGTGGAAGTATAATTTTTGTACCATGTACTCCAAGGTTCCCATAGTTGTTGTTCCTTAATATATAGGGATTTGTCATTAGGAAATAACAATTCGTAGGAGTCGTGGAGTTGGGTTAATTCTATAACTTCTGTCATAGTAGGAAGAGAGTCAGTTTTCCATTTTCTAGTTATGGATAGTCTCGCAGCTAAAAGTATATGTGTTACTACTTTACGATATTGTTTGGGAATCGTATGTAAATTCCTATTCAGAATGGCTAGTTCTGGTGAAAGTTGAAGGACAATACCTGTTACGGAAGTGAGTAAATGGGAGATTGCCTGCCAATAGTTATGTAAGCTTGGGCAGTCCCACATAATATGAAATAGGGTCCCCAATTGGGTACAATTTCTCCAGCAATTAGGTGACGAGTTCCCCTTGAATTTTGCTAGGATATGTGGAGTCAGGTATTGTCTTTGAACAATTTTTTGTGCCAGTTCCCATAGTGTAACACATGCAGTGGCCCTATATATGCTTCGTAGGGAAGCCATCCATTGTTTAATTGAAAAGTCTTGCCCCAAATCTTGTTCCCATTTAAGGAAGGAAGGTAGTTTGCTGGGTATGTTTTTTTCCCCTAGAATTGGGTATATTGTAGCTACTCCTTTCTGTGAGGTGGCATGGTTATTGAGGAAAGACCATATTTTAACCGGGATTGAAGCTCTGAGTTGTGGATTGTGTAGCAGACACTTTTCTATTTGAATATATGTAGATCGCTCAGAATTCAGAAACTGTAATTCATTACTTAACTGAGAAAAAGACTTTAATGAGCCCTGTTGGAAGAAGGAGCCAAGTTGATATCCCGACCCAAATTCCAGTCGTGTATTTGTACGCCAGGAATTAATGTTGGTATAATTGTTAGAGGAGGGTTTAACACCGTGATTGGAGTTTTATCCACTTGTGTCTTTTTTCAACCTGACTAACTATGCATCTATGTAACCCACAGTAAAGCTGTTTGGCCACAGGCCATATTAGATAAACAGAAGGGTAAATGCCATCTGTTTGAGATCCCTCTAGACCGTAAGAGTTCCAGCAAGGGGCAAAGAGCATGACGGTGTTGCAAGGTGATATTTGACAGGCCCTAAAATAGCTTTAACTCACAATACTTAAAAAGGATTTGGTCGTTGTCTCTGGCTTTGCGGAAAAAGGGCTTCCTTGAAGGGAAGACTCACCAAGCAAAAGATTACATCCCTAGGGGGATCTGTTCCCCACCCCCTCAGCCTCAGAGCTCTGCAATCCTGTTCTAAATCAGTTGGCGTGTCAGCAGTAGGGATGGGCCGAACATACCCCCATTTGGTTTTCACCAGAACATGCAAACAGGCAAAAAATTAGTTTGAACACACGAACACCATTAAAGTCTATGAGACACAAACATGAAAAATAAAAAAGTGCTTATATTAAAGGCTTATATATATGGTAGTGTCTTAAAAAGTGTTTGGGGACCTGGGTCCTGCCCCAGGGGACATGTATCAATGCAAAAAAAAAAAAAGTTTTAAAAATGGCAGTTTTTCTGAAGCAGTGATTTTAATAATGCTTAAAGTGAAACAATAAGTGTAATATTCCTTTAAATGTCATACCTGGGGGGTGTCTATATTATGCCTGTAAAGTGGTGCAGGTTTCCCATGTTTAGAACAGTCTGACAGCAAAATTATATTTCTAAAGGAAAAAAAGTAATTTAAAACGACTCACGTCACAGCTATAATGAATTGTCGGTCCCTTAATACACATAAAAGTTCATTGAGAAAAACGGCATGGGATTCCCCCACAGGGGAACACTAAACCAGGTCTGGTATGGATATTAAGGGGAACCCTGTTCCAAAATTTTTAAAAAAAGTGACGTGGGGTCCCCCTAAAAATCCATACCTGACCCTTATCCGAGCAGGCAATCTTGTAGACTGCAGTAAAAGAGGGGGGGGGGGCAAAAAAGCGCCCCCCTCTGAACTGTACCAGGCCACATGCCCTCAACATTGGGATAGCCCCCCAAAGCACCTTGTCCTTGTTTATGGGGAGAAGGGCCTCATCCCCACATCTCTTGCCCAGTGGTTGTGGGGGTCTGCGGTCGGGGTGCTTATCGGAATATGGAAGCCCCCTTTAACAAGGGGATCCCCAGATCCTGCCCCCCCATGTGAATGGGTAATGGGGTAAAAATGTACTCCTACCATTTTACAAAAAAAGTGTCAAAAATGTTAAAAAAGACAATAGACGGTTTTTGACAATTCCTTTACTAATGTCTTCTTTTTTCCCCCGCTACTTCTTCTATCTCCTTCTGGTCTTCCTTCGGTGTTCTTCTTCTTCCTCCATCTTGTTCTTTCCCCGCTTCTTCCTCTATCTTCCTCCTATTTTTCCTCCGGTCTTCTCGTCCGGGATCTTCCTCCAGCTTCTTCTTCTCTGCTTCGTCCTCCGGGTGATCCACCTCAATGGGAGTCTCCTGCTGTGTGACACTTCTGTTCAGGTGACAGCTCTTATATAACAGAGGGCTGGGCCACCTGGTGACCCCGCCCCCCTAGGACCCACAGAGACTACCCTATGGCTTTCCCCAGGGCGGGATCACCCATTTACGTAAACGGGTGGCCCCCCTCTGACAAGACAAGGAAAGCCATAGGGACGTCCCCAGGTGTCAGAGGGGGCGGGGTCACCGGATGACCCTGCCCTCAGTTATATAAGAGCTTTCACCTGAACAGAAGCGTCACACAGTGGGAGACTCCCATTGAGATGTATTGTCCCAAGGATGAAGCGGAGAAGAAGAAGCCGGAGGAAGATGCCGGACGAGAAGACCAGAGGAAGTAGCTGAGGAAGATAGAGGAAGAAGCGGGGGAAGAACAAGATGGAGGAAGAAGAACACAGAAGGAAGACCAGAAGAAGATGGAAGAAGAAGCAGGGAAAGAAGAAGGCAGGCAAAGGAATTGTCAAAAACCGTCTATTGTCTTTTTTTAAATTTTTGACACTTTTTTTGTCAAATGGTACTAGTACATTTGTACCCCATTACCAATTCACACAGGGGGGCTGGGATCTGGGGGTCTCTTTATTAAAGGTTCCCATAAGCCCCCCACCTGCAGACCCCCGCAACCACCGGCAAGGGTTGTGGGGATGAGTCCCTTCTCCCCATCAACATGGGAACAAGGTGCTTTGGGGGGCTACCCAAAGCACCCTCCCAATGTTGAGAGCATGTGGCCTGATACGGTTCAGGAGAGGGGCGCTCTCTCATCCCCCCTTTTTTTCCTGCAGCCTGCCAGGTTGTGTGCTCGGATAAGGGTCTGGTATGGATTTTTGGGGACCCCACGCCATTTTTTAAAAAAATAGTCGCAGGGTTCGCCTTACTATCCATACCAGACCTGAAGGGCCTTGTATGGAATTTGGGGGACCCCCACGCATTTTTTTTACATTTTGATTTGGGGTTCCCCTATGAGGGAATCTCATACCGTTTTTATCAATGAACTTTTTTGTGTATTGCCGGGACCGACAATTCATTATAGCCAGTGTAGAGTAGTTTTAAATTACTTTTTTTCCTTTAGAAATGTAATTTTGCTGTTCTAAACATGGGAAAAATGCGCCACTTTTCAGGCATACTATAGACACCCCCCAGGTACGAAATTTAAAGGAATAGTACACTTTTATAGTTCACTTTAAGCATTATTAAAATCACTGCTCCTGAAAAAAACTTTTTGATACATGTCCCCTGGGACAGAACCCAGGTCCCCAAACACTTTTTTATGACAATAACTTGCACATTTAAAATTAGAACTTTTGATTTCTCCCATAGACTTTTAAAGGTTAAGACCTCCTGCGCTCTAGCTCCCTCATCATCTCTTTCCATATTCGCCTACAGGACTTCTCCCGAGCCTCTCCCATCGGAATATTCTACCCCAATCTGTCAGACCATCTCTAAATCTATCCGCCTTTAGGCGATCCCTGAAAACCTTTTTTCTTCGGAGAAGCCTACTCTGCCTCCACCTAACAACTGTTATTTTATTTTCTTCATCGGCTCATCCCCCACAGTTATTACCCTTTCTTATCACTTGACCTCCCTCCTAGATTGTAAGCTGTAATGAGCAGGGCCCTCTGATTCCCCCTGCATTGAATTGTATTGTAATTGTGCTGTCTGCTCTACTGTTATAGACAGCTGATGCCCCCCAGGTATGAAATTTAAAGGAATATTACACTTTTATTGTTCACTTTAAACATTATTAAAATCACTGCTCCTGAAAAAAACTTTTGTTTGCATTTATACATGTCCCCTGGGACAGGACCCAGGTCCCCAAACACTTTTTTATGACAATAACTTGCACATTTAAAATGAGCACTTTTGATTTCTCCCATAGACTTTTAAAGGTTAAGACCTCCTGCTCTCTAGCTCCCTCATCATCTCCTTCCATATTTGCCTACAGGACTTCTCCCGAGCCTCTCCCATCGGAATATTCTACCCCAATCTGTCAGACCATCTCTAAATCTATCCGCATTTAGGCGATCCCTGAAAACCTTTTTTCTTCGGAGAAGCCTACTCTGCCTCCACCTAACAACTGTTATTTTATTTTCTTCATCTGCTCATCCCCCACAGTTATTACCCTTTCGTATCACTTGACCTCCCTCCTAGATTGTAAGCTGTAATGAGCAGGGCCCTCTGATTCCCCCTGCATTGAATTGTATTGTAATTGTGCTGTCTGCTCTACTGTTATAGACAGCTGACACCCCCCAAGTATGAAATTTAAAGGAATATTACACTTTTATTGTTCACTTTAAGCATTATTAAAATCACTGCTCCTGAAAAAAACTTTTGTTTGCATTTATGCATGTCCCCTGGGACAGGACCCAGGTCCCCAAACACTTTTTTATGACAATAACTTGCATATTAACCTTTAAAATTAGCACTTTTGATTTCTCCCATAGACTTTTAAAGGCTTAGACCTCCTGCTCTCTAGCTCCCTCATCATCTCCTTCCATATTCGCCTACAGGACTTCTCCCGAGCCTCTCCCATCGGAATAGCCTACCCCAATCTGTCAGACCATCTCTAAATCAATCCGCATTTAGGTGATCCATGAAAACCTTTTTTCTTCGGAGAAGCCTACTCTGCCTCCACCTAACAAATTTTCTTTTTTTTTCTTCATCAACTCACCCCCCCCCCCCCCCCCCCCACAGTTATTACCCTTTTGCATCACTTGACTTCCCTCCTAGATTGTAAGCTGTAATGAACAGGGCCCTCTGATTCCTCCTGCATTGAATTGTATTGTAATTGTACTGTCTGCTCTACTGTTATAAACAGGTCCGGTGCTACCACTAGGCGAACTAGGCAGCCGCCTAGGGTGCACTGCCAAATAGGGTGCAGCCATGGTCACTGATTGCCTATCTTAATGTGTGACAGTAGTAGTCCTTAGTAGTCCTTGCTGCCGTGCAGTCCTGTGGAGGAAGAGGAGGAGCTTGTCACAACCTCGACCATCCAACAGTTGTTGGATCAGTGAGTGGATTCATGTACTCCCCTCTCCTGGCTCCTCCCCTTTTCCCACGTGTTTCGAATCTCCTTACTTGTGCAGAGCGTGGATAATGGCCACTTCTGACCAGCTCCATGACCTCCTCCCCAGTATGGACATAGTGGAAGACCTGCCAGAGCAGCGACCATCGGAGAGCCATTCTCAAAGTACTGTACATGACGGTCCTCTGCCCGACACTGTGATGTCACTCCATGATTGAGGGCACCCCGAATATCCCTGCTACCAGCTGCACATGATGACCTCCCACCCCACAAAGCCCTAATGATATGATGCCACCTACTGTTCCCTGTCATCATCATGTTCCTTGTCATCCCCCTGTTCCTGGTAACCCACCACCCTACCTCTGAGGCCTGTCATACATTTTATTATCTTCAACCCACCTGTCAGCTTCCTACCACCCCCTGTCATCTTCACCCCCCTGTCATCTTCCTACAACCCCCTGTCATCTTAATCTCCCCTGTCAGCTTCCTATCACCCCACACTTGTCATCCTCACCCCCGTCATCTTTTTACCACCCCACGTTTGTCATCCTCATCCCCCTGTCAGCTTCCTACCACCCCCTGTCATCTTAATCCCCTCCCTGTCAGCTTCCTACCTCCCCCTGTCAGTGTCCTACCACCTACTCTTGACATTTTCATCTCCTCCTGTCAGCTTCTTACCACCCCTTGTCATCTTTATCCTCCCCGCCAGCTTCCTACCACCCCACGCTTGTCATCTTAACCCCCTGTCAGCTTCCTACCACCCTTGTCACCTTCATCCTCCCTGTAAGCTTCCTATCACCCACCTTTGTCATCTTCACCCCCTGTCATCTTCACCCCCCCATCAGCTTTCTAATACCCCCTGTCAACTTCATCCCCCTGTCAGCATCCTACCATTCTACACTTGTCATCTTCATCCCCCGTCAGCTTCCTATCACCCCAAGCTTGTCATATTCATACCCCCCTTCAGCTTCCTACCACCCCACCTTTGTCCTCTTCATCCCCCTGTCAACTTCCTACCACCTCACGCTTGTCATCTTCATCCCCATTGTCAGCTTCCTATCACACCTGTCATCTACATCCTCCTTGTCAGCTTCCTACCATCCCCTGTCATCTTCATCCCCCCTGTCAGCTTCATACCACCCACCCTTGTCATCTTCACCCCCGTCAGTTTCCTACCACACATCTCTGTCATCTTTATCCTTCCTGCCGGGCTTCCTACCACCCCTGACATCTCCCCCCCATCAGCTTCCTACCTCTCAACCTTGTCATCTTCACCCCATCAGCTTCCTACCACCCACCTCTGTCATCTTTATCCTCCCTGTCAGCTTCCCACCACCCCCTGTCATCTTCACCCCCATCAGCTTCCTACCACCCACTGGCCTCTTCACCCCCATCAGCTTCCTACCACCCACTGGCCTCTTCACCCCCATCAGCTTCCTACCACCCACTGTCATCTTCATCCTGCCTGTCAGCTTCCTATTACCCACCCTTGTCATCTTCACCCACGTCAGCTTCTTACCACCCCCTGTCAACTTCATCCTCCCGTCAGCATCCTACTATTCTACACTTGTCATCTTCATCCTCCCTGTCAGCTTCCTACCACCCCCGTTTGTCAACTTCACCCCCTCTCTCAGCTTCCTACCAACCCACGTTTGTCAACTTCACCCCCCCTCTCAGCTTCCTACCACCCCCTGTCATCTTCATCCTCCCTGTCAGCTTCCTACCACCCTACCCCTGTCTTCTTCATCCCCCTGTCAGCTTCCTACAACCCCTGTCATATTCATCCCCCCTGTTATCTCCATCCCCCCTGTCCCCTTCCTACCACCCCCTGTAGTCTTCATCCCCCCTGTACCATACTGTCAGCTTCCTACCAACATACCCCCTGTCATCTTCATCCCGGTCAGCTTCCTACCACTGAATGAATGAATGAATGAATGAAATACTTATATAGCGCACAATGCGAACTGAATCGCCTCTAGGCGCTGTGGCGAGCTTTGATCATCTGCTAAAAGAGGAAGGTCTTGAGTTTTTTCCTAAAAGCCAGGTGATTTTCTTCCAGGTGGATGTTGATTGGTAGAGCATTCCATAGCCGAGGCCCTTGGACAGCGAATCTCCGATCACCCTTGGATTTATACCGGGCTTTGGGCACGAGGAGGAGGTTTTTGTTGGCTGATCGAAGACTGCGGTTTGGTGTGTAATGATTTATTTTCTCCATTAGGTATTGCGGAGCTTCTCTATGCACGCATTTGTGGGTGAGGCAAAGGGTCTTGAACATGATCCGATTTTTTACGGTTAGCCAATGTAAGCTCCTTAGTGAAGGAGAAATGGATTCCCAGGGTTTTTTTCCTGTTATCAGCCTTGCCGCCGTGTTTTGGATCAGTTGTAATCGCGCAAGTTGATATTGTGGTAATCCTATGTAAAGCGAGTTTGCGTAGTCCAGTCGTGAATTAATGATTGTTCCAACTACCACTGCTTTGTCATTCTTTGGGATAAAAGGGATGAGTCTGCAAAGCATGCGCAGCAGATGGTGAGATCGACTGACTACAGATCCTATTTGCGCATCCATTGACATTTGTGCGTCTAAAATAACCCCGAGACTCTTCGCTTTGGTCTTTGGGGAGATAGTCTGCCCAAAGACGGTTGGTGGAGACCAGGAGGTTTTGTTTGCGGGCTTATGATTTGGGTGTAAGATAAGAAGCTCTGTCTTTGATTGGTTCAGCTGGAGGGAGTTGGTGGTCATCCAGTCCTCTATTGATTTGAGGCAGTTTTCAAGTTGTTGTTGGTGATCTTTTTTTCCATTGATCCGGAAATAAAGTTGCGTGTCGTCAGCGTAAGAGTGGAAGCAGAGATCTGAGCATCTGATGATTTGAAGGAGTGGGCGAATGTAAATGTTGAAGAGAATGGGTGACAACGGAGAGCCTTGAGGGACTCCACAGGTGACTGCCCGAGTTTCGGAGAGGAATTTTCCTAGTTTCACTGTCTGTGACCGATTTCCTAGGAAGGACGCGAACCAATGGAGATCTATGTCTTGGACTCCGGCTACTTCTGTGAGGCGGACGAGTAGAGTATTGTGATCTACTGTATCAAACGCTGCACTTAGGTCTAGCAGTACGAGGAGACACGGCTCTCCGTCATCTGCTGCTTCGAGGGCGTCATCCCAAATCTTGAGGAGAGCCGTTTCTGTTTCATGACCCGGGCGGAAGCCTGATTGCAGCGGGTCCAGGAGTTTGTGAGTATCCAGGTGAAGTTGTAGCTGATGTACTACAGCTTTCTCCATGATCTTAGAAATGGTGTTGAGGCTTGTAATCGGCCTACGGTTGTTTGGATCCTGAGGGTCCAGGTTTGGTTTCTTGAGTAGAGGTTTGACGATGCCTTGTTTGAGGATGCTGGGAACAATCCCTTCGTGGAATGATCGGTTTATGAGGTGGGTTATGGTTGGAGCCACGATGTCGGAGCATTCTTTCAGTAGTTTTGTGGGGATGATGTCAATAGGTGAGGTACTGTCACGCAGTTTATTAATGATGTTTTTTGCGGTGTCTACGGTAATTGGGGATAGTGAAAATTTTGGCGGTTGCGGTATGTTGGTGCGGACATCCTCTCTATGTACAGTGGTGTGAAAAAGTGTTTGCCCCCTTCCTCATTTCCTGTTCCTTTGCATGTTTGTCACACTTAAGTGTTTCGGAACATCAAACCAATTTAAACAATAGTCAAGGACAACACAAGTAAACACAAAATGCAATTTGTAAATGAAGGTGTTTATTATTAAAGGTGAAAAAAAATCCAAACCATCATGGCCCTGTGTGAAAAAGTGATTGCCCCCCTTGTTAAAACATACTATAACTGTGGTTGTCCACACCTGAGTTCAATTTCTCTAGCCACACCCAGGCCTGATTATTGCCACACCTGTTCACAATCAAGGCATCACTTAAATAGGAGCTGCTTGACACAGTAAGGTCCACCAGAAGATCCTTAAAAGCTACACATCATGCCGAGACCCAAAGAAATTCAGGAACAATTGAGAAAGAAAGTAATTGAGATCTATCAGTCTGGAAAGGGTTATAAAGCCATTTCCAAAGCTTTGGGAATCCAGTGAACCACAGTGAGAGCCATTATCCACAAATGGCGATAACATGGAACAGTGGTGAACCTTCCCAGGAGTGGCCGGCCGCCCAAAATTACCCCAAGAGCGCAGCAACGACTCATCCAAGAGGTCACAAAAGACCCCACAACAACGTCCAAGGAACTGCAGGCCTCACTTTCCTCAGTTAAGATCAGCGTTCATGCCTCCACCATCAGGAAAAGACTGGGCAAAAATGGCCTGCATGGCAGAGTTCCAAGGAGAAAACCACTGCTGAGCAAAAAGAACATCAAAGCTCGTCTCAATTTCTCCACAACACATCTTGATGATCCCCAAGACTTTTGGGACAACATTCTGTGGACCGAAGAGACAAAAGTGGAACTCTTTGGAAGGTGTGTGTCCAAGTATATCTGGCGTAGAAGGAACACTGCATTTCATAAAAAGAACATTATACCAACAGTAAAATATGGTGGTGGTAGTGTGATGGTCTGGGGCTGTTTTGCTGCTTCAGGACCTGGAAGACTTGCCGTGATAAAAGGAACTATGAATTCTCCTGTCTACCAAGAGATCCTGAAGGAGAATGTCCGACCATCTGTTCGTGTACTCAAGCTGAAACGAACTTGGGTTCTGCAGCAGGACAATGATCCTAAACACACCAGCAAGTCCACCACCGAATGGCTGAAGAAAAACAAAATGAAGACTTTGGAGTGGCCTAGCCAAAGTCCTGACCTGAATCCTATTGAGATGTTGTGGTATGACCTTAAAAAGGCCGTTCATGCTCGAAAACCCTCTAATGTAACTGAATTAGGACAATTCTGCAAAGATGAGTGGGCCAAAATTCCTCCAGGACGCTGTAAAAGCCTCATTGCACGTTATCGCAAACGCTTGGTTGCAGTTGTTGCTGCTAAGGGTGGCCCAACCAGTTATTAGGTTTAGGGGGCAATCACTTTTTCACACAGGGCCATGATGGTTTGGATTTTTTTTCCCCTTTAATAATAAACACCTTCATTTACAAATTGCATTTTGTGTTTACTTGTGTTGTCTTTGACTATTGTTTAAATTGGTTTGATGTTCCGAAACACTTAAGTGTGACAAACATGCAAAGGAACAGGAAATGAGGAAGGGGGCAAACACTTTTTCACACCACTGTATTTGCTGGCTGAGGTTGGATGTTTTCTTCTGACAAATTGTTTCCCTGATGGTTTTGACTTTATCGATGAAAAAATCCGACAGTTTGTCACAGTAATCCTGGGATTCGCTTTCTGGGGGTTCTAGGCACACCGGATTCATTGATTGATTAACCAGTTTAAACAGTTCCCGTGGTTGATTTGCGGCCGTTGAGATTGTATATGAGAAGTGGTCCTTTTTGGCTTTGAAGATTGCTTTCCGATAATTCTCTGTCAGACCCTTGTAGTTAAATAGGTTTTCCTCGTGGGATTTCTTCTCCATGTTCTTTCCGCTCTTCTGCGTTCTTGCTTTAGTACGGAGAGGGAGCTATTAAACCATCCAGCATTTTTCTTCCTGATGAGAGCCCTGCGTTTTGGTGCTACCGAGTCTGCTGATTGCAGTAATGCCTTGTTCAGGGAGTTGAGTGTTTCCTCCGTAGAGTGGTTTAAAGTTATTGTAGATATTTTTTTGGACAGAGTGGTTTTGAAGGCTTCGGAGTACAGTTTTTTATGCGATCTGGTCCAGTGCGTTGTTACAGGTTTCCGTTTTGCGTTGGTGATGTTGGTAGTGATTTTGAATTTGATGGCGTGGTGATCCGTCCATGGCAGAGTTATGTTGTCGAGTATGTTGACGTCGATGTTCTGTTTGAAAATGAGGTCCAGGGTGTGTCCTGACCCATGCGTGGGAGTCTTTATCAGTTGCTGTAGACCCAGTTCTTCTAGTTGATTGATGCAGGCAGTCGTGATGGGGTCTTTAGGCTTGTTTGCCCAAAGGTTGAAATCTCCGAGTGCCAGGAAACTTTTGAATTTTAGGGTGTGCATTGCAAAGGATTCCGTGAGGGGTGAAAGAAGATTGGCCTTTGGTCCCGGTGGTCTGTAGCACAGTAGAATATGAGTGGTGTCATGGGGTGTTGGTTGAAAATGTAGCGTCAGGGTTTCCATAAAAGACACTGGGTTCTGAGATGATGGTTTAGTGAGATCCAGGTGACCTTTAAAGATCACTGCTAGGCCTCCTCCTTTTTTCCCTATCCGGTGTTCGGTTAGGATCCTGTAGTTTTCCGGCACCAATTCGGTGAGGATGGTGTTGCAGTCAGAGGTTAACCAGCTTTCGGTGATGAAGAGGCAGTCTACATTGTTCTCGATGATGAAGTCGTGTACTCCAAGTCTATGTTTGACTGCAGACCTGGCGTTAATAGTAGATGTCTTCCTGTGGTTGGGAGCTGGTTGTCGTCCGGTTTTTAATAGTTGTTCTCTTTGAAGTATTTTTTGTATGGAAGATGGTAATGTGGTGTTGATGTTCCTTAGTCTGTGCAGAACTTCAGCTGAGTATTTGAAGTAGCACATGGTTTGTGGATGCTGTTGATGGTACTATGGGCCTAAGATGATGATCCTGATCAAGGTATTGATCCTGAGGTGGGGCTAGGTATCAGACTTGCCGTCCTGCTTGAGGCTATTAGCGCGCAAGTTGATCAGGGGATGCCTATATGGATGCGGAAGGAGTTGTTGTATTCGGTTGCTGGCTGTTCCAGCTGCCTTTACTTAGGGTGGAGGTCTCCGCTTAGAAAAGAAGTCTGGCTGTGATCTGGAATAGTCATCCTAGGATAGCGTAACAAAATGGAAAGGAGGCCGGAGGTAGGGGTATGCTAACCTATGGTTGTTCCAGAGGAAGGCGAAAAACCCCCTGACAGTAGCAGCCAAATGCACCAGTGGGGCAAAAATTCCTTCCTGACCCCCGTAGGCGGTTGGACGGAGTCCCTGGAACAATCACTGGGGGGGGGGGGGGTGGAGGTGCGAGCTTACCTGGCTGCGGTTGTCCCCTTTAAACACTCTGGTTCCGGTGAATCTGGCTTGCTGTCAGCCTGACATTTCTGGAAAGCTGTCTGGTTGCCCCTTGCAGTGGGATCTTTAAAATGGAGGGGAGGATGGAGGTAGGATAGAGGTTAGAGACTCCTGTCTTAACTCCTGTTTTCAACTCCTGGTTGTTAACTCTCCACTTTAGTTCAAAAAATCCACATGCAAGCCACAATCAGGGAGCAAGCTCAAGGGGGAGTTTGTATAACTACCTTTATACACCTGTGAACAATTAACCCCTCCCCTAATTTGGCAGGAAGAAAGAGGGGAAAAAAAAAATGCTGTTTAAAAAAGTGTCAGAAAAAAAGGTCTTTTAAAAACTGCTAGCAAATGTATCAAATAAAGGAGGGGAGAAAATAAAACACCCCCAAAAACAACACTTGCAAGCAGAAGCAGTCAAAGCACAACTCCTGGTTGTTAACTCTCCACTTTAGTTCAAAAAATCCACTTGTGTTCAGAAAATCCACATGCAAGCCACAATCAGGGAGCAAGCCCACTCACTCTTGTCATCTCCCCAATCAGCTTCCTAGCACCCCATGCTTCTGATCTTCCTCCTCCTGTCAGCTTCCTACCACCCCACGTTTGTCAACTTCACCCCCCCCTCTCACCTTCCTACCACCCCCTGTAGTCTTCATCCCCCCTATACCATACTGTCAGCTTCCTACCAACATACCCCCTGTCATCTTCATCCCCCTGTCAGCTTCCTTCCACTCACCCTTGTCATCTCCCCAATCAGCTTCCTAGCACCCCACGCTTCTGATCATCATCCCCCTGTCAGCTTCCTACCACCCCACGTTTGTCAACTTCACCCCCCTCTCAGCTTCCTACCAACCCCTGTCATCTTCATCCTCCCTGTCAGCTTCCTACCACCCCACCCCTGTCTTCTTCATCCCCCGTCAGCTTCCTACAACCCCCTGTAATCTTCATCCCACTGTACCATACTGTCAGCTTCCTACCAACATACCCCCTGTCATCTTCATCCCCCTGTCAGCTTCCTACCATCCCCTGTCATCTTCATCCTCCCTGTCAGCTTCCTACCACCCCTGTCATCTTCATCCCCCCTGTTATCTCCATCCCCCCTGTCACCTTCCTACCACCCCCTGTAGTCTTCATCCCCCCTGTAAAATACTGTCAGCTTCCTACCAACATACCCCCTGTCATCTTCATCCCCCGTCAGCTTCCTATCACTCACCCTTGTCATCTCCCCAATCAGCTTCCTAGCACCCAGCCCTGTCAACTTTATCCTCCCTGTCAGCTTCCTACCACCCCCTGTTATCTTCACCCCATCAGCTTCCTACCACCCCCTATCAACTTCATCAGTTCATCAGCTTCCTACCACCCCACGCTTAACATCTTCATCCCGCTGTCAGCTTCCTACCACCCCACGCTTGTCAACTTCATCCCCTCCATCAGCATCCTACCACCCCCTGTCTCCTTCATCCTCCCTGTCAGCATCCTACTAACCCCTGTCAACTTCATCCCTCTGTCAGCTTCCTACCACCCCACGCTTGTCATCTGCATCCCCCCTGTCAGCATCCTACCACTCCCTGTCATCTTCATTCCCCTGTCAACTTTCTACCACCCCTGTCATCTTCATCCACCCTGTCAGTCTCCTACCACCACTTGTCATCTTCACCCCCCGTCAGCTTCCTACCAACCCCACCCCTGTCATCTCCATCCCCCCGTCAGCTTCTTACCAACCCCACCCCTGCCATCTCCACCCCCCCGTCAGCTTCCTACCACCCCCTGTAATCTTTATCCCCCCTGTACCGTACTATCAATTTCCTACCAACATACCCCTTCTCATCTTCATCCCACACTGCCAGCTTCCTACCACCCCACCCTCTTAAAGTTACTGGTGCACATCACATATGATGGACGCAGGAACAATTTTTTTCTTAACAACACAGACAGAATTACATTTGTCCTTCCAGTGAAACCACCAATGAAGGGGCTTTTTTCTTTCAGTGACACCAAGAATGCAGGAGGGACATTTTGGAGGGAGGGGGGCACATGTAGCTGGTCTTGCCTAGGGCGCCAAATTGGCTAGCATCGGCCCTGGTTGGGGATGAGCTCGGTGTTCTTGTGTAATGTGTTGCCATGCAGGGAAAGAACAGTGTCTTTTTGCTTGGGAACTTAGCGCTGTTACAGTGGGTGTTTTGTGCCTCTTGCACAGTGTACACCTGAAGCTACCCCTTATTGCTGGTGTTGTTCTGTTTCTGTAACTCAGGCTTCTGCAGCAGTTAGAGTGGGTGTTGTGTGCCTCCTGCACAGTATACACCTGAAGCTACCCCTTATTGCTGGTGTTATTCTGTTTCTGTAACACAGGCATCTGCAGCAATTAGAGTGGGTGTTGTGTGCCTCCTGCACAGTATACACCTGAAGCTACCCCTTATTGCTGGTGTTATTCTGTTTCTGTAACACAGGCATCTGCAACATTTAGAGTGGGTGTTGTGTGCCTCCTGCACAGTATACACCTGAAGCTACCCGTTATTGCTGTTGTTGTTCTGTTTCTGTAACACAGGCATTTGCAGCAGTTACAGTGACAGTAGTGTGCCTCCTGCACAGTATACACCTGAAGCTACCCCTTATTGCTGGTTTTGTTCTGTTTCTGTAACACAGGCATCTGCAGCATTTACAGGGGGTGTAGTGTGCCTCCTGCACAGTATACACATGAAGCTATCCCATATTGCTGGTGTTGTTCTGTTTCTGTAACATAGGCATCTGCAGCATTTACAGTGGGTGTAGTGTGCCTCCTGCACAGTATACACCTGAAGCTACCCCTTATTGCTGGTGTTGTTCTGTTTCTGTAATACAGACATCTGCAGCAGTAAAAGTGGGTATTGTGTGTCTCCTGCACAGTATACACCTGAAGCTACCCCTTATTACTGGTGTTGTTCTGTTTCTGTAACACAGGCATCTGCAGCATTTACAGGGGGTGTAGTGTGCCTCCTGCACAGTATACACATGAAGCTATCCCATATTGCTGGTGTTGTTCTGTTTCTGTAACATAGGCATCTGCAGCATTTACAGTGGGTGTAGTGTGCCTCCTGCACAGTATACACCTGAAGCTACCCCTTATTGCTGGTGTTGTTCTGTTTCTGTAATACAGACATCTGCAGCAGTAAAAGTGGGTATTGTGTGTCTCCTGCACAGTATACACCTGAAGCTACCCCTTATTACTGGTGTTGTTCTGTTTCTGTAACAGAGGCATCTGCAGCAGTTACAGTGGGTGTAGAGTGCCACCTGCACAGTATACACTGAAGCTACCCCTTATTGTTGGTGTTGTTCTGTTTCTGTAACACAGGCACCTGCAGCAGTTACAGTGGGTGTAGTGTGCCTCCTGCACAGTATATACCTGAAGCTACCCCTTATTGATGGTGTTGTTCCGTTTCTATACCACAGGCATCTGGAGCAGTTACAGTAGGTGTATTGTGTCACCTTCACAGTATACACCTGAAGCTACCCCTTATTGCTGGTGTTGTTCCGTTTCTATACCACAGGCATCTGGAGCAGTTACAGTCAGTGTATTGTGCCACCTGCACAGTATACACCTGAAGCTACCCCCAATTGTTGGTGTTGTTCTGTTTCTATACCACAGGCATCTGGAGCAGTTACAGTCGGTGTATTGGGCTCCTCCAGAGTATACACCTAAAGCTACCCTCAATTGCGGGTGTTCTCATCTCCCTGCAGGCCATTAGTATGTCTGGAAGGCCAACAAGGATAGGCAGACAGTCACGAGCCAATAAAAGAGGGCAAGCAGGCTCTGTGTCTAGAGGCAACAGTGCTGGTCATGGACGCGGTGCATCGTCATCAGCACGTGGCCATGGGGCACGCTTGTCCTTATTTTCGGCAGCTGGACGTGTTGAGCCGCAACATACTGAAGACTTGGTAGAGTGGATGACCAAGCCCTCCTCATCCTCCTCATCCTCTCTCACCTAGGCTCAGGGTACTGGCAAAGCATCTGCCAACGTGTCTTCTTCACTCACAATGGCATCAGTCACTTCCTCCCTAGACCCACCATGTTCTCCTGAGGAGTCCCCAAAACTTTTTGAGCACAGTGTTGGGTACATGCTCCAGGAGGATGCCCAGCATTTTTAAAGTTCTGATGATGATACCCAGCTTGAGGAAGGCAGTAGCGTAAGCCCAGAGAGAGGGGATGCTCAAGAAGGACAGCAATCTAGGGGTGTGTCCGGATGTAAGCGGCGGATGTCTTCTCTTAGAGCTCCGAGACTCCTGAGCTGAATCCGTCACCATCCTGCTTATCCTGGCCTCAAAGGAGCTGGCCACTTCTCCCAGCTGCTCTCCCGGGGGCCCTGCTGTGATAGGAGCTAATATTGGAGCCGTGCTTTCCTCCTGCTGCTCCGTGGGAAGGCCTGCGCCGGAAGGCTCACGGCCGCCATTTTGCCGCTTCGGGGCCTGGAAGCATCCGCAGCCATCGAGGCATACAGAGAGGTAGGAGACGTTCATCTATCCTCCCATCCCTCTGGGGAGTCCCTCCTGAGTCCCCCGGTGGTTCTATTGAGGAAAATAAAGGCCGCGGTCCGTTTCAGCCTAGTGCGGCCTAGCGAGGCCTGTGCATCCTTAGACTTTCCTACGGCGGCTGCCCGCGGAGGACCATCATGGCCGGCCCGTGCCTCGGGCGGAGGTGTGTGCCCTCCATCAACCTACCCACCACATCCTGATCCAGCTTGGGGGCAATATAGGGTATTGGTGCTGGGTCTGAGAAGCCTATGTACTGGGAATCCCTTGCTAATGCCATCTCTCCTCTGTGCCCTGCTTCAGTTCCTGCCACGGCCTGGACGCTGCTGCCTTTAAACCAGCCACTCCTGTTCCTGTTGTCCTCTCCATCTGCTTTCAATTTCCAACTCTGCAGCTGAAAGTATTAGAGGGGGGGAACTGCTCCTGACACTGAGCGTCTGCACGCCTGGCTATCCTTGTTATCTTGATGCCCTCATAGCCCCTGTGAGTGTGAGCCTGATACTCCTCCATATTAGAGTTGCCTGCATTGATCCTCATTCTACATCCATGCCAGCAAAGAATAAATCCGCTACCCCCCATTCCAGCAAGAAACAACCACCAGCGCAAGCTGAACGACCTGACACCTTACTAGCAGACAAGCTTCATGCTTTGCTAGCTGAAATGAACGTGGAGGCGAGACAGGGAGGCCCATCTGCCCCAGAGGCCTCAACCTCTGGAGACACGGCGGTGATCCTACTTGCCATTGAAAACAGTAGATCCTCACTGCTGACCCGTATTGACAAGCTAACAGAAGAATGCAATTGCATACGGGCTGACCTAGACAAGTTCAGGGGCCGCCTCACGGAATCTGAACCACGCATTTCGACCGCGGAGGATCTAACTGCCAACCACGACCATCGCATTGAGGCATTGGAGGGCACGGTTAAAATGTTGGTAGCTAAGTCAGATGATGCTGAGAACCGCCTAAGGAGAAATAATGTGAGGGTGCTTGGTCTGCCGGAGGGATCTGAGGGCGATCGGCCTGCAGAGTTTGCTGAAGCCTTCTTCAAGGATATCCTGGATCTGGCACCCGTCTCGCCGACCTACGTGGTTGAACGGGCACATAGAGTACCAACTGGCCGCCGACCACCTGGAGCGCCGCCTAGACCTTTTCTGGTACGGTTTCTTAACTATCGAGACCGAGACCGCATCTTGAGTGAAGCCAGGAAGCGGCCCCATCTCAAGTATGAAAACGCAGATGTCCACCTCTATCCTGATTTTTCAGCAGATCTACAGGGGAAGAGGAAAACCTTTCAAGACATCAGTAAGTGCCTCAGAGAAAAGGGCCTGCCCTACAGTATGTTATACCCTAGCTGGCTACGAGTGGTACACGCTGGCACCATGAAATTCTTTGACTCCCCAGAGGAGGCGGACTCCTGGTTCTCTACCCTGCGGTAAACTATCCCCCTTGGATGTGGCTCATAGGGCCCGCCTAATACAGGCTTTTGTCCTGAGAGGTCTTTTCCTTTTTACCGTCTGAATAACTGCACTCCTGCCTACTACTATCATTATTTCTTACATCCTAGAGTAAACGGAGCAAAGAAAACTGGAAGGAAGAAGGTTTACACCGGTGGACTTTGTCCCCCTACTTCTACTTCTTTTTTGTTTTTTGTTCTCTTTTTCTTTTTCTCCCCGAGTCTGTTTCCACCTCCAGTACTGTAAGTCGCACTTCCCAGGTAACTGGGAAGCTGAACTATCTAGTTATTCTTGCCCTGCGCTAAGTTTTGGGCACAGACTGTTCCGTTTTTTATTTATGTTTTGTTTAGGGATGAAGCTGACCTGTTCCAATGGTTCTGGTGGGTTGGCAGGGGTTGTTTGCTTGCTGCCAAATCATTATACTTTGAAACTACTTACTTATATATGTGAAGGTAATATTGTCCATGTGTGGGTGTTGGTTGTTCTATCCTATTGGAGGGGTGGCGGGCTGGGGGACAGGGGGGGCAGAGCGGATTGCTCTCCCCCTCCCTTTGGTGGGCTAACCTGTTATGTCTGTATCCGCTAGATGGAGCTTAGATTGGTGTCGTGGAATGTGCGTGGTCTTAATAGCCGTTTTAAGAGAGCACTAATGTTTAAGTATCTACAGGCGCATAAGCCGCACATTCTCTTCCTCCAGGAGACCCATCTGACGGGCAGCAGACACTTGGCCCTCCGCAGGAGATGGGTGAGACAGTCCTTTCATGCCACATATTCTAATTATGCTAGGGGGGTGTCCATCCTCCTGAACAGATCCCTTAATTGCCAGGTGGAACAAGTTATCTCGGATCCGGGGGGACGGTTTGTCATACTGCTTTTGACTGTAGAGGCCCAGATGTTTGCGTTTGTAAACATATATGTTCCGCCCCCTTTTTCAACATCTGTGCTTCATGCGGTGTGTGACAAGCTGGCTCCTCATATGGTAGCGAGGCTTATCTTGGCGGGTGATTTCAATGGCATACTAGATCGGACTCTAAACACCTCCAACCCAACCAGGCTGCCGGATCCAGATCTGGGACACTGGGCCATGGCCTTGCAGCTCACAGAGGTTTGGAGGTGGAAAAATCCACAGGTGCAGCGCTTCTCCCATCTGTCTGCGGTCCATCGCTCGGGCTCCAGAATCGACCTAGCCTTTTGCTCCCCGGCTATGCTTCCATATGTAGCCTCGGCAACAAACTTGCCCACGGGGATATCTGTCCATTCCCCTCTAGAGGTCGTTCTGCAGCTTGGAGAGAGGGAGGGCAGAGGGGGTTGGAGACTTGCGACCCGCTGGCTGTGAGATGAGAGGGTGGAGGAGAGTATGCGGGGTAAGATTGATCAGTATTGGGTCTGTAATGATGATGTGTCCACTGCACAGGTGACGTGGGACGCCTTTAAGGCGACTATAAGAGGGGATTACATATCTGCAATAAAGGCTGCCAGGGTGGACTGTGCCTCTGAGACTAGGGACCTAGAATCTGAGGTGCGTACGGCTGAAGAGAAGTTTGCAGCGGATCCTTCTCCTGGGGCATACTCCTCCCTGGCACAGGCTCAAAGGGCGCTCTCAATATACTTGTCTAATGTGACGATCTCCTCGGAAAGGTTGTTTAGAGCCAGGATATTTGAATCGGGGGACAAGAACGGGAGGCTTCTGGCAGGCCTGGTGGCTGACCCCAAATTTCAAACGTTCGTACCCGTTATACACACTGAGACAGGGGGTGTGACTTCTAACCCATCTGACATCGTTAATGAATTTCTTACATTTTACTCCTCTCTATATAAATCCACTGCTACGCAGCTTTCCTCTGAGCACCTATCCTTCCTCCGCGGACTGTCTCTGACTGGCCTGACGGGGGAGGATGTATCCCTATTAGAAGCTGACATCTCGATTGCCGAAATAGAAACGGCAATTCGCTCATTACCACCTAATAAGACGCCGGGTCATGATGGCCTCCCAGGAGACTGGTACAAAATGTACATTGCCGACTTAGCCCCACGGCTTCATAAGCTGTATGCGCTTAGTTTAGAGACAGGTTCTCTACCAGATTCGATGTCGCAGGCCCACATAGTCCTTGTTCACAAGCCCGGAAAAGACCCCTCCTATTGTTCAGCATACCGCCCTATATCCCTCCTTAATTATGATCTAAAAATACTGACGAAAGTGCTGGCCACCAGGCTGATGGGGATCCTTCCGTTTTTGGTTGACATAGATCAAACTGGTTTTATGCCAGGGAAATCGACTGATGTTAATATCCGTAGAGTTTTCACTCATCTACAGGTCCCTTCTACGGACCAGGACACCAGGGTTCTTGTGGCCCTGGATCTGGAGAAGGCATTTGATTCGGTGTCCTGGACCTACATGGAGGAGGTACTCAAGTTATATGGTTTTGGTCCCATTTTTAGGGAATGGATCCGACTATTATACCAGAAACCGACAGCGCAGATTAAATTGGGGGGTAGGCTGTCTTCCTCATTCCCGGTGGAGCGGGGCACCCGACAGGTTTGTCCTTTATCCCCAGCCCTTTTTTCCTTGATGGTTGAGCCCTTGGCGGTTGCGATGAGGTCCTCAGGCGCTGTTTGGGGGGTGTGGGTGGGGTCTTTGGAGGAAAAGATTGCATTCTATGCTGACGATATTATCCTCTTCCTCCGGGACCCTGGGCCGTCCCTTCGGGCAGCACTGGAGCTTCTATCGAGATTTGCTGCTATGTCGGGCCTTAAGGTCAATTGGGACAAGTCCCAGATCCTACCGGTGGACCCGGGGGCTATGAGGCTGGTAGACTCCTCGCTCCTGCTACAGTGGGCCGAAAACATTAAATACCTTGGCATTATCATTTCTCCCAGAATACAGGACTTCTGTAAATTAAATCTTCTTCCTATCCTGCAAACTACGCACAATAGGCTGAAAGTATGGGCCAGTCTTCCCCTTTCACTGATAGGTCGAATTAATTTAATAAAAATGAAACTGCTCCCCCCTCTTCTGTACGTAATGCGCCATTCTCCGATATGGATACCCAAGATCCATTTTCGACACTTAAATTCTCACATAACTCGTTTTTTGTGGGGCACTGCGCCTCCCCGTTTCCTCTTGTCCACACTACAAAGACCTTGGACACAGGGGAGCCTGGCATGTCCTGATTTTTTCCTTTACTTTATCGCGGCGATGCTGGCACATGCCCACGGCTGGTTTGCCTCAGACGCCACCAACGCAGCAGTTGCCTTGGAGGCCTCCATCGTGGAATCATTCGAAGCACTGCGGAACGTTTTGTTCAGAGGTTCTAGAGCTCCGCACCCTCTCACTACTTCGATGAAGATGGTGCTGAGGGCGTGGTCTGTGGTGGTCGGCCGCCGGTCGGCTGGGCCACGGACTTACTCTCCTAATACCCCATTGTGGCTCAATCCCTCCCTACCTGAATTCTACTCTATACCAGACCCGATCATGTGAGCGTCGAGGGGCGTTCGGTATATCCATCAAATCTGCGAGAATGGTGCGTTACTGACATTTGACCAGCTGAAATCTAGATTTGATTTACCCAATACACATTTTTTCCGGTTCCTGCAGCTTCGTCATGCATACACGACTCAGTTCGGTGACTCTCCTGTAGCCCTATACCAGTCTAACATTGGACTTGCCCTTGCGTCAGGAGACGTTGCCTAAACCTCTATCCACGATTTACAAGGCTCTGCAGCCCTCTGTTCATAGTGGATTGGAAAAACTTCGAGACTTTTGGGTGGCGGAGCTGCCGGCGCTGGATGGGGAAGACTGGGAGGACATATGGGACTCCCCCTTCAGATGCTTGGTCTCTTCTAGAGACCGTCTGATCCAATTTAAAATATTACATAAATTTTACTATACTCCATATAGGCTCCATAAAATATACCCTGACTCCACGCCACAGTGCTGGCGTTGTCAGGCGGATTCGGCGGGGTACATCCACATGATATGGTTCTGCCCCGAGGTGCAACACTACTGGTCACTGGTCGTCTCCTTTATTACTAAACTAACCACGATTCCTATAACTCAGACAATTGAGATTTGCCTGCTTGGTTTGGTAGACGCGGTGGTCCCCTCGAGGGCAGTTCGCACATTACTGAGTTTGTTACTTTTTTATGCCAGGAAACTGATTGTACTCCGGTGGAGGGCTCCCTCAGCGGCCCTCACCCTGAGTGCATGGAAGTCATTAGTTAACCTTGCAATACCCTTGTATAGGGAAGTATATTCTAGCCGGGGATGCCCTCAAAAGTTTCAAAGGGTTTGGAACATCTGGTTGGAGTCTGAAACAACAACTGCGGAACAGGAGAGCCCTGTGGGATTGTCAGCCTAATCTAGCTCATAGATGACTCCCTTAATGGTGCCGTCTGGATGACACCTGAACCGCCTGACTGCTGTTTTGGTAGACTACATACAGTAAATTACTAAACCTATGTCGAACACTGTATAAGGTGTTTCTCCTGTCAACTTTAGCAGCAAGCTACGGGGTTTGTTTCTCTCTCTGTTCTTAGGGTTAGGCTAATAGTTAGGTTGTAATGCCTCACCTACTGTTTTCCTGTTTTATGTTAAGTGAGCCCGGGAATGTCCAAAAGGCTCTGTTTTGTAAACTTTTTTATTTTTTATTTTTTTTTAAATAATAAAAAGAATTTATAAAAAAAAAAGAAGGACAGCAATCTGGCGGTCATGTTCATCCAGCTGCAGCATACTGCCAGGTTTGCTCCAGTGATGAAGAGGGAGGGGATGATGAGGTCATTGACTCCACGTGGGTGCCTGATAGGAGTGAGGAGGAGGAGGCACATCTCCAATAAAGCAGGATGCCCTCCGGGGGCCAGCTTAAGGGCAGCACACTAACTGAATCACACCGCAAAGCTCCGCCTGTGCAGGGCGCTGCCTCTGCGCGTTATTCCAAAGGTTCTTTGTTGTGGGCCTTTTTTGAGACTAGTGCATCAGATCGCACTGCTGCTATTTGCAACATATGTCTCAAGCGTATCTTGTGTGGCCAAAACATCAGCCGCTTGGGCACCACATGCTTGACCAGACATATGTTGACCTGCCATGCAGCTCGTTGGCAAGCGTACCTTAAAGACCCACACCAAAGAACAAAGCGGACCTCTCCTTGCTCCTCATCAGCTGGGATCTTCAACCCCACTACCACCACCTCTGAAACCTGCATTGAGAGGAATAAAGGTGTAGAATTAGGTGTGCCACAGCCAAGTACTTGCAGGCACTCTGCTAGCAGTACACCGATGTCCGATTGTAACAGGCAAATTTCCCTGCCCCAGCTGCTGGACCGTCAAAAGAAGTTCACTCCCAGCCATCCACATGCCCAGCGGTTGAATGCTAGCTTGGCTAAATTGCTAGCACTTCAACTGCTGCCTTTACAGTTGGTAGACTCTGCCCCCTTCCGTGAGTTTGTGCAATGTGTAGTTCCTCAGTGGCAGGTTCCCAAACGCCACTTTTTCTCATGGAAGGTGATTCCGGCATGTGGAAGGCAATGTCCATGCCTCGCTGGACAGGGCGGTCAGCGGTAAGGTGCATATTACCGCTGACTCATGGTCCAGCAGGCATGGACAGGGACATTACCTATCTTTCAAGGATCATTGGGTCACTCTTCTGGCAGCTGAGAAGGATGCAGGACAAGGTGCAGTAGTGTTGGAGGTTGTTCCGCCACCACGCCTCCAAAATGCTACTACTGGTGATTGTGACACACCTCTCTCCTCCACGCCCTCCTCTTATTCTTCCTCCATGGCCTCTTCCTGTGCTTTGTCCTCGGAACCAGTGGTGCTCCGTAGGCATTCAAGGGGCTACACAATTACGCAGGCAAAAAGATGCCATGTCATGCTTGCGCTGGTGTGCTTGGGGGACAGGAGCCACACTGGGGCAAATATTTTGTCAGCTCTGCAGGGGCAGGCCGAGAGGTGGTTGACGCCACGCCAGCTTAAGCCAGGATTGGTGGTTTGCGACAATGACACCAACCTCCTCTCCGCCCTCTGACAGAGACAACTGACCCATGTGCCCTGTTTGGCTTACGTCCTTAACCTGGTGGTGCAGTGGTTCTTGGGCAGGTACCCGGGCTTACAGGATGTCCTGAGGCAGGCCAGGAAAGTCTGTGTGCATTTCCGCCGATCATATAATGCCAGTGCTCAGCTGGCTGAGCTCCAAAAGGAGTTGAACCTGCCAAAGAACCGCCTTATATGTGACATGCCCACCAGGTGGAACCCAACGTTGGCCATGCTGCAGCGGCTGCACACGCAGCAGAGGGCCATCAATGAGTACCTGTGCGACTAAGGCATCAGGACATGGTCAAGGGAGCTCGTTGTTTTTTCACCGTGCCAGTGGGGCATGATCAGGGATGCATGCACTGTCCTGTCACCACTTGAGGAAGCCACAAGGATGGTGAGCAGTGACAGTGCATGTATCAGTGACACTGTACCTCTTGTCCACCTGTTGGAGAATGCGCTGCATGGAATAATGAACAAGGCACTTGAAGCAGAACAGAGGCAGGAAGAGGAGGACTTCCTTGCCTCTCAAGGCCCCCTTTATCCAGGCAGTGTTCCTGCTCTCCCACCCATCACACAGGAAGAGGAGGAGCAGGAGGAGGAGCATTGTGCATTGTGTCAGCATGGAGGTGGAGCAGGGAGGTGGAGCCTGGCACTCAGCATCAGCAGTAGCAGTCTTGGTGGATGCAGATCATGTCATCCTTAGTGACCCAGAGGACTCCGGACTGAATGCCTCAGCTAACCTACACTGCATAGCCTCCCTGATCCTGCAAAGCCTGCGGAAGGATCCTCGTATTCTTCAGATCAAGGAGAAGAATCATTACTGGCTGGCAACTCTCCTTGATCCACAGTACAAGGGTAAGGTTATGGACCTTATCTTGCCATCGCAGAGGGAGCAGAGGATGTTATTGTTTACAGGCGCTACCTTCATTGTGATAAAAAATATACAATCTTATTTCTGTCTCTACATTTCTAACCCAACTTTTCTTTCTTCCTTTCGAGTTTCTTCACATTTGGATGCACTTCCACACCAGAAAAGGGTTTGATAAATTGATACCGGACTAACGGACTAGATAAAAAAATGGGGAGTAGCTATACGAATTGGCAAATGGGTCCCTTTCACACCCACTAATGTATTAAGAGATAGAGAAGGTCATTACATTATGGTAGCTGGGAAGATCAATGACAGTGCGGTCACCTTTCTTTCTTATTATGCCCCCAATGTGGGCCAGTTACCTTTTTTTCAGATGATGCTAGAAGTAATAATGCCCCACGTGGTGGGTCATGTGGTGCTCGGTGGGGATAGCAACACCTCCCTGGACCAGACTCTGGATAGATTTGATCCTGGGAGGTCGATCCTGAAATACACCCCAAAACAGAGTAGTGAAATAGCACATTTACTACATAGCTATGATCTAATTGACCTCTGGAGAGATGCTCATCCCACGACTAGAGACTTCACATATTTTTCACATGTACACAAAACATACTCACGTATCGACCATCTGTTCACACTGTCCCACTTGCTCCCGTATGTTTCGTCGGCTAAAATAGTTCCCATTGCATGGTCAGACCATTCCAAGACCAAGTCATTTTAACAGATCTAAGGTCTAAATCACGACCGTCGTTTTGGTGATTAAATGAATCCTTATTGAGCGAACCTATTATTGCCAAAGAAGTAGAAACGACTCTACAACAATATTTCCAGGACAACCCCTCCTCTGCCTCCTCCCCAACTATGGTTTGGGTGGCCCACAAGGCCACTATACGCGGTAAACTATTACAATTAGCTACTAGGGTCAAACCAGAATGAAAACAAATGATTCAACAACAGGAGAGAGAGCTACTTCGTCTCACGCAAGAACAAAAAAACAACCCACATCTGGACATTAGGAGCCAGATTGATAGAATGGCTCTAAATCTGAGTCTCATGACAAAAGCGGAAAAATATGTTAGATGGGCTAGACATCGCTATTACACATTTGGGGAAAAGCCCAACAAACTATTAGCAAGGAAGCTCACTCCTAGACCATTTAACCCGGCACCCCCAAACTGAGATTACAGAATGGCCAAACCACGCAAAACCCTCAGCTTATACTACAGGAATTCATATTGGAAAGAACACACTGCTGACAAGAGCAAGAAGGGTGCTGCTCACCCCTATAAATCAGAAAAATGAAACGAATTCCCCCACCAACGGGATTTTTAGGCAGCAATAAACAATGAGCGTAGCATACTATATAAAAAAGATTACTTTATTGTGTGGTAAAAACATGAGCTTCACCCAGGTATTTAAAATAAAAGAATATAAATAGAACCAAGCTTGTACATACAAAAATTACAATGACAATTGGGCATACACCAAGCAGACCTAACTATAAATATACTGTATAAGATTAGTAACAGCAAAAATAAATTTATAGTTCTAACGCGTTTCAACCACTAGGGTCTTCTTCAGAGATAGTCTGTTGATAGAGAGACAAGATACAACTTAATAAATCTATCGAATAGGATTAGTATTAAACATATTCTAGATTTGTTAGTGTAGTTACCCAATATGGTATTGCCGAGAGGTTCATACAAATTATAGTGCTTAATGGTGGAGTTTACCCAGGTTCATGCTTAGACGTCCTTCACAAGTTGAGAAAGATATATGGTCCATACATCTCGCCACAGGATCCAGCAGTGGGGTGAGGGTCGGAAGCCCAGAGGCGCGGCTCACGAGCGGTCACACGACAAAAACCCTATGCCCCACAGAGGTTGTAGGGAATAGGTGCAAACGTAGGCAGTTTACAGCAAGTGAAATAGTAGCGACCATTAAATCCTTAAAACCGTCAAAGTCACCGGGCCAAGATGGATTCTCAGGCCACTATTATCGCAAGTACACCGAAATTCTGGTTCCGCATCTCTGCTCCTTCTACAATGAACTGAGAAAGGGTTCCCCTTTACCACCACATGAGAACATGGCCTTTATACATGTTATACCCAAGCCAAATAAGGACCATGGGGGCTTTGCAAATTATCGCCCCATCTTGTTAATAAACGTCGACCTTAAATTATTGACAAAGTTATTGGCCACTTGCATGAACTCATTCTTATCTATATATCCATCCAGATCAGACAGGGTTTGTTCCCAATAGACAAGCCCCAGGTCAGACCAGACGCATCATTGACATTATATCTGCTTTAAATTCAGGCTGGGATGGTGGAGGTCAGAGAGGTGCATTGCTGGTCTCATTAGACCTACACAAAGCGTTGAACTCCCTATCTTGGGACTATCTTTTCTTCATTCTAAAAAGGTATGGGCTTGGTTCGAACATCCTGACCATGCTTAAAATAATATATAGCTCTCCCACGGCAAACCTAGTAGTAAAGGGTTACCAGTCACAAAACATAAACATACGCAGAGGGACCTGTCAGGGTTGTCCCCTGTCCCCCTTATTGTTCATTTTGGCCTTGGAGCCATTGGCCATCAAAATATGTGAACATCCAGACATATTGGGTATCAACTGCGGAGGTCGCAAACATAAGTGTGTGCTGTTCGCAGATAATATTTTGCTGCTCCTCTCCTCCCCAGTCACCTCTTTGCCTAACCCACATGTGGTATTATGACACTTCACGGCATTTACAGGTTTGAGAGTAAATCATTCTAAACCTCAGACACTCAATGTTTCTTTACAAACACATATAGTCCAAGCTTTGTGATGCTCTTTTACCTTTAAATGGCAGAACGAGACCTTACCTTATTTGGGTATCTTTCTAACTCCCACCCTTTCCACGCTATATAAACATAATTATCCTCTATTATTTAACCACTTGACAACTGGGCACCTAATCCCCCCGTGACCAGACCAATTTTCAGTTTTCAGTGCTCTCCCACTTTGACAATTACTCAGTCATGCAATACTGTACCCAAATTAATTTTTCTTCTTTTTTTTTCATACAAATAGAGCTTTCTTTTGTGGTATATGATCACCTCTGGGTTTTTGGGTTTTTTTGCGCTATGAATGAAAAAAGACCGAAAATTTTGAATTTTTTTTTTTTTCCGATGATTCTGAGTCTACAAGTTGTGGTGCAAATCATAAAACATGTATCTAATTTCTCACGACCCAAACAAGCCAGGAATGTACAAATACCCCACAAATTACCCAATTTTTGAAAGTAGACACTCCAAGGTATTTAGGAAGATGCATGGTGAGGTATTTGATATTGTCATTTTTTCCCACAATTCTTTGCAAAATTACGATTTTTTTCTTCCACAAAATTGTCATTGTAATAGGTTATTTCTCTCACATGGCATGTGTATACCACAAATAACGCCCCAAAATACATTCTGCTACTCCTCCTAAGTATGGTGATACCACATGTGTGGGACTTTTTCACAGGCTGGCCACATAGAGAGGCCCAACATGCAGGGAGCACCATCAGGTGTTCAAGGAGCATAAATGACACATCTAACTTGTTGACTACCTATTCAAATTTGTAAGGCCCTGGAGTACCAGGACAATGGAAATGCCCACAAAATGACCCCATTTTGGAAAGCTAACACCCAAAAGTATAATCTATGAGGCATAATGAGTCTTTTGAATGGTTCATTTTTTTCTAGAAGTTTTTGGAAAATGTGGAAAAAAAATGAAAACGCAATTTTTTTACACAAAGTTGTCCATTTATAAGATATTTACAACACATAGCAAGTACATAGCAAAAATGACACCCCAAAATACATTCTGCTACTCCTCCTGAGTACGGCAATACCACATGTGTGAGACTTTTATACAGCCTGGCCACATACAGAGGCTCAACATTGAAATAGCACTTTCAAGGGTTTTAGAAGCATAAATTACGCATCTCATTTCTCAACCACCTATTACAATTTTAAAGGCCCCGCAGCACCAGGACAATGGAAAAGCTCACAAAATGACCCCATTTTGGAAAGCTAACACCACAATGTATAATCTATGAGGCATAATGAGTCTTTTGAATGGTTCATTTTTTTCCAGAAGTTTTTGGAAAATGTGGAAAAAAAAACCGACAACGCATTTTTTTTACACGAAGTTGTCCATTTATAAGATATTTCCAACACATAGCATGTACATAGCAAACATGACACCCCAAAATACATTCTGCTACTCCTCCTTAGTACGGCGATACCACATGTGTGAGACTCTTACACAGCCTGGCCACATACAAGGAACACAAGCCAAGGTCAGTTACAGAGCAAGTAGAGACATAAGGGGAGTAAAGATAAATGGCAGGAAGTGAGGGTTATGTTTACCATACTTCACTAATAATGTAGTGAAGTATGGTACCGGCGGAAACAGCCAACTATTTAGATCCAATGTATTCTGGACAATTAGGGGGATGTAGCTGGGTGTCCTTCCCTTCGTATACCTTGAAGGCATAGGTATACCCTGTAGCTCGGTCGCACAATTTGTACATCTTCACCCCATAGAGGGCCCTTTTGGTGGGAATAAATTGTTTTATACCCAGCCTGCCAGTAAATTTGACAAGGGACTCGTCCACGGATATGTGTTGGTCTGGGGTAAACAACTGGGGGAAGATATCAGAAAAAAAATTGAGTAGTGGCCGAATTTTATAAAGCTTTTCAAAATTTGGGTCATTTTGGGGAGGGCACTGGATATTATCATTGTAGTGTAGGAATCTCATAATCATGAGATATCTGGTCCTGGGCATTACTGAGGAAAAGATGGGCATGTGGTGGATGGGGATGGTAGACCAATACGAATGTAAAACATTTTTTTGGGTTAGTGAATGTGAGGCCCAAAAAAATGTTGAACTCCTCCACTGTTAGGGCTCTCCACTCATAGGGACAGGCATAATAGGATGTTGGGTTGCTTGCTATAAATTGTTGGGCATATAGGTTGCACTGGACCACAACTGATGCAAGCATGTCCTCAGTAAAAATAAGGTTGAAAAAATCGATTGGTGAAACATTTTCTGCGTCCACCTGGACTCCTGGCTCAGCTTCTCCTGAATTGGGAGGAAGCCATAAGGGGTTCTGAAAGGCATAGGGAAGGCTGGCATGGAACCTAACCCTTTGGGACTGAGGTGACATCCCACTGGTATCATTGCGGTGCTGGAGGATGGCATTGTGGTGCTGGTAGATGGCATTGGGGTGCTGGTGGTTGGCACTGCCTCCTCACCAGTACGCCTTCATCTGGCGGGCAGACTCTCATCCTCCTCTGAGGCTGTCTGTGTTCCACTGGTTAGGCTCGTAGTCCACGTCAGACTCACAATCCGAATATGAAGAATCTGAAGCAGAGAGCTCCTCGTTGCTCTCGTCAGCTGCAAGAATATTGTATGCCTCCTCAGCTGAAAATAATCTTTGTGACATTCTCACAAATGGCACTGATATGTGGCACTGATGACACATGACACTGGCAGATTGCACTGGTGACAGATGGCACTGATGTGGCAAGTGACACTGACAGATGACAATGATGTGGCAGGTAACACTGATGTGGCAGATGACACTGATGGGTGACGCTGATGTGGCAGGTGACACTGACAGGTGACACTGATGAGGCAGGTGACACTGATAGATGACACTGATATGGCAGGTGACACTGACAGGTGGCACTGATAAGTGGCACTGATGACACATGAGACTAGCAGATGGCACTGGTGACAGGTGGCACTTATGACATGTGGCACTGATGTGGCACTGATGTCACCTGGCACTGATGTGGCACTGATGAAACGTGGCACTGATGTGGCAGGTGGCACTGACAGGTGACACTGATGTGGTAGATGACACTGACAGGTGGCACTGATGTGGCAGGTGACACTGACAGATAGCACTGACGACAGATGGCACTGAGATGGCACTGATAGATGGCACTGATGACAGATGGCACTGAGATGGCACTGATAGATGGCACTGATGACAGATGCCACTGTGACACTAACAGTGATGAGCACTGTGACACTGTATGGGCATTGTATGAGCACAGTGTGGGCACTGTTGTGTGTTTTCAACTGAAAAATCTACTTGCACAAATCCGTTGGCACTGGCGGTGCAGCACAGATCCTCTCTCTCCTCAAACGCGGTCTCTGTGTGAGGAGAGAGAGCCAGCAATGAGAGATGATCTCATATGTTTACACTTGAGATCATCTCTCATTGGCAGGTCCGGTTGCGCTGTAAACGGCCGCTGTGATTGCCCATTTACAGCGATCTGTGACTGGTTGTGTCCAAGGGACACGGCCAACACAGAACTTCCCCGATGCGCGTTCGCGGGAGCGTGCATTGCGGAAGTAAGCAGGAGGACGTCCAGGGACATCCTCCCAGCAATTGGCGTCCGCGCTGCAGCCATCTTTCGGCTATAGCGTGGACACCTAGTGGTTAAAAAATGATTAGAGAATCTTAAAAGATGGTCAAATAAGCCCCCATTGTGGTTCAGCTGGTTGTACTTAGTCAAAATGACCGTCTTATCGAAAGTGCTATATTTGTTCAGGACCCTTCTGATAGCAATAGTGGGAAAAGATCTCCAGAAGTTTCAGGCAAAATTGTTAGACTATATATGGGGACACAAGATACCCAGGGTGAACAGACGAACATTGCATGCGCCGAAATTGAAAGGTGGCCTCGGAATGCCCGATTTGCTTAAGTATTACCACGCGGCACAATTATCCCAACTGACCCGATTCCACATGTGAAAGCCCAGACCGATCTGGATGTCGATGGAGTCCTCCCTATACCCAGATAGAGAGATTAGCCACTTAATGTGGATGAAAGGAAAAGATAGATCGATCACAATGTGCCCGACCTTATCCTTTTTTCTAAATTTATGGGGTAGGCTGGTAACTACTTACAAATTTAAATCCCTAAACACCCCTCTGGCCTCATTGTTTAATAATCCCTTATTCACCCCGGGTCTCTACCCGCAAGACTTCTCATGGTGGACTAACAAAGGTTTGCCATGAATAGCGGATCCTTTTGACCACAGAGGTGCTTTGTCGAAATCAGCCCTACAGGAAAAATACAGCCTCCCAAACTCAGAATTATTTTGCTACACTCAGATAGCACATTTCTTGGCGACACTGAATCACACTTCCGACCTCACCACATTCACCTCAATGGAAAACCGCTGTAAGACGTCATTAGACGTGTAATTTAGTCAAACACACTGGCCACATATCACAGATTTATGGTATTTTATCCTCAGCTGCACAAAAGTTGGTTTACATGCATAAATGGGAGCAAGATATGGACACTAACTTAGAAATAGAGCAATGGAGCAAAATAATAAAAAACACATCTATATCGATTATTAATACCTCTCTGACAGAGGCAAACATAAAGTCTTGATGAGGTGGTACATGGTTCCAACACGAGTAGCAACCTTTGTCCCGGGGGCGTCCCTGCGGTGCTTTAGAGGATCTAACACAGACGGCACCATGTATCATACTTGCTGGACGTGTCCGAAAGTGAGATGGTTCTGGATAAGCACATATAACTTAAAGAGGAAGTAAACCCTGATGGGTTTACTTCCTCTTTGATTCCCTGCAAAGGTAAAGCATAATGGACTACTATGCATCGCATAGTAGTCCATTATGTGTCACTTACCTGACACAGGAGCCAGCGAAGTCACTGCTGTCCCCTGTAGTTCCAAGCATCCATCTACTTGGTGAGTCTCACTGCTCCGGTGCTGTGATTCGCTGGAGCCGCGATGACGTCACTCCCGCGCGTGCGCACGGGAGGCGACACTCGCGGCATATTGCTGCGATCTGCGGCTTGCCCACTGTGCCTGGCTGTCTTTGGGTAAATATCTCCTAAACCGTATAAGTTTAGGAGATATTTCTTGGACCTACAGGTAAGCCTTAATCTAGGCTTACCTGTAGGTCAAAGTGGTCTGTAAGGGTTTACAACCACTTTAATATACTCTTTGACCCAAGTGAACCTCCTCTGCATGCACTGCTGGGGCGTCCAGTGGAAGGGACATCAAAATCAATGCGAAGACTTATAACCTTTATATTTGTCGCGGCAAGAATATCTATAGCCAAATCTTGAAGGTCCCCTACGATCCCTTTTTACCTACTGAAAGCAAAACTATCATGGATAATGGTAAATTAATCAGCAATTCTGAACGACAAGGTCACTTGGTTTAATAAAATATGGGACCCCTGGATCAAATATCTCACAACTACATAATGAGTTGACCTGGCACTGGGGGATATCCCTTTCCCTGCTTTCTATCCTTTTTTTCCTCATTTATTTTACTATCTCTGTTTCTTCCTCTTCCTTCTTTCTGATTGAGCTGGACGTCTTGTGGACTCTTCTACCATATATAGTCCTTGTCCTTGTGCCCACGTGGAAGTTCAGTTAGTAGGTCGCAAGTTTGGTTCAGTTTTGACCCAAATAGGTAAATGATGCAATAAACAGACTCCAGCGTATAGAGGTTTAACAGTTAAGTAGCTGACCTACAATGTTTTGTTCGTGTACAATTACTTTTTCATTTACAACGACAAATGTTAATTTTGTATTTCTATCTGAAAACTTGAATAAAAACATTGGAAACAAAAAAGCAGAGGTGCCCTGAGCCTGTCCTTGTGCCATACTCACACAGATACTCACTGACAGCCCCCTGCTGCATGTGCAACGGCTGCAATATTGCCAAAATTTAGTTCCATCTGGTGGGCATGTCACAAATCAGTCAGTTTATGGGTAGGTGGAATTCCCTGAATTTCAGTCAACTGAACACTGGCTGTGTAAGACCGCCTGAAATGACAACCTCTTCTGGCCTGTTTTAGAAGATCTTGCACACCTGGGTACCTGTTTAAGAAATGCTGCACCACTAAATTGAGGACATATGCCAGGCATGGTACATGTGTCAACTTTCCTGTGAAAGGGTGGACAGAAGGTTAGTGCCATTATCACATACCTAATTCCTATCTCAAGCTTCCATGGTGTGAACCGCCTCTGGGCCTGCACCTGCGGAGCTGAAAGAATCTCTGCTCCAGTGTGGCTTTTGTCTCCAAGACAGAACAGCTGAAGCATTGCATGGTATCTTTTATCCTGACTCTTTGAATGGCATCTTGAATGCTTAGGGGGTACTGCTGGTTCATAGGACAACCCAGCAGAGGAGGGTATGGATAAAGAAGAGGAGGAGGGGTGGAATTGACAGATCTCACATTAGCGCCACCAGCTGTATGGAGACACAGTGGCAAAACAAGCTCCATGACTGAGCCCTGTCTTTCATTCTTCCTAGTTGCAAGCAGAGTTACTCAGTATGCTGTGAACTAAATATATCGTCCCTGTCCATGCTTGCTGGACCACATGTCAACAGTAGGGATGAGCCAAACACCCCCTGGTTTGGTTCGCACCAGAACTTGCGAACGGACCGAAAATTCATACGAACTTTAGAACCCCTTTAAAGTCTATGGGACTCAAATGTTCGAAATCAAAAGTGCTCATTTTAAATGCAGTTGGTAACTGCTGCAGCTACCTGTGGTATAGGACCAGAACAACACCAGCAATTGGGGTAGCTTCAGATGTACACTGTGCAGGTGGCATAATACACCAACTGTAACTGCTGCAGCTGCCTGTGATATAGGACCAGAACAACATCAGCAATTGGGGTAGCTTCAGGTAAACACTGTGCAGGGGGCACAATTCACTTACTGTAACTGCTACAGCTGCCTGTGGTATAGGACCAGAACAACACCAGCAATTGGGGTAGCTTCAGGTAAACACTGTGCAGGGGGCACAATACACCGACTACACCGACTGTAACTGCTGCAGCTGCCTATGGAATAGGACCAGAACAACACAAGCAATTGGGGTAGCTTCACGTGTATACTTTGCAGGGGGCACAATATACTGACTGTAACTGCTGCAGCTGTCAGTGGTATAGGACCAGAACAACACCAGCAATTGGTGTAGCTTCAGGTGTACACTGTGCAGGGGACACAATACACCAACTGTAATTGCACTAGGTTCAAAAGAAGTGAAGATTTGTCTCTCTATGAGCCGCCGCAACACACTACGCAAGGCCGCCGCACAGGCGGGTCATAGTGCATGCTTGGCCAATCATCAGCCAACAATGCACTGCGATGCCGCAGTGCATTGTGGGCCAGGAGCGCCACACAAATATGGAGCAAACGGCTCATAAAGTTCTGGCTTCTCTGAACGGGCAAACACCCAGCTCCTCCCTAGTCAGCAGTTTTACTGCTGACTGCCTTGTCCATCAATGCCACAACATTGCCTTCCATGTGATGGTAGAGAGCTGGCATAGCCTTACATGATAAGAAATAGCAACTAGGAACCTGCAAATGTGGTACAGCACATTCTGCAAATTCACAGAATGGGGCAGAATCCACCATTAAGGCAGGGGTTGTAAAGCCAGCAATTTGAACAAGCTAGAATTTAGAATTTGGGCATGCGGGTGGCAGAGAGTGTATTTGCTTGCACTGCAGCAGCTGGGGCAGAGAAATTTGTCTGCTGTAGTCTAAAGCTGGTGGTGTGCTACTGACAGACGTGCTGCAAGGACCTGAGATACCCTGCGCTATACCATTATCCCTGTCAGTGGAGGCTGCTGAGAGGTTGTGAGATATTGGTTGTGAGGTTGTGAGGTAGACCTGAAAGGTGAGGAGTGAGGAGGAGCAGAATTGCATCCCTTTTTGTGTTGCTTTTAGGTACTCTTGCCAATGGGCTTAGTGGTGGGAGGTTAAAGTAAATCCTGATGGGTTTTACTTTCTCTTTTGCTCCCTGCAAAGCCTACAAATTAAAAACATGATGGGCTGGTATGCATTGCATACTAGCCCATTATGTAACACTTGCCTGCAAACAAAGCCCACGCTGTCCCCTGTGCAGGTCACATCCATCTTCACCCCTCTTCTTTCCGGGGGCCATGGACTCCGGCTCTGTGGCTGGCCAGAGCAGCATGATGTCACTTCCGTGCATGGGCATGGGAGCCATCAGTCACAGCACACGCTGGGGTAGAAACAGCACTGAGGTCCGTTTCTTAACAGCGCTTCTGCCGATGACAACATTGGTGCACTACAAGTGAGATATCTCCCAAACGTTGCATTTTTTTTTCTCGCTTTATGTGCTTGAGGTAAAATGTGCAAATTGCAACAGTGCGATCGGCTGCACATGTGCTAAAAAAAGGCCCAAACAACTGTGCTGTGGGAAATGGGCCAGGAGATAACAACTCCACAATCTGGTGGAATAGGGTGGCTGCTGTCTACTCTTCCATGAAGGCTGCCTCTTTGGGGTTGTGCCTCACCCTCACTTTCCTCCTCTGCTCTATCTGGCACTCAAGTGATGCTGTGTTCAAATAACTCAGCTGATTCCTCCAAGCCTGATGCTGGGGCTATTGCAGGAGTTGCTGTGGACAAGGAGGTAGGATGAGACACTCTGGCAGCTGTAGTGGACTGTGCACTAGTTTCTGCTTGGGTGATGGAGGATAAGGAGGAAGATGATGGTTTAGTTTGCCAGTCCACCACCTCCCCTGCATGCTGTGGCTGTATGGCATAGGCAACATCACTAAACAGAGGAAATGATGCCCTGCCTGAGGATGGATCATAATCATCTTTGCCTGTGGACACATACACTTTTGGCCCCCTCACAGTGCCATTGGAACATATCTCCTTGTTGGCCTCCCAGACATGATGGGGGGGGGGGGGGCTTATTAACAAAATGTAATAAAGATGTGGAAATGTGTATGTGGATGCACTTTAATAAATGGAAAGTGGTTTTTGGTGTGCTTTAACTTGAGTACTCACTACTAGACACACCGCACTGACACACTACAATATACTGCAGTAAAACTGTACTGATGCACTTCAATATACTGTGATAAATGTGCACCAATGCACTGAAAAATACTGCGTTAAACATGCAGCAACACACTGAAATATACTGTGTTAAACGTACAGTTATGCAATGAAATATACTGTGTTAAACCTGCAGTAATGCATGGATATATACTGCATTAAATGTGCAGTAATGCACTGATATATATTGCATTAAACATGCAGTAACACACTGATAAATAATGTGTTAAATAGGGATGAGTCAAACACTCCCCTGTTCGGTTCGCATCCAGAACATGCGAACAGGCAAAAAATGTGTCTATAGTACACGAGCATGAGTAATCAAAAGTGCTCATTTTAAAGGCTTACAGTATATGCATGGTATTGTCATAAAAAGTGTTTGGGACCTGGGTCCTCCCACTGGGGAAATGTATCAATGCACAAAAAGTTTTAAAAACAGCAGTTTTTTCGGGAGCAGTGATTTTAATAATGCTTAAAGTAAAACAATAAAAGTGTAATATTCATTTAAATTCTGTACCTGGGGGATGTCTATAGTATGCCTGTAAAGGGGTGCATGTTTTCTGTGTTTAGAACAGTCTGACAGCAAAATTACATTTCTAAAGGAAAAAAGTAATTTAAACTACTGGCAGCTATAATGAATTGTCGGCCTGACATTACACATAAAAGTTTGTTGATAAAAACAGCATGGGATACATAAATGGGGTGACCCTGCCCCCCTCTGACATCACGAGGAAAGCCATAGGGAAGTCCTTGTGCATCAGAGGAAGCAGGGTCACCAGGTGGCCCTGCCTTTCGTTATATAAGAAGTGTCAGAAGAACCGAAGCATCACGTGGTGGAAGACTCCCACTGAGACGGATTGTGCAGACGGAGAGGAGAAGAAGCCAGAGCAAGATGCAGGACGAGAAGAGCGGAGGAAGAAGAAGATGGAGAATAAGAAGATGGAGGAAGAACAAGAACAATGAAGGAAGACCAGAAGAAAGAAGATGGTAGAAGACGTGGAAAGAAGAAGAAATTAATAAGAACTTGTCAAAAACTGTCTCTTTTTTTTTAACCTTTTTGACACTTTTTTTGTGAAATGGTAGGGGTTCATTTGTATCCCATTACCAATTCACGTATAGGAGGCTGGGATATGGGGGTCTCCATGTTAAAGGGGGCTTCCAGATTCCAATAAGCCCCCTGCCCTCAGACCCTCACAACTACAGGGCAAGGGTTGTGGGGATAAGGCCCTTCTCCCCATCAACATGGGGACAAGGTGCTTTGGGGATACCCCAAGCACCCTCCCAATGTTGAGGGCATGTGACCTAGTACGGTTCAGGAGAGGAGGCCGCTCTCTCGCACCCCCCTCTTTTCCTGCGGCCTACCAGGTTGTGTTTTTAGATAAGGGTCTGGTATGGATTTTTGGGGGGACCCCCCACCATCTTTTAAAAATGTTGGCATGGGATTCCCCTTAAAATCCATACCAGACCTGAAGGGTCTGGTTTGGATTTTGAGGGGGACACCCACGCCATTTTTTTTTATTTTGGCATGAGGTTTCCCTTAATATCCATACCAGACCTGAAGGGCCTAGTATGGAATTTAGGGGGACCCCCACGCATTTTTTTAAATTTTGGTTCAGGGTTCCCCTCATGTTACTCCTTTCCTCTACCTCAGAACCAACATCAGAATTAGGTAATGTCTGTGCATCCTGTGGCTGACCCTGTGTTCAAATAATTCAGCTGAAGCCTCCATGCATGATGCTGGGGCTATGGGAGTAGCTGTGGACGAGGCAGAATAAGCCTCTCTTGTACCTGCAGTGGACTGCATACTAGTGTCAGCTTGGATCATAGAGGATGAGAAGGATAAGGATGCTGTGGCTGAATAGCATGGGGCAACATCTCTAAACAGAGACAAATGTGCCCTGTCTGAGGATGGACCACATTCACCTTTGCCTGTGGGCACAGATGCTGCTGGCCCCCTCAGAGTGCCATTGGAATGTCTGCCTCTCCATGTTTGCTTACCAGACATGATGGGGGGGCTTATTGCCCACATTTAATAGAAACTGGTGTCCGGTGCACTTTAAATTAAGGACTGACACTGACAGAAATGTAAACACTACAAAAAATTGAAAAAAAAAAAAAACAGCACCGCAGTTAGAAAAACTGTGGCTGACAATTTAAAGAGGGGAGGGGGCAGGCAGGGGACAAAAAAGACAAAAAAAAAAAAAAAAACACGCAGCAACTGAAAAAAAAAAAGAAAATGTTTTGTAATGCTGTGTAAAACATTGCACTACACCAAACACTACACTATACTCACACGCTATAATAACACTAAACTAACACTCTACAGCCCTGCTCTATCTATCTTCAATCCAACACACTGCAAAAGATTTATATGGGAAGTTACCTTTTATGGTTTGGGACTATGAGGACTGAGCTGTGATTGGAGAAAGTTATCATCACATTGCTCAATCAGGGCTCTGACCAGGGGCAGACTGACCATTCAGGCACTCGGGCACTGCCCGGGGCTACAAGCGGGCCCCATCAGGGTGATCAGCCTCAGTAAAACCAGGGACAGTATGTAAAAAATCTGTGCTTTTTTACATCTGAAGAATGTGAACTTTTTGATGACTCACACAATTCCCTGGATTCGTTCTTGGAGCTCTTTGGATTCCCTGGATCATTTTGGAAATCTGCTGATCGGGCTATCTTCGCTTGATTGACTCATTGTCGCTGACATTTGAGTCTACTATTTCCGGTAAGAGTGTATACCCCTTATCTCGGGTGGAGGACACACTATCCCTGATGCTCTACATGCCTGATGAGGCCTCTGTACCCCACTTCTGAGCAAACTTTTGGTGGTGGACTCCATATATGTTCACCTATGGGACTTTCTCACCTGCATTTCTACTCCATATATACATGTTCTGTTTTATATTCATTATATTTGAAATTGATTTATATCACAAAGTTTTTATTATTTACACTAAGGATGAGCTGAACACCCCCGGTTCGGTTCGCACCAAAACCTGCGAACAGACCTAAACTTCATGTGAACTTTAGAACCCTATTAAAGTCTATGGGACTCAAACGTTCAAAATCTAAAATGCTAATTTTAAAGGCTAATATGCAAGTTATTGTCCTAAAAAGACATGTATCAATGCAAAAAAAAGTTTTAAAAAGGGACGTTTTTTCGGGAGCAGTGATTTTAATAATGCTTAAAGTGAAACAATAAAAGTGTAATATTCCTTTAAATTTCGTATATCTGGGGGGGCGTCTATAGTATGTCTGTGAAGGGGCGCATGTTTCCCGCGCTTCTGTGTGTACTGTGCATTCATGTGTGTGTACTGCACATGCGTGTACTGTGCATGCATGTGCGTGTCTGTGTGTACTGTTCATTTGTGTGTGTATTGTGTGTGCATCTGTGTGTACTGTGCATGCATGTGTGTGTACTGTGCATGTGTCTGTGTGCACTGTGCGTGCGTGTGTGTGTGTGTACACTGTGCATGCATGCGTGTGTAAGCTGTGCATGCATGCATGTTTATACAATGCATGTGTGTGTATACTGTGCATGTGTTTGTGTGTATACTGTGTGTACATGTTGACTGTGTGTGTGTGTTTGTACTGTGCATGTGTGTATATACTGTATGAAAGAATATAGTTATAAACCCGTGCTGTGGAAATAAAGGTATGAACAAAATTTATCTTAGGTCTGCTGCTGTAGTGAAAGGTAAGCACGCCAAAAGTGAAAAAAAAAAAAGAAAAAAAAAAAAAAAATGTAAACTCAGCGATGCACCTATAACCTATTGCTATGCTAATATTCATGATCCATGTATGCTCACTGCCGTTCAACAGAAGTCGGTCTAACAATTCCGTGCCCATAAAAATTGCCCTTGTTGCCATTCAGAGGCAGCTGAATAGTGAACTGCTGAGCTCGACCTCAGATCAGGCAGCAGCGCAAGTCTGGGTACACACCTGTACATTGATATCATGGTACACACCAAGCATGGCTTTTATTCACATGCTCCACTGCCCAATCTGAGGCCAATCACAGCAGTTCACTATTATGCTGGCTAAACGACTGCAGATGTGCAGTTCAGAGCCTGCAACATGTAGATTTTTTTTTAAAGCCTTTTCCCACCAGCTGAATACAACACCAAGCAAGCACTATGGTGCAAAGGTGTGTGTAAGGGGATACTGATGGAAGGTGAGACACTGGGGTCTTTACTGTAGGGTCGCACACTGGGGGCTGTGCCATAGGGTGCCACTCTGGGGGCTGTGTCACTCTGGGGGCTCTGCCATAAGGTGGCAAACTGGGGCTCTGCCATAAGGTGGCACACTGGGGGTTCTGCCGGAATGTGGCACTCTGGGGCTCTGCCATAGGGTGGGAATCTGAAGACTGTGATGTATAGAGAGAATGTTGGGACTTTGATGTAAGCAAGGGCTCTGATGTGAGCGTGGCGCTCATCCTGAATGCTGCACTATATATGTTGTTTTTTTTGTTACTTACTCCTGACCCATGTACTTTGTACATTATACTGTACATAGACCTGACCAAGGTGTTCAATGTCTTTACAGTTGCTGGTTTTAATTAAGTTCTTCTGTAAGGTTGCCTCAGTAAGCCCTTGTACACGCGGTCGGACATTCCGACAACAAAATCTGTGGGATAAATTCAGACGGATTTAGTCCGGAAGTGGTGTTGCATACACACGGTCAGACAAAGTTGTCGGAATTTCCGGTCGACAAGAACGCAGTGACGTAAACCACGTACAACGAGACTAGAAAAGGGAAGTTTATCACGTGTTAGTAGAAGTTTGGTAAGAGACGATTCGCGCTTTTCAGATTTGTGCTTCAGATCGTTACTGCTCTTCAGTTTGTGCTTGTCGGTGCGTATCTGATTATCAGTGTGTGTAGTCAGTTCGCATTTGTTGGTCATTGTGGACTGTATCTTGGTATATAGTAAGCTTTAATCTACAGTGCTTTTTGTCTGCTCGTTTCTGGTTTTCAGTTTGTTCTTTCAGGCCTTGCTGTTTATCGGTGCCTTCTGTTGTCCGTTCTAACCAGCCGACCGCTTTAAGCCATGTTTCGTGTACGTACTCGTCGTAGAGTTCATGCTGTGCAGGGACTTGGTGTTGAGCTTTTAGCTTTAACACAAGCCCAGTCCATGAACAGGGTGAGGAGGAGTTCATAGACCAAGAATTGGTTGCTCCAGCGTGACCAGTTCTCGCACATGTCTTTGCTTCGTGGGATCCTGGAGAATAATTCTGATGATTTCAGGAATTTTCTCCGGATGACGGACCCTGTTTTTCACCGTCTGCTGGCTTTGCTGTCCCCTTATATCAGCAGGCAGGATACCTGCATGCAGCAGGCCATCACTCCGGAGTAGAGGCTCATTGCCCCGTTGTGCTACTTGGCGACAGGGAGAAGTCTTCAGGACCTCAAGTTCTTGACAGGCATCTCCCCCCAGGCTCTGGGAATCATTATTCCAGAGACCTGTTCTGCCATCATACAGGTCCTGCAGAAGGACTATATTAAGATAAGTTTTCTCCTTTAACATCACATTCTATGTATTTAATGTTTGCTAATGTATTGGATTTCTTTCCTCATCCCCTAATTACCATGATTGCAATATGCTGTAATTGATATGCCCCTTTGTCCTCATGCATGCTGGAAGCTTTCCTTATTTGTCCTCCATGCATATTTGCCTTCACTAACTTCCCCAGCATGCTCTTCTGGGCCCATCAACCTATAGTCACTTAGCAATGTATTTTGTCAGCTCCATAGTATTGCTTTCCCCTAAACACCCCCTAAAATTAGTACAAATGTTATGTGTGTGCTTAAATTCATGCAGAGTGCCAGATTTTTTTTTTGCTGGGCCAAACTCATTAGGAACCCCCCTCTCCCCAACTGCTAGGTCAGCTGATAGCAATCCTCTATCTGCTGCCAAATCCAATGCACACTATACCTACCTTTTTTCTGGTCCGATTTATGGATGAATTCACCAAAGCATGTAGTGCAAGGGCCTGCCTCAATACTTTCAAATGCTACCGTTTAAAGTTTTTTTTTCTCCTATTATTATCTTGACAGGTAATAGCAGAATGTCAAAATGTGCTTCCATTTGTTCCTTTTTTTTGTATTATGATACTTCTTACCTGTCTGGTGGGCTGCCAATAGTGTAAGTAAGGAGGGGCTGGCCAAAGTATCACACATTATTTCTGAATTCAGCTCTCAATGAAGTGGAGAGGGTTACCTGTCCAAAACATTCCCACCCTACTTTTTTGCAATGGGTCATCAGATGGGGCGGGGGCGGGGGGGGGTGTGAGGAATCTGATAAGGGGACCTTATACTTTAGGCTTTAAATACTAATATACTGATCTTGGGCAAAAATGTTTGTGTCTATTCTGCTTGCAACGTTGATGTGCACAATGACTCATTTTTTTTCTTGTTTGACGCCACAGTTTCCTTCAACGCCACAGGAATGGCAGACTGTGGCCTCCCACTTTGGCAGCCGTTGGGACTTTCCCAATTGTGGAGGTGCAATTGATGGGAAACACGTCCGCATCGTCCCACCTCCCAACTCGGGATCTTACTATTATAATTACAAGGGGTATAATAGTATTGTGATGTTGGCGGTGGTGTCAGTGACGTATGACTTCCTGTATGTGGATGTGGGGGAAAATGGGTGTATGTCGGATGGTGGAGTGTTCGCGCAGACGGAGTTCTACTGGCATCTCCAGAAGAGAATTTCGAAGGACTCCCCTTCGTTTTCGACGCGGATGAGGCGTTTGCTCTGGCAAATCATCTGATGCGGCCTTTCCCGATGAGGACCCTCACCCCGGATCAGAGGATCTTTAATGTGCGGCTGGCCAGAGTCAGAAGAGTAGTGGAGAACACTTTCGGGATAATGGCCAGCCAGTTCCACCTATTTTTTACTCCAATCCACATGGCGGAATATAAACTAAATCATATTGTGCTTTCGTGCTGCGTTCTGCACAATTTTTTGAAAAAACTGTTAGGAACTTCCCTTGTGATCCGTAAAAACTCCAGATGTATTTGAGAAGCAAACAATTTATTTCTGATGTGGCCCACAACAGGGAGACATGCTTACAGGACAAGCTGCAGAAAAAAGTCCCAACAAAAGAATATCTCTCTCTCATACCCTACAAGAATAACACCTCTATGCTTCTATTGGCTGAGGGAACATAAATAACGTTGTCATGGCACAGGATGGCACTTTATTTGCTATTCATGTTCCGTACATTCTTAGGCTATCATATTAAGTTAAATCTAATCATCCTACCTACTATGGAGTTAATTACCGTAAGACAAAACAATACAATGAGTTAATACAATAATGTGCTCAGAAGTAAGCTTTTTAACAAATCAGTCTCAGGACTATTGTTTTTCTAATAGTCACACAATAAACATTTAAAACTTTTCTAACATTCCCTCCTCTTTGTGTGACTATTTTATCTCAACACATTTCGATGATGGTCCCTGTGTTATACACTTTCGGACTGTATGTCATTAAGTTGAGCTTCAATGTCCACATAGGTCTCCTCAGAGGTAGAGAGGGTTTGATACATTGTTCTTGAGACTGCAGTTTCAATGAGTTTTTGTGAAAGTCCTCGAATATAGGGAATGCAGCAGCATCTGCAAGTAACCAAAACAGCCAAAGCCACAGCGATTGAGATCAAACATGATGTGATAAATCCAGTCCATTTACCGAATCATCCTTCAAGCCAAGTTGTGAATGGATCATTAATACCTGACTTTTCCGCCAATTCATTCGATAGCACAGTCAGTCCTTCCAAGGCTCTGGTCACGGTCCCTCCAGGAGCTGTATTGTAGGGATAAAGGTACAACACATGCTACCAAACATTTTGCATATCCTCCTCTTTCAGCTAAGACCATATCTAAAACCATTGGGTTCTGCCAGGCCATTAGAGATGTGGGGGCTAACTGTTCTGCTAGGCCCTTCACAGCATCCCTAGTATAGTTTACAAATCGTTGTAGGTTATAATATATATAATTAATCCAGTCAACATTTTTATCTATAGTCACCCACCAGAGAAGAGACGCAAACCCAGCTGTCACCTGATTCCTGGCTTTAAACTCATCCGGCACCCCGCGAAGAACCCCAATCTCATCTATGTAGATCTGAGAGTCAAATGACCCCAAGGGAGAGGTGTCCCTACGATACTGTCGGTGACTCTTAGTCCACGGGTATTCTGACAGGATTCTCAGGGGCATAGCCAGCTGGACCATAGCGCAATCCCCTTGGGCATTGGCCGGTAGTCTAGCTCGCAGTTTCTTATCCCCAAACATCCACCAGACATCAGCTCTCTGAATGTCATGTCCAACCCAGTCACCGTTGTCCGTGTTAATCCTCTCCACACAGTAGTCATCAGGTAGTGACCCAAGATCCACCGCGCTACAGTTCCCTGGGAGTGCAAAACAAGTAAAGTTGCCCGGATAAGCGGTAACCGCTGGAGGTATCTGAGGTCTCTGTACTGGGGGAAACAACAAACTCAATGTGTGACAAGTAAAATTTGTTTCAGGTTTATAGCTCTTATTATACAATTGCAACATACATTTTAAACCTTCTGGATCTGTATTGTGATCTAGAGGAAAAGGAACTGTTGCTAAATGTGGTCTGGCTCCGGCACAAACTAAACAGTTTTCCTTTTTCAGAGTTCTAACCGTGTACCTCAACCATTCTAACCACAAATTTTTTCCTTGGTCACCCGTCTCCAAAGCTATGGCATCTTCTATCGTTAGGTTAGTGAATCTTATAGTTTTATTAGGTGGTAATACCTCAAGGAAAAATGTTCCTGAGGGATCAGTTCCTGACACCCATGCTCCCATGGAATACAACCGCTGATCTTCCTTCCTCGGCTCCTTTAATGTTATTAATAGTTGGTTACAGTTCTTACTATTGTGAAGGGGGAGTTGGCTGCTTTTGTGATTATGAGTCTCTCCTTTATTCCACTCTTTTTAGCCTCTGGTTGATTATACCCCCAATCTTGATGCACTGTAGTCCACAGGGCCTGATCCCATGCTTGACATCCTGCCTTATTCCAGAGCCAGCAGATATATTTATCTGCCCATAGAAGTCCTCTAGCCCCAGTTGTATCCCCACAATCTGCAATCTGACAGAAGTCTACCAGTATAGTGCTAGTTATTCCCTCTATAAAGTTTTAGATTTAATGCTTTTCCTGTTCTTTCCTAATTCAAAGGTTCCTCTACTCTTCCATAGCGCCTACCCCCTCTTATGGATGCCTCTCCTAGAGTCACCAGTAACCCAAGGATAATTACTGTCCCTTTCATCCTAACCAGCTACAGAGTTCCTGCGGATAGGATAGGGGAGTTGGAAGGGGAGGGAGACTTCACCGGTTTGAGACAAGTCCCACCTTGTGTGAGACCTCCCTTTGTAGCCGGATTTTCTGAACCTCTGGTAGCCATCTGGCCCTACTCTGCCTGTGAAACATTTTTACAATGGGACTGGTGAATCCAGGTAGACCTCTCTGCAATCCTTATCACAGTAGGGGTAGTTAAAAGGACTTTGAAAGGACCATCCCACCTTGGGGAGTACCACTGCTTTTTTCTTATAACTTTTTATTGAGACCCCAATCTCCCACATGCACCTTTTTCATCTTCTTTTGTGGGTGTGATATACATACTGGTCACAGCTACTAGTAGGCAATACATCCAATTACTTTTACCTATTTCTTCCATAACTTTTCTCAGTTTGCTTTTTAGAATGCCATTATGTCTTTCTACCAATCCAGCTGATTGGGAATGATAGGTACAATGGTATTTCCCTTTAATTCTCATCACTTCTGTCAAATGTTGTATATTTGTTAATTACAAAATGGGGTCCATTTTCACTGTAAATCCTTTCAGGGATTCCAAAATCTAGGAATAATATCTCTTAGTAATGCTTTGGCTACAGTCTGTGCATCTGCACTTCCTGTCGGGAATATCTCCACCCATTTGGTCAGGGTGCCTGGGTACCAAACAATATTTCTTCCTTTCACATTTGTCTAATTCAATAAAATCCATGCAAATGTGTTGGAATGGATATTGTGGTGTAGGGAACTTCCCTTTCTGTGGTCTTATACCTCCCTGAGCATTGTGTCTTGCACATATAAGACATTGAGAGCAAAAAGTTTTTGAGTAATTTGTGAATCCCTAGGCTGTACATACTTTATTTAACATCTCAGTCATCCCCCTGTTTGACACATGCATTACTCCATGTGTCAATACTGCTGCATACCTAAATAAAGATTTTGGTAATACCGGTTTCCCTTCAAGTGACGTGTAAATGTCATCAATTATTGTGTAACCCTTTGTTTTCCAATATTGTTTTTTCCCAAGGGGGGCATTTTGCTGCATTTCAGTAAGGACTGTATGATCTATCACTATGATTTCCTGTTCTGTCATTATTTTATGTGTTTCTTGTGCCGCTATTTTGGCAGCTTCATCTGCCCTTTTATTTACCTTTGAGATGGGGTCCGTATATATTGTGTGTGCTTGACATTTACAGATTGCAAGCTGTTTTTGGTAACTGTATTGCATCTAGGAGTTCTAAAATGAAGTCTGTATGTGAAATTGGTTTACCACTGGAGGTGATCATCCCCCTGTTTTTCCATTGTTGTGCAAAAACATGTACTGTTGAAAAGGCATATTGACTGTCAGTGTATATGGTTACAGATTTTCCTTCTGACAGTATACATGCTCTTGTCAGTGCTACAAGTTCTGCAACTTGTGCTGAATAATGTTTTGGTAGTGGCCCCGCTTCCAAAATCTCATCCTGTGTCACTACTGCATATCCTGTTGTATTTGTGCCATCTGGATTTTTCTTACTAGAACCATCAACAAAAAGTATCATGTCAGGGTTAGATAACGGTATATCTTTCAGATCACTTTGTGGCAGTACCTTTTCAGTGATGGCAGCAGCGCAGTCATGTTTTATGACCATCAGTAGGAAGTAGTAGTGTGGATGGTTTTAATGTAGTACACCTATGTATTGTTAAGTGAGGTTTTGTCAAGAGTATTGTCATGCAGGAAAGGTTGTCGTGCTGGGCTCAAATGTGATACCTTTTGTTGTAACAGGATAACAGACACTGCATGTGGTACCTTTTCAGTTAGTAAAGTTGAATAAAGACACCAGTCCATCCGGTTCAGCCTGAGTGAGTGTCTAGCCCCTACCCCTGTACACCCACATCGTTCTCCACCCCCAAGGATCCAACGTCCCCATTCATATACCAGGGCCAAACCGGGACAGAAGCCAATCAACCCACCTGCATGTCCCCGGAGTGCGGGAGGAAACCAGAGCATCCGGAGGAAATCCACGCAGGCACAGGGAGTACATGCAAACTCCAGGCAGGCAGCGCCATGATTGGGATTCGAACCAGTGACCCCCTTCACTGCTAAGCAAGAGTGCTAACCCAGGGGCGGATCCAGGGGGGGGGCAACGGGACAATTGCCCCTCCCGAAAATATTAATGACTCCCGTCCTGAGTCTCTCTCACATCAGCAGCGGCACCCTGTTCTCCTCATGCCGCTCTGGAGTATGGAGAAGATGGATGGAGGACTCGGAGGTGGGTGGAGCTGCACCGCTGGCCTGGCCTCTCTAATGCACACTGTGCTGGTTGCTAGTGACGTCAGGTCAGTCACGTCCCAGCCGCTGTTGAGGGGGAGGAGAGTGAGGCGCCGCATTCAGAGCCTTCTTCTTCCTCCTCCGCGCCTCGTGTGAGACGGTTGGCTCCACCCACCTCCTTCCTTCATGATCTTCTCCAAGTCTCCAGTGCAGTGTGAACATGAAGACTGACACTCAGGATGAAGAAGACACGGAGGCTGCAGTGTATGTGAACTTGTGAAGTGATGGAGATTGGCGATGATGCCTGCAATCCTGCTCATCTCTCTTGGTCATTGGAAGCCCCTCCCCACACCATAGCACCAAAGTATAAGAATTAAAGTGAGTACAAAAAGTACTAGTAGTAGTTTGTGTAAAATCACAGAATACATTTATGGCACTTATTTATGAAGAAAAAAAAATGCTCTTTTAGTATTGACATTTTCATCTTGTTCAATCCGGAAGGATTTACCCCCTTAATGACCAGACCATTCTATGCGATGCACAGCACTGCGTCACATTAACTGAAAATTGCGCGGTTGTGAAACACTCTACCCAAACAAAATTGACGTACTTTTTCCCCACAAATAGAGCTTTCTTTTGGTGGAATTTGATCACCTCTGTGTTTTTTTTTTTTTGCGTTATTAACAAAAGAAAACCGACAATTAAAAAAAAATAAAAAATTTACTTTTACTTTTAAATAAATATCCCAAAGTTTTTAGAATAAATCTATTTCTTCATCAGTTTAGGACTTTATATTCTTCTACATATTTTTGGTAACAACAAAAATGTAATAAACCTATATTGATTGTTTTGCGTAAAAGTTATAGCATCTACAAAATTTTTAAATTTTTATTCATGTTTTACTATTAATGCCGGTGATCAGCGATTCTTAGCAGGACTGGGACATTGCGGCGGACAAGTTAGACACCTAACTGACATTTTTTACACTTTTTGGGAACCAGGGACACTAATACGGTGATCAGGGCTAAATATATGCACTGTTATTGTACTAATGACACTGGCAGGGAAGGAGTTAACATCAGGGGTGATCAAAGGGTTAAGACCCCTTTCACACTGAGGCACTTTACATGCGCTAAAGCGACCCTGACCACTGAAATCAAGCGCCTCTTTGCGGCTGCTTTTAACCCCTTTTCAGCCGCTAGTGGGGGTTAAAAGCCCCACTATCAAGAGAAAAACTATGCTAAAACGACGGTAAAGTGCCGCTAAAAATACCTGCCAAAGCACCCAACGCCCAGGTATAAAAGTGCCCTTAGTGTGTCCCTAGGGGGTTCTTGCGAACTGTGTGAGGGTTGGATTCACTAGATGAACCATGTTTCTGGTTAGCAGGAACACAAGATGACTCTGTTCATCTCTGACAGAATGGCGGTCTGCCTTGTTTACATAGGCAGACCACCGTTCTATCTCTGTAGGGAGCAATCGCGGGTGGTCGGCAGACATTGCTGATTGGCTCCCCCTCTGTCCAATCAGGACTGTATGATACATTAAATATGGTTCTGTAAGCAACACCTTATTTTCTGGCAGTGCCCCTCCCGAGATTAGACTCTGGATCCGCCCCTGTGCTAACCACTACACCGCTGATGCTACCAGTGCTTGTACACAGGGTGGAAGTACTCTCGTTGCACTGTCTATTTCTGTAGAGTAATCCTTCCTCTAAAACCACCTGGGCCTCTTCCTGTATGAGACCCCTCTGATTCTGCCTCAGCAGTGTACTCTTCTGCATCCTCCTCTCCTTCATCACCTTGCACAAAAACCTTTACTTTCACATTCTTTTTTGCCTTTGTTTTCAAATACTTCTCAGAATGCTTAACATATTGTAAAACATCTAAAACTGATGCAGTTCGGTAAGTAACCATGTTTTTAACAATGTAATCCTTATGATCCTGTTTCAATCCATTTAAAAAAAACAATCTTTAGCTGTTGTTAATATGCACTATACACATCCTCAGCTTCGGGGATCCCGGAGAACACTCTAAAAATCTCTCGTAATTTATTTAGGTAGTCACTGACACTTTCCTTGTCTTCTTGTACTGTCATAAGGTAAAAAGGTAGTGGTGCGCGGTACTATGGTGAAGAATCTAGTTAGAACAGGTTTAAAATATTCAATAGGTACTCAAAAGATTAGAAGATAAATGTAATATCGTCTCCACTACAGGTAATAAATGGAACGTAGAAAAAGAAAAGACAATATATGTATATAAAAAATATTAAAAATATATATATATGTATATATAGTGAGGGACCCTCACTCCTATGCGTAGTAGTATTTTGAGTGGTGGACAAATGGATAAGAAAAACAATTAATGATAAATAAGACTAGTGGTCCCAATGCGATTTTTTAGGTAGCAGAGTTGCATAAAGTGGCAGTGCTGAATATAAAGAAGGTCCGTGAAAATAACTACTACTGTATTTGTTTCAGTGACTAAAGTACTATACATAAAATAGTGGACGAAATAAAAAATATATAAAGTGAATCACCATGCGATTTGTTAAAAATGACGAAAAACGCATACAAAGTGCTAATGCTGAACAATAAATGGATCTGAAAAGAAAATCTGCTAAGTCAAAGTATATGTGTAACAGTGTACAAAAGTAATCATTAGCTAGATAAGGCAAAAGATGTAAGTAATGCTTGCCTTGTGACTAAAGAAATCGCATATGGTGTTAAAGCCAAGGGAGGGTTAAGCAAAGTGACTCTGTGCGGGTGTCTTTATACCATAGACTTAAATATCGGTGCAGTGCACTAAATTGAATCATACAATCAAAGAAAATAAATCAAATTGTTGAATCAAAACATAAACGCATAAACGATCCAAGTGTTGGTGAGAGGGAAACAACCCTCTGGGAATAATCCAAAACAGAAGGAAAAAGGTGCACAGTGTTTGAAGCTATAAAAAATATAAAAAACAACAATGGAACAGTAATCCTAGTTAAAATTGTCCATTCAGCTGGTGCAACAACAAGTGGCGATTAGCCCAAAATCGCATGTAACAAGACAGTCGCCTGCAATGCTGGTGCTTAAAATATATGTGCACTATAAGGTAGAGATTTAAACAGTGATAATGGTGATGGTGGATATCTCCCACGTGGTCCTGTCTAATCAGAATATGGGTGTCCCCTTACCTTACAGCTGTAAGGTAACAGCATATGGTATATGTATCCTCAGGGTTCCTGGTGGTCCTTATCCCTCGAGGTCCTATTCACATGTCCCCGGGTCCTGGCGTCTCCTGCTTACTGTGCCGTATTGGGCTCTGTAAGTGGTCCCTCAGCGGTACTTCAGCGTGGGGGGGGGAATTGGTGGTATACCTCGGCGGTTTTATGCAAGGGGTTAAACAGTTAAGGAGGAAGGGAGCCCCATAGTATAGTATTTTTCAACAGTATTGAAATTTATTTATAAAAACAGCTTTGGTACTCACAAACAGACAGAGTTTTTGTATGGTGTATAAACGAGCCTCGAGCTCGATTGCGTCACTTCCGGTAGCGTCCCAACTAGTGTTCGTCACGGTCATCATCCCCTGATGAAGTCACGTGACCGTGACGAACACTAGTCGGGACGCTACCGGAAGTGACGCAATCGAGCTCGAGGCTCGTTTATACACCATACAAAAACTCTGTCTGTTTGTGAGTACCAAAGCTGTTTTTATAAATACATTTCAATACTGTTGAAAAATACTATACTATGGGGCTCCCTTCCTCCTTATCTGTTTAACCCCTTGCATAAAACCGCCGAGGTATACCACCAATTCCCCCCCCCACGCTGAAGTACCGCTGAGGGACCACTTACAGAGCCCAATACGGCACAGTAAGCAGGAGACGCCAGGACCCGGGGACACGTGAATAGGACCTCGAGGGATAAGGACCACCAGGAACCCTGAGGATACATATACCATATGCTGTTACCTTACAGCTGTAAGGTAAGGGGACACCCATATTCTGATTACACAGGACCACGTGGGAGATATCCACCATCACCATTATCACTGTTTAAATCTCTACCTTATAGTGCACATATATTTTAAGCACCAGCATTGCAGGCGACTGTCTTGTTACATGCGATTTTGGGCTAATCGCCACTTGTTGTTGCACCAGCTGAATGGACAATTTTAACTAGGATTACTGTTCCATTGTTGTTTTTTATATTTTTTATAGCTTCAAACACTGTGCACCTTTTTCCTTCTGTTTTGGATTATTCCCAGAGGGTTGTTTCCCTCTCACCAACACTTGGATCGTTTATGCGTTTTTGTTTTGATTCAACAATTTGATTTATTTTCTTTGATTGTATGATTCAATTTAGTGCACTGCACCGATATTTAAGTCTATGGTATAAAGACACCCGCACAGAGTCACTTTGCTTAACCCTCCCTTGGCTTTAACACCATATGCGATTTCTTTAGTCACAAGGCAAGCATTACTTACATCTTTTGCCTTATCTAGCTAATGATTACTTTTGTACACTGTTACACATATACTTTGACTTAGCAGATTTTCTTTTCAGATCTATTTATTGTTCAGCATTAGCACTTTGTATGCGTTTTTCGTCATTTTTAACAAATCGCATGGTGATTCACTTTATATATTTTTTATTTCGTCCACTATTTTATGTATAGTACTTTAGTCACTGAAACAAATACAGTAGTAGTTATTTTCACGGACCTTCTTTATATTCAGCACTGCCACTTTATGCAACTCTGCTACCTAAAAAATCGCATTGGGACCACTAGTCTTATTTATCATTAATTGTTTTTCTTATCCATTTGTCCACCACTCAAAATACTACTACGCATAGGAGTGAGGGTCCCTCACTATATATACATATATATATATATTTTTTATATTTTTTATATACATATATTGTCTTTTCTTTTTCTACGTTCCATTTATTACCTGTAGTGGAGACGATATTACATTTATCTTCTAATCTTTTGAGTACCTATTGAATATATTAAACCTGTTCTAACTAGATTCTTCACCATAGTACCGCGCACCACTACCTTTTTACCTTTTGTCTTCTCCAATTGGGGTTCAAGTACCCCATTTCAGTGTGTGCAGCGGTGCAACAATTAGATTACTCTTTGATTAGGCGCAGGAATATTCTCTTTTATACTTTTCTTGTACTGTCATATTTATTTTTTGCCAATCAGTCCGTTGTACCCATCTAAGATGGCATCTGTTCAATAAGGCAGTCAACCTGTTCCCTAAGTCTGGGCTTTCTGGAGGCAATGGATTCCCCCGTCCCTGTGCATTTGCTGGGGCACCCAGTGCATGAGTTATGGCATCAGTTAATGTTTCAAGGATCGATCTGTTCATCTCCAGGACTGAACTACTGTCTGGAGAGATTGAGGAAGTGGAGTTGGGGTTTTGTTCAGAGGCGGTTCCTTTGACAGGGGTGGATGTCACAGGGAAGGTGTTACTCTGGGCAGTTACTTGCACCTGAGGGGGAGGACCATTATAGGGAGGTGGTCTCTGGGTATAGCAGATGAGATCATCCTCTTTGTCCACTAGGGACAATTGGGCTTGGCATTTTTCCTTTGTTCTTCCTTCTACCCTAATTCTAGCATGCTGAAGCCAATACTCCGCCATTTCCAACCCATACCTTTTTTGAACTTTGGGTCCTGACAATTTAAGCTTATCCACAGGGCCCCAAAATAGAACTTTCTTTCTTTTTAATTTTTTTTTTTTAGTATTCTGATTCAGAACTTAGCCTTTTGACTTTATAAATGTACCCAAATATAAACAGCATTGCATCATTAACACTTCACAGTTGAAAGTCTGTGAATTCTAAAAATAACTCCAATCCAATATAAATATTTACTTTAAGACTATTATTCAGACTTTTTTTCCCACCAAAAGTCCTAATATTTTCACAGATGCACAAATTGACTTCCGTCAGGCAATCTGCATTTTCTTGTTTCCGAGAAACAGCTTCTTGACCTTCTCAGCCTTTTTATTTTTTTTTTTTCACATTCATCAAGCCACCTGATAATAATTCTACAACATTCTATTCATTCCAAAGTGCAATCTACCTTTTCCCAGCTACCCAAAACTATAAACAATTTCTGCCACTTGCTTCCTGTAACACCATGGCATGCTAAAATAATAAAGCAACCTGGTGTTATCAGTGTACCTTCGTTTTCTTTTATGCTAAGTTTCAATATTTACAATATAACCCTTCTGTATTGTCATAGCTAATCAAGGGTTAACCTTTACAACTTCTGGCAGGAGCAATCCTCATTCCTTACATGAAGGGAATGGGGGAGGGGGAGAGAGTTCAGTGCGTTGGCTTCTTATCTCCTTTTAGAAATACGCAGCACAAAAACATGTAAACGAACAAAGCAATACAAGAGAAAAAATATCAGCACTCCCCACACTATCGAGAGAATCAAAAAGGGTTAAACATGAAGAAAGATAAAGTAAACACACACAGAAGAAAGTTAGCCTTGCGGTCTTTTTTGATCACTTAACTAAACAGCGCTTAAATAGTCAGGCATTCAACCTCTGACATTCGGTATACCTCAAATCTTTTTGTTATCTGTCCGGACAGCGGGCGACGTAATTTTTTACCTTAGACAACGTCCCCAAGTGTCTCTGTCTACGAGCACTGGACCACCTAGAATATTATAGGATCAATACCAATGTCGGCAATTACAACACATTAAACCAGAAGCAAAGAGAAAGAGAAGAAAAGACTCTTAGAAAGAATTAAGAATAATTTAAATTATCTTACCTCTCAAACACCTGGACTGCATCACACAAGGTTCGGAAACAGACAGTGGAATCCAGATCTTTTGCCCCCGCCCCTTTTTCACCAAATAACATTGATTGGGGGGACTTTTAATATTCAGTGAGCTTCAAAGTCCAATACTCACCGAAGTTTTGTTGGGGCAGTCTGATCTGAAAACCAGCGTGTTGCTTCCAGCTCGAAAGACCAAAAATGTTAGGAACTTCCCTTGTGATCCGTAAAAACTCCAGATGTATTTGAGAAGCAAACAATTTATTTCTGATGTGGCCCACAACAGGGAGACATGCTTACAGGACAAGCTGCAGAAAAAAGTCCCAACAAAAGAATATCTCTCTCTCTCATACCCTACAAGAATAACACCTCTATGCTTCTATTGGCTGAGGGAACATAAATAACGTTGTCATGGCACAGGATGGCACTTTATTTGCTATTCATGTTCCATACATTCTTAGGCTATCATATTAAGTTAAATCTAATCATCCTACCTACTATGGAGTTAATTAAGACAAAACAATACAATGAGTTAATACAATAATGTGCTCAGAAGTAAGCTTTTTAACAAATCAGTCTCAGGACTATTGTTTTTCTAATAGTCACACAATAAACATTTAAAACTTTTCTAACAGAAACCATCAGCAAACTATGTGGCCTCAGTTGGGCCTGATGCAGACTTGCCAGAAAATGTCAACCTCACGGCCCTTGAAGCTGCTCGTCCTGGCTTGTCCCCCAAAAGCGTCCACAAGGTCAGATCCAGATATGTGGAGTACTTTGTGGGTAGGGGGGGCCATTGATATGCCAGACAATGTCTGAGAGGCATTTTTGTAATACATTTTTCTTTGAAACTCCAATAATCTTTGTTTTCATTTACTGCTTGGCTTTGCTTTAGGTGTCTCCTAGGTTTTATTTGTTTTTTTTTGGGCCTTTTTCTACAACAGTGCAAACCCAATTTCAGAGCAAGATGAGGTGACAGTCTCTTCTTCAGATAATTTTATTATGTTGTGGGTCTGCTACACACACGCCTTGTTTTTGTTGATAATGTATGTAGTGCATTACTGACAAAAACATTGATAATTTTTAGCACCATGGCAGAAATATGTGGGGTCATGAAAATGGCGTGATTTGGGAAATTGAAACATCACTGTGGGTGTTATTTACTAAAGGCAAATTCACTATGCACTACAAGTGCACTGCAAAAGTGCACCTGAAACTGCACTTGGAGTGCAAAGTGGATTTGCCTTTAGTAAATAACACCCATTGTCACAGAAAACAGCAACTTTACTACAAATACTGCTTTTGTTCATTGAAAAAGGAAGCCACACATGTTCCTAATTAAACTTTTTACTCAAAGCACATTCACATGTGCATTTAGAAAAGGATTTTACAACAAACCAACATGTTTGGTGTATATAAAACATTATTTTGAGTATTTTTCTAACTTGCCGTTTTTGTGTAAACAGGCATGTATCAAAGCATAACATACAGAACACAGGATCTTACAAAGTTCAACTTTGAAAAGTGAAGACAATATCAGACATGAGTATGTACAAACTGTGCTGATATTGCCTTCATCAGATGGGGTGACACCCCTGGAAAAGCCAAATTCGGAAGATACACACAAATTGAGAATGAAAAAGTGGCTAGTTTCCTCCTGTTCCCATGCCTAATGTCAACATGTGCTATCTCCCATCATGGGATATTCATGTACGTGTTTTGGGGGTGCAACCCCTTCATCTCAGCCACTTTAGTACCAAGGAAGGGGTGGCACCCACAAAACACGTACATTGATCCCCCATGATGGGAGATAGTACATGTTGACACACTGTGTGCATCTTCCAAATTTGGCTTTTTTTAAAATATAAAAGTGTTTTTGAAAATTTAAAATGGATGCTAGCTAGTTTTGGGTGTTTCAGACTCTCCCTAAAACATCAATAATGTTCTTCATTTTTTGTTGAACATCATTGATGTTTTTCTGGACATTCTCTGAATCGCGATTGCATCTCATTATCTCCCCAATGAGGATCTGGGCACTTTCACTGGTAAAATGCGATTCTTCTTCCACAACATCCACATCACCTAAAAAGAAACCAAAAAAACACACCATGTTTTATAAATATGCAGGCATACATTGATTAGCTTACCTGAAGCTGTGGTCTCTGACACTCACCTGTTGTGGTGACAATTTCGCCAATTTTGACAATCTCTCCTTCTTCCTCCTCCTCTGCTTCTGGTGTTGGTATTTCCCCTTCTTTGGGAGGTGTGGGGTCCCTGGTGTCCTCAGACATCCCAAGTGTTCTCTCCCCTATGAGAATGTAAAAAAGGAATACTTAGCACACAGATATTTTAGGGCAGAAATAGGAATATGAAACATTGCTTGGAAGTGTTGTACAATTATGTTTTTTGGCAGAGTTCAAAGGTGAAAACGTTATTTTTGACACTTTCTAAAGCTGGAATACTTACCTTTTGTGTGAACAAATGTAGTCAAGTGCAAGTTGGCAAAACATTGTTTTTGGAGTGGGCTAACAAACGATGTTTATTACAAACGATTGAACCTATGAACATGAAAGTGGCCATTTTAAACTGTACAGCATTAAATCAAAGCACATGGAGCAGTATGCAAGCAATAATAATAATATGAACACACGACAACTACTTACTTTTTTGAAGAACTCACTTGATCCTTCTGTACTGATCGTGCTCCCTCAGTTTCAGGTCTGACCAGCGCTTTCTCAGTTGATCCTTGGATCGTCGTACCCCAAAATTCTTCTGAAGACTCTTCACAACTTTAGTCATGATCTTGGCCTTTCTGATATTTGGGTTTGGGTAAGGTCCATACTTCCCATCATAGTCGTTCCTCTTCAATATGTCCACTATCTCCAACATCTCAACAAAAGACATATTTAAGGCCTTAAATCTTCTCCTCCAGGATCAGGACATTTCTGTCTCTGGGCTTTCCTCATCCTCCTCCTCGTTAGTGGAATTATTAGTGCACACCTGCTGTGTCTCCACCATGTGCTCTCCCCACTGCGCTGAAAGAGAAGGGGCGGGGAATAGTCTAAAAAGAACGTCAGGGGTGGGCGGAGTTTCACGCATGCGCACTGTATATAAATCACAACACATGTGTGTCGTACGTATGATCTGTGAGCAGAGGGAGAAGATGATGTGCCGATCATTCAAACAAAGGTACAATTTTAACTTGGTACATCACTAGCCTATACTGTTTCTAGATTGAGGCCTGTATTGGGACAAGATTAGGAGAGTTTAGCCTGACATTAGGGTTTGTCTTGTGTTGTGTCTTGCAGACAAGATGGATGGGTTTAACGACCATAGCTTTCTCCCCCTGTTCTTCGACAAGTACAGGGAGCTGACCTGTCTGTGGCAGGCTACACATCCCCACTACAGTAACACATTAAAGAGGAAGGCAGCAGGGAGTGCGCATGCGCGAGGCTTCCAAGATGGCCGCGATCATCTGAAAGCTCCGCTGCCTCGGAACCCCTACCGCACGACACGGCCACCCTTCCGCTTACCGAGCTGTAGGGACAGACTCCCGGAGAGTTGGGGCACACAATCGAATGACCGGGGGACCGGCTAAACGCAGCCTGGGCCCGCTGTTCGCATCATTGGACGTGTGGGAGAAATCCAAGATGGCCACCGCAGCACAGCTCCTATCCCAGGAACACAGATCCACAGGCATGGCGGATTTCAGGTCAGATACAGACTTTCCTCCTCTCCACGCCACCCCAGGCAACCTCAGGGGCCCACCCAAAGAGGCCACGCCGTCCCCGGCCTCCACGGTCTCCCTGCTGGAACGCACCCTCCAGGAATTCTCCCCATCCCCCGCGGGGACACACAGGGCCGCCCAGGCCGCCATGGCCTCACATGAGGCTACTCATGCAGACCCAGTCTCCCACATGGATGCCCTGTTTGGCAAATTCTCGGAACTATTGGAAAGGGGACGCTCCCAAACTGCCATGAAAATCACAGGAGAATTAAAAGCAGAATTTATTAACCTGGGCTCCCGGATCGAAACGATCGAGCATAAAATGGAGGACACAATTGCCAGATCCATCCAAAACTCCAGGCACATTTATTCAGTGCAGGAGCAACTAGACCTAGCCATGGCTTGTATTGACGACCTTGAAAATAGGTCACGCAGATACAACATCAGAATCCGAGGGCTTCCAGAATCGATAACTGATGTGTCCAAGGCAGTGCATGGCCTCATTACTCAGCTAATCCCTGACATCCCGGCTCCAAAGCTAGAACTTGATAGGGTCCACAGAACCCTTGGCCCCCCTAGGAAGGATGGCACTCCACGTGATGTATTGGCCAAGCCACACCATTTTTCGGTGAAAGAAGAAGTTATGAAGAGAGCCAGATCCCTGCAACACGTCACATACCAGGGCCACCAGGTTCAGATCTTTGCGGACCTCTCCCCCTCCACCATCCAGAGACAGAGAGCCCTGAAACCCCTCTTGCTTGCACTGTCACAAAGAGACATAAAATACAAGTGGGCATTCCCATTTGCGGTCAGGTTCACGGATAAAGGGAAAACATATGCTTTCTCCACATTCCCCGAGGGGGAAAAGCTCCTCACCAGTCTGAAAATTATTTCTCAAGAAGCTGACATGGACACTTCTAACTCTGGCCAGGGCTCACACAAACGGCCCACACCTAACAGCCCACAATCCCCGTTGTGGCCCTCCGGAAGAGCCAAGAAGGTCAAGGGCAATGCACCCACCTGAGTAACATTCAGGCCTCCACTTCTACTCTCCATTGTGTGTCTGACCGTCCGAGGTCCTGGAGAGGGCCAGAGGACTTTTCCCCAACCATTGGAAGTTTGGTCCTCCACCTTTGTTGCCCTCCCCCTTCCTAGGACCTGTGCTACCCCTTTCCCCTCTGCCTTCATTAGCCCTGGACGCTATGCAGTCTTCCATACACCTTCTGGACTGTCCACAACCCCTCTCATTGTCTGCGCCCCCCTCGAGATAGGCCATCCGGGCTTTTCAACGGACACTATAGAGGGCTGCAGTCCCCAGCACTTTCCCCGGATATGTAACCTCACTTTATGGTTGATGACCAGCTTTTACTGATCAGCCCCAGTGTCTCCTAAACATTAAGTTTGGCCGTGCCTTAAGTTCGTTATTTTTGTTTAACTTCTATTACTGTATGCTGTTGAATCCACAGATCGGGTTGTTTCCCGTCTAGGGGTCCCCAGTTCCGCGAGGGACCACTTGCGCAACTCCCCCTCCCTCGGTCTCTCTCGGGTGCCTGAGGGTCGGGACATCTGACCCTATGGGTCAGCTGTTAACACTGTTCTTTCTTGGGATTTCTGGGTGTGTGTCCTGCCCTGATCTCCTCTTTCCTTTCCCAGGAACACTTTCTTTCCTTGCCCTATCTCTTTCTGTCTCCCCACTAGATGGTAAGCTACTCCTATTGAATGTTTGCATGACACTATTGTTTGTTTCAGGTATGGCTGAGCTAACCCTGCCGGCAATGTATTCCACGAGAAAATCACAGGCCGTCAATCCCAACACTGCTGCCGGGAACTCCGCCACTGACTGGGTAAGTGAGGTCGTCTTCAGATGCTGGGCTCCCCCTCTGCTCCATGGCTGACCAACAAGCTGTTAGGCTTAAGATAGCTACCCACAATATACAGGGCCTTAATTCCCCTGTCAAACGCAGAAAATCTCTTGATTACTATAAATCCCTGAAACTGGATATAATCCTACTTCAGGAAACGCACCTTCCTGTCCGGTGTAGTCCCAAGTTCCTTCACGCCCACTTCCCTCAGTTCTACCTAGCCAACGCAGAATCCAAAACCAAGGGGGTGGCCATCCTGATAGCCAAAACGTGCAAATTCAACAAAAGTTTTGAAAAAGCGGATCCGGAGGGCAGGTTTTTACTTGTAAAGGGCACTGTGGGAGACCACCTTTACTCCCTGGTCTCCTACTATGCCCCGAACACAGGTCAGGTCAAATTCTTTGAATCCCTGTTGCGCACCCTGGCTCCTCTTTTAGAAGGGACGGTTATTCTCGGTGGGGACTCTAACGTCGCCTTTGATCAAGGACTCGACAAATCCTCCTCCTCTCATGCCCGATTAACCCGGCCCACGAAGGCAAGCCTGCGGATCGCCAAATTGCTCCACGCTTATGGTTTATCCGATGCTTGGAGGGAATTAAACCCCACAAGGAGAGACTATACCCACTTCTCAGCACCACACCAATCCTATGCAAGGATTGACCACATCCTTGTTCCCTCTTTGCTCCTACCCCGGGTGCTCAAAGCCTCCATCACTGACACGGTGGTCTCGGATCACTCTTTGGTAATTGTGACGGCCATCGGGGGTTCGAGTGGGAGACACCTTAGACATTGGAGGTTAAACGAATCTCTCCTGTCAGAGCCATCACGAATTATGGATCGTGACAAAGCACTACAGGAATATTTTTCTATTAATGCGACACCTGATGTCTCCCCCGAAACCCTGTGGGCGGCACAAAGCATTTATTAGGGGAAAACTCATCCAACTAGGAACTCAAATAAAAAGGGAAAGGCAATCAACCATTCTTAAGCTAGAAGAGGAATACTCTAGACTCAGGGCTCTTCACAAACGGGACCCCCTCCGCACCCCTACCACCTTGCTTGACACGACTCGTTTAGAACTCAATCTCGCTCTCACCACGAAAGCGGAAAAATCGGTTAGGTGGTCTGGCCACAAATTTTATTCACAGGCAGACAAAATAGGCACACTCCTGGCTAATAGACTCTCCCCTAGAACCAAGCTAAGCACCCTCCCCCGCATCAGAAGTGCAGGACGCCTGCCCACGTCTCACCCGGTCACAGTTCTGAATGCCTTTCAGGACTTTTACACCTCTCTTTACAGCAGTCCCCCATCTCCCAACGCAAACCTCCTTCCACAGTTTTTGGAGGGACTCCCCATCCCTGTCTTGACGCTCACAAACAAATCATGGAATACCCCTTTCAGGCGGAGGAGATTTTGGGAGTCATAAAGGAACTCAAAAAAAGCTCCGCCCCTGGCCCCGACGGTCTTTCGATCCCTTATTATAAAGCCTTTGCCAACACGCTTGCCCCCCACCTGGCCAATCTCGGCAATCATAAAGCTAATGGAAGCCCCCTAGATCCCCACCTTAATACGGCGTACATCACGGTCATACCCAAACCTGATAAGAACTTGGAAGATGTCAGTAACTACAGGCCGATATCCCTCATTAATAATGACCTCACAATTCTTACGAAAGTCATGGCCAATAGGCTGGCCTCCTTTATCGGACGCTATGTCCACAAGGACCAAGTCGTGTTTATCCCTGGCAGGCAGGGACCTGACCAAATACGGAGGGCGGTTGACATTATCTCCATTCTGCAGTCTAATTGGGAAGGGGGACCCAAACAATCTGGCTTTCTCCTTTCCTTAGATATCCAGAAGGCCTTTGATTCGGTCTCATGGCAGTACATCTTCCAGCTCTTTGACAGGTGGGGATTTGGGGCTCGCTTCCTTGGCTTACTGCGAGCCTTATACTCTCAGCCGAGGGCCCAAATTCGACTTCAGGGATACCTATCCACTCCCATTCCCATTACTAGAAGGACTAGACAAGGGTGCCCCCTTTCACCCCTCATATTCACAATAGCCATTGAAACGTTAGCGATAGCAGTCCGCCACAATATAGACATTGGAGGTGTCCAGTGTGGCAGTCAAACGCACAAATGCGGACTCTTTGCAGACGACATATTGTTATTCCTTACTTCCCCCCTCACTACCTTGCCCAATTTATTTCGAGTACTAGACGACTTTGCCAAGGTCTCAGGCTTACAAGTTAACTACTCTAAGTCTGTGGCACTGAATATTTCTCTTCCCACCCACCTAGTTTTCTCACTCAAACAATCCTTTCCGTTCCAATGGAGTGACACTGCCATCAAATATTTGGGTGTTTCCCTTACACCCAAGACGGAAATGTTGTATGCCCACAATTACCCCAAACTATACAGACAGTTGGAAACTGATCTTTGTTCATGGTCTAAACACGAATTGTACTGGCTTGGCCGGATTAACTCCATAAAAATGACCCTTCTTCCCAAAATCCTATACTATTTCCGAGCCCTCCCCATACCGGTCCGGAAGGACCATCTTTGCTCTCTGCAAAGCAAAATATTGAAATATATCTGGGGCAACAAAGGGTACCGTCTATCGCAAAACACGCTATTCCTGCACAGACGAAGGGGTGGGTTGGGTCTGCCTAACCTCCACAAATATTACCTTGCAGCTCGCCTGGCCCAACTCTCCACACTCTACTCTAAATACGAGAAGCCGGATTGGCTCTCCATTGAACGCTGCTCCGTACCCTCTTTTACACTGGATTATCTGTTGTGGTGTCCACCCAAAGCCAGGCCGCCCATCATGTCTCCATCCCTCTCTCACTCCTGTGCCCTATGGGACGGACTCCGCGGAGAGCCTTCCCTGGTCTCCACTTTAAGACCCCTTGCTCACATCTTCCGAAATCACGATTTTCCCCCTGGCCTGAATATTGAGGCCTTCAGGTGGTGGCTGGACAAGGGACTATATCGGATAGGTCATTATTTCACTTCAAGGGGTCCAATTTCCCTTGCCTATTGTATCGAACACTTAGAGCTACCAGACTCAGAGAGGTTCCGCTTCCAACAAATATCTCATTTCTTACACTCACTTTGGAAGAACAAGCCCCTTCCTCCCCCCTTTACTGATTACGAAGCCTGGTGTGGTGGGATCGGGGAGCAGAGGGGCGGTATTTCAGTAATCTATGCGGCTCTCACTGCCCCAATGGGCAAATCCCCCTACATGAAGGCATGGGAGTCTGACCTTCAGACCTCTGGCAGTCTTGAAACCTGGCAGCTGGCCCTAGCCAGATCCTTTTGTGGGATCCAAAACACATCTCTCATGGAAGCTAGCATCAAATTGATAACCAGGTGGTACCTCACTCCAGCCAGGCTAGCCAAAATTTATCCCACGGCAAACCCCTTATGCTTTAGGGGGTGCCAACTTCGTGGCACCATGATCCACATCTGGTGGGAATGCCCTAGGCTTCGATCGTTCTGGACCAAAATCTTTAACTTGATTCACAGGGTCACAGGCTGCTGGGTTCCAAAAACTCCTGAGGTTGCGCTGCTCAATGCCCCGGCTCCTTTGTTGCCTGGTTACACTCAGAAACTAACCCATATTATCCTCTTAGGAGCCAAAATTGCGATTGCCTCTGCCTGGAAGCAACCCATACCCTCCTTCCTCGCAGTAAAGAGGAAGATATCCTGGATAATGTCCCAAGAAAAACTGTCAGGCATTCTGTCGGATACCACGCCTAAATTTAGAAGGGTGTTGGGATCCTTGGGCCCGATACATGGGAATATCTCTTCTTCTGGGAATGCCCCCAGGCTCTCCCTTAGCGACCCAATCTCATCCTTAAAGCTCTCCCTCTCTTATTGAGTGCTAAGCATTCTGACACCGTACCCCACCACCCTTTTCGGAAATAGCTTACCCCCTTACCCCTCTGTTCTTCTCCTTTCTTCCTCTCTGCTCTCTTCTGTCCTTCTTGATTTCTTGTTTTTATGGTTTGCTCAACAGAGCTATAATTGACAGGTTCACTGTACAGACAAATTGAATGCAGAGGTGCCCCCTGTGGGCGGCTCATCGAATACTTTCTCCCTTTGAGAGGGGGGGACCCGGGAGAGTACGCCCCCTCCCTGACACAGCAAGTTCCCTCTTAGGGGTGTCGGGGGGGGGGGCTCCTGGTAGCTCCCCCTCGCAGATGTTCTGGATGGGCTCCTCGCGGGGGGTGACCCTTTGTTTTATTGTATGACCCCTCGCTGCGGCGGGGCAGGATATTTGTACCCATTTGCCATTTTCTGATTTCCACAACTGTCTTCTTTTATTATTACTTGCACTGTGACAGCAGGTTTGCCCTGCTGAAGATTGTTTGTTTTAATGGTATGTTCTTGCAAGTGCCTTTGTCATAAAATAAAATCTTTTGAAAGTAGGATGCGTGGAAGTGGATGGTAATCGCAGGGCGGGAGCAGTTGGCCGGGGAGTTGCATGAAGTGAAAAAGGTCGCATGGAACCCATTTGTGCGACTTTCTTCACTTTGTGCGATTTTTTGGTTGATTCTTCCGTTTTGTGGTTGTTGTCCACTTTTATGCATTTTATGTGATTGTTATCCACTCCTTGCACTTTATGTAAAGACATTGGCACTTTATGTGATTTTATGCCCCTTTTTTCACTTTATGCGATGTTTTGGCTAATTGTTTTGTTTTGTGATTGCTATCCATTCCTATGCACTTTTAAAGCTGTGTTAGTTACGTTTCATCATTATTGGTTTCTTTTATCATATGGATTTAGTCTGTTTGGTGATGTTACACTGCCGATTATATTTGTTTATTTATTTGATTCAGCTTGATTACACACTTTTTTACTGCAGTTAGCACCACATATTTATTTTTTATTTGATTGCAATAAAGTTATGTCATCAAGTATTTTAGAAGGCCAAAGAAGTTAGATCTGTATGGAAAAAAATGTGACTTTAATACAAAAATGCTGAATACTTCTGTACTCTGCAGACTTTCCAGCTAGCACTCATCACTGTATTCTTCAACAACGTATATGTATGAAATGAAGAGTATCTGAGGACATTAGTAACTGCTGTACGCTATTTGCAGATCATTTGGCAAGCTCTCTCTCTGGGGGAGGTAACAGTAGCACTGCTAGAACCAAATATTTAAAGAAAGAGTTCTTATGATATTTCTTTCTACCTTATTTTCCCCGATCAATAATACCTTTATCTAATAAAATATATGAGTGTTTTATACTTCAAAAAAAAAAAAGAGGAAGGCAGCGATGGAGAAACTGCTGGAGTTTGTGAAGCCTGTAGTCCCCAGGGCAGACATCAACTATTTAAGAATGAAAATTGGTTGCGTGAGGAGTACATATCTGAGGGAGAAGGAAGGTGCTGGATTCCATGCAAACTGGAGCAGCAACAGATGAAGTTTATGTCCCCAGTCTGTGGTACTATGAGAGGATGCATTTTCTGCCAGACCAGGCTTAGGTCAGGGAATCCCTCTCTACCCTTCCTTCTACATGTCCTTCTATGCTTCATTCCACCCCTGCTGTGTCTTCCGACGCCCAACCTGGGCCTTCCAGACAGGAAGGTGTGGAGGAGCCCAGCTTGAGCCAGGTATAGTATTATTCTACATATTTTGGGAGTAAAAATGAATGATGTTAACTTGATTATTGCTCACTAATTGCTGATTTTAGAAAGTGTTTTACATATCAATAGACAGTAGTGGCCAAAACATTTGGGCCAAGAATGAAAAATGCTGAGCTCAGAATGATAGTCTTTTCTATTTGTTAACAATTTGCAACAGTCTTGAGCTGAAAATTGTGTGTGTTTGATGAACCTAAAACTAAAACGATGTCCCTTTTTATACACAGGAAGACCTCAGCCAGGAGGAGGGTGTAGAATGCAGCAGCCAGGAGATGGCTGTGGAATGTGGCAGCCAGGAGGAGGCAGGGGTAAGCGGCAGCCAAGAGGTGGGCAGGCGTAGGAGCCTGACTCAATCACAGGTCCCTACCCTCTGCCTTCCACCCAAAAGGGCCAGAAAGGAGGGGGGGGGGGTGGAGGAGTTGGCTCTAAAGCTAATTGGGGAGGCTTCAGTGGCCCTCAAAGCCACCCCCACATATCAAGAGGCCTTTGCCGCCTTGGCTGCCTGCAAAATCCAGCAAATGGAGGAGGGGCAACACCTCTTGTGTGACAAGCTCATTATCCACACACTCAACAAGGGGTTGCTGGGCCAAATCACACAAACAACACACGTGTGTGATTTGGACCATGCTCCTCCTCCTTCTGCCACACCTCCAGCACCACAGCCACAGCCTGGAAGGAAGCATGGAAGAAGGACCAGAGAGTGATGGCCTGGGTTCAGTCTGGTCTGACAGAAGATGCAGCCTCTTGTAGGACCACAGCCTGGGAACATAGATGTCATCTGCTGCTGTTCCGGGTTTCTTGGACTTCAGTACCAGACTGTTCTCCCTCAGATATGTACTCCTCAGGCCCCCAATTTTTTTGCATTTAAATAGTTGATGTGTGCCCTGAGGGCCAAAGGCTTTGCTAATCTCCCCAGTTTCTCCAGCGCTACCTCCCTCTTTATTTGTTTCTAACACCTAAATAAAGTTTTTTTTTGGTTTAAGAAATACTTGCCTATGTGTTTTACTTCAAAAAGGACAGTTTATTTGTGAGTAGGCAGGTACATTTCAAAAATACAAAGTCGAATTAATAACAAGGGGCACCAACACCAAACAACCTCCTAGAGATTAAAAAAGAAAACAATAAAATAAAAAGATAATAATGGTGTTGTGGTAAGTTGACACACAAAACACACCAAAAAAATTCCGAAGATGAGCAAACTGTCAAAAAAGGAGATCTTGATTAAAAAAACCAACCACAAAATTTAAACAAAAAAAAATTATTGGGGAGATGTGACGAATTAAAATATTGTATTCATGAAATGAGGAAAAAGAATAAAGAAATAAGTTTGGGAGAAGTGTGTGTGAATATGAGCAGCAAAACAACTTTATTCTTGTAGCATTCTAAATAAAAAAAAGAATGCGCTGCATTAACATTTTTTTAACATTGCAACGTGACGAATGTGCTATATCGATTATGAGCAGTAGTTTTACCTGACCGAGCGCTTCCATCTCAGAATTTATTCTGCGCATGCGTCGCACCCTATCGATCGGACTAGGCTACACACGATCGGAACTGACGTGCATCAGATCATGTTGTCTGAAAATGTTATAGCCAGCTCTCATTGTTGGTCGGATATTCCGACAGAATGGAGCCCACACATTGTCGGATTTTTCGACAACACGGTCCGATCGGACATTTTTCATCAGAATTTCCAACCGTGTGTACAAGGGCTAAGACAAAAATATCCTTTATTTTTGTGCATAAAAACATATACAATGCAAACATTTTATTTTAAAAACAAATGATTCTGACTGAGATTTATTTGTGTCTGTCTGTGAGATTATCAGTTGCGGCACATTAATTCAAATTTTATTGGTACAGGGTCTGTGGTAGGTTTGCAATGTATACAGCAGATGTTAATTCTGTTAAATCCTCCTTTAAGACTCTCCCACTGGCCATGCTCATTGTTCGCCATGGTGCACTATACATCCCGCAGGTCATCATCTCCCTTTTAGGGATCCCAGTGCAGTATTTTGCCCAGAGGCCCATGATGTTGATAAGATGGAACTGCCCAAGAGAGGCCCTTGGTGCCTTTACTGGGTCACCAGCTCTAAGTCTCCTGGCACTCTGCATGTTGCGAGCTTTGTGCCCCTAAAAAGGATGGCTGCTGCATGGCGGCCATCTATGAGCCTGGGGGCTCCATAATCTCCTTATGTCCAGGGAGCCCATACATTGTGAGACCGTCCCTGGCTCTGACAGTGCTAATTGGTGAAGCCTTGCACCTGTGAAGTGCTCAGTGCAATGTAGGGTGTTCGCGGAACGGGCGAACAGGCGATATTCATGCCAAACTTTTGCTTGGTTCAAACTATTCACCCAAAACTACTGGGGATATGAGTAGTCCTTGATGGTCCATTGATTTATTTGGCTCAGTAACTGCTCAGTGAGCAGGTTGTTGGAGACATGGAGGCCTCTTGGGTCTAGAACAGGGCTGGAATGTTCTTGCTCAGCTGGGTTCCTGACTCTTGAGGTGCTTGGCTTGTTGAATTGCTCCAACCTGTTTTTCCTATAGTAGCAGATGGAAAGTGAATTAAAAGACTAAGCACACAGGAGCTTTCTGATTATGTAGCCATCTTAGACCCCCCCCCCCCCCCCCGACCCCTTGCATTTTTCAAAAATTATAACTTGAGTTTCTCAAGCAATTATTTTTTTAAATCTCTCCTCTATACATAATGGAACAGTCACAAGTCCAAAAAACAGTGACAGCTTCGTATTGAATATTACCTTATGCCATTCTTTGACCCAAGGTTTCTAACAGTATAATGAGAATAATATGCAAGATTAGCATTATCTTCACCTATCTCTTGAGAGTGACTTTTCTCCTACACTGCTTTTTCCTCACCATTTTTCTCTCTACTGCCTTGTCTTATTTCTGCTCTTAATTTGCCCCATCATTTAATTGCTTTTTTAAAACTGTTCTTTTAACATTAATATTCTCCGTCAGTTGTTACCAATGGCCAAGAAGTGGTTCCCTCAGGCCTAATTACAAATAAGAAACAAATGAAAGTACAGAGACTTATTGAGTTATGTACTATTTGCACAGACAATATTTGTATACCAATATTGAATGACATTGTTTTATTTGTACATTAATTTACCAAGGACACAATGCTAAACCTTATCCTATTCTCTGAGAAGTACTCTACTATAGTTACATGATCATTTTGTTACTGTTCTTAAAAAGATTATTAAGAGCATAGTGAGCAAAGGTAAATCTTGTTTTTTTTTTTTCTGTTGTTGAATAAACCTAAACGTTTTTGTTCTGGTTGCTTATTCAAATTGTAGTTTTTTAGTTAGAGAAAATAAATAAAAAGTATATTGACCTTATTGCCTCTCTTTATAATGGTTTGGTGAAGTGAGCAGATCCCTATATGCATTAGTCATGTATAATGTACAGAATTTCATTAATAATAATGCTTGGCTGTAATATATGTCCTCTTGGAACAGCTGATGAGTGTGCTAAATAAGAGCAGTTTATTCACTGAAAGCCCAGATTCTGGGTAAGAATGAACAACTTACAATGCTGAAAAGTCTTGCATATCATTTGGTATACCAATGTGATTTGTTGGACTATGGCCTTTCCAGTTATGTGTTCAATTTCTGAACACATTCTGGCACTATACATGGACTGCTTCAGAGACTTTATATCTTAGTACATTGCAAAATCTCTCCTCCACCTTCCAACAACTTCTTGGTTTCCTCCACAAAGTACTGAGTAAGCGGTGCACAAGCTTTTGTTTAGTGGTGATAAGCATGTGATGGTGGTGTGATTCAACCAGATAATTCAGAAGAAAGTTATTGAACAGAAATTGTATTGTAAAGGTAATCCCAAAAAAAATAAAGTTGAGATTTTTTTTATTTTTTTTTATTAGAGTATGTACTCTAAGAGAAATATATAGGGTCTCTAAAAGATAACTTAGGAAATAAAATTGTGAGGGAAGGAGGCGAAGTCGCCGGCAACAGACATGTCCAGCCGAAACTCCACATCTCTCAGGACTCCTCAGCTGATAAAGACACATGCAAGGCATGGTAAACTGAAAATAATCTTACCATAAGCCTCCTCAGTGACCCTAGGATAAATAAAATGGTCTTTGGTGCCACCTGAGGTAAAAATAAACTAAAGAGTGCCAAGGATACACAGTCTAGAGGCCCCTGTGAATTGGCACAACCTCCTTCCTCACACACAGGCATATCTCATGCTGCTAAGCAACTGCAGCTACTTCAGGATGACTATAATGACTCTGACTGTGAAAACAGCTCTGCCTCACAAGAAAAACAAATAGATTTCCTACATCCAAATATTTTGAGACAAATATAATTTTTTTTTACAGAAAGCCTTAAAGCAGACCTCAGACTATATAAATGAAAGTCTCACAAAAGAAATCCTTGGGATAGGCCAGCGCACTTCTGACCTAGATATCAGAGATGGTGACATGGAAACAAATGTACTGTCCCATGATAATGAATTAGAGACTCTTAAGGAAGAAAACCTTATTCTGCAAACACGCTTAGAGGACTTTGAAAACAGAGCACGTCGATCAAATCTTCATATATAAGGACTTACCTGAGACTATTGTTGACCTTCATTCTACTATGACCGCACTTTTTCAATAACTACTATTGTCAATCCCGGTCAATCTTTGGAGATGCATAGGATTTACAGAGCTTTAACACCACGCAAACCAGAAGGTCCCCCTCATGATATTATTGCGAAATTCCACTTCTATTTCAGCAAAGAACAACTCATGGCTGCAGCTAGATGAAAAGATTCCCTATTTTTTCTAGATCATCCTTTTCAGCTTTTGCTGACCTTATCAATGGGTATTCCAATATTCTATCCACTTTACCTATTAAAGCGGTAGTAAACCCGCAATTTTTTTATTTATTTTTTTAAACCTGCAAAGCAAAAGGCATAATGAGCTAGTATGCACCGCATACTAGCTCATTATGAAATACTTACCTTAGAACGAGGCCCCGACATCTGGCCCGATCCACGCCGAGGGAGCTGACATGCTCCCTCGGCGTTTCTTCCGGGTATCGCGGCTCCGGCACTGTGAATGGGAGATTTCATTCCGGCCGGCCAGCCACTGCCAGATTTTCAGGCCGAGAATCCCCTTGTGCACATGCGCCGCTGCAGTCAGCGGCGCATACCGAGGGGAATATCTCCTAAACCGTACAGGTTTAGGAGATATTTTTTTTACCTACAGGTAAGCCTTATTATAGGCTTTCCTGTAGGTAAAAGTTAAAAATTTGAGTATACAACCACTTTAAGGCGTCAAACATTCTTGTAGATCCTCATATTAACTACAAAACACTTTACAAGAACTACATCTTATTGAATGATCTTCAACTAGCCCTCCTCGACGCACAACATCCAGCTCCCCTCAAGAATCCTCAAAATCTGAAAAAATTCCTCTAAGCCCTTGTACACACGATCGGACATTGTGATGGAAAATGTCCGATCGGACCGTGTTGTCGGATAATCCGACCATATGTGGGCTCCATCGGCCTGTTTCCGTCGTAATATCCGACCGACAAAGTTTTAGAGCTGGGCTATAAAATTTTCCAACAACATGATCCGATCGGACTTTGTCTGATCGTTTGTGGAGAATTCCGATTGGACAAAGTGCCACGCATGCTCAGATCAAATTCCTAGACCAAAGCTATTGGCTACTAGCCTGATCGTTCAAAATAACGTCATCACGTTCTGAACGATCGGATTTTCCAACAACTTTGTCCGGCCGTGTATATGCAACACCAGTTTCGACAAAATCCTATGGATTTGGTTGTCGGAATGTCCGACCGTGTGTGGGCTTAGAGAAGTCGATTCAGTTCTCCTGATATAGATCCTGTAGACACAATGGACTGAATGATTTTCGTTCCTCATCTTGAAGCATATTCAATTTTAAGGCTTTGCTTTTCTTTGGTCACTAAGTAATTTACAACCTTCAGTACAATCTGACTAAACTTATTTAAAATACTGTTCTATGAAGTTTTGAACTTCCCCTTTTAACCCCCACAACCTCACATAAACATATTTTAATGTTTTATCTATTTACCTCCTTTCTCCCTCCCCACTCCCCCCCACCTTAAGCCAATGAGATACATATTGTCTCTATTATAACCTTATTTACTTAGATTTATCTTAGGCCGCGTACACACGGGCGGACTGTTCGCCCAACTTTGTTCGTCAAACAGTTTGACAAACAGTCCGCTCAAAATTAGCATGAACGGACTTGACCACACACGATGAACGAACAGTCCGCTGAAACCGTGCGCGATGACGTACGTCACGTACGACGGGACTAGAAATAGGAAGTCCAAGACACAGCAAAGCACCCTTTGGGCTCCTTCTGCTGACTTTGCGTTAGTAGAAGTTTGGTTAGAGACGATTCGCGCTTTTCAGACTTCAGCTTAATTTGTCCGTTCACTGCGGCGCAGTCTACCTGTGAGGTTTGTATCTGTCTTTCGGTACGCGTGGATCAGTTGTACCTGTTATTAGGCGCTTCTGGTCCGCTCGTTTCTGGGTTTCAGGTCGTTCTTCATAGGTCTGGCTGTTCTTCAGTGCGTTCAGTTGAGCTTGTCTGTCCAGCCGACCGTTTCAAAGCCATGGAGTGTGGACGTACTCGGGAACGAGTTCGTGCTATATTGGGGCTTGGTGTTGGGGTTAATACTTTGACCCGAGCCCAGTCTGTGAACAGGGTGAGGAGGAGTTCATGGACAAAGAATTGGTTGCGCCAGCGTGACCAATTCTCGCATATGCCTTTACTCCGTGAGATCCGTGAGAATAATCCTGATGATTTCAGAAATTATCTCAGGATGACGGACCCCGTTTTTCACCGTCTGCTGGCTTTGCTGACCCCTTATATCAGCAGGCAGGATACCTGCATGCGGCAAGCCATCACTCCGGAGCAGAGGCTCGTCGCCACGTTGCGCTACTTGGCGACAGGGAGAAGCCTTCAGGACCTCAAGTTCTCGACAGGCATCTCCCCCCAGGCTCTGGGGATCATTATTCCAGAGACCTGTTCTGCCATTATTCGGGTCCTGCAGAAGGAATATATGAAGGTAAGTTTGTTCTTTTAATATTGCATTATATGCATTATATGCATTGTATGTTTGTATTCATTTCATCATGACTTTTAATATCCATGACAGGAATATGATGTGAATGTCCCCTTTATATGAATGCATGCATTTTTTTTTTTTTTTAATGTTTTTTTTTTGTTTTTTGTTTTTTTGGTGTCATTTTTTTTTAGCTTTTTACCTTTTTTGTGTCCCACATGCATATTTGCTTTCATTAACGTCCTCAGCATTCAATCCTGGGCCCCATATACACCCACAGCCGAGACTGTTTTTCTCTATAATTCATATTGTCAGCTCCATTGTACTATTTTACTTGCCCCCCCACCCTTTGTATACTCTTTGTATACACCCTGTGTGTGGAGAGAGAGAGAGAGAGAGATAGATAGATATATAGAGATATAGATATATAGAGATATAGATAGAGATATAGATATATAGAGATATAGATATATAGATATATAGAGATATAGATATATAGAGATATAGATATATAGATATATAGATATATAGAGATATAGATATGGATTGTCAACTCATTAATTATTCCCCCCACTCAAATTGCTTGCAGGTGTTGGATACTTATTAATTAGTCCCCCCACCCCACTCAAATTGCTTGCAGGTGTTGGATACTTATTAATTAGTCCCCCCCACCCCACTCAAATTGCTTGCAGGTGTTGGATACTTATTAATTAGTCCCCCCACCCCACTCAAATTGCTTGCAGGTGTTGGATACTTATTAATTAGTCCCCCCACCCCACTCAAATTGCTTGCAGGTGTTGGATACTTATTAATTAGTCCCCCCACCCCACTCAAATTGCTTGCAGGTGTTGGATACTTATTAATTAGTCCCCCCCACCCCACTCAAATTGCTTGCAGGTGTTGGATACTCATTAATTAGTCCCCCCACCCCACTTACCCACCTAATTTATGTCCCCTGGTCCATCAGAGGGCTGATTAATCTGTGAACTTTTTTTTTTTTGGCAGAAAACTAATTTGCAATATTTCTGTTTAACTGTTGTTCCAAAATGTTTTGGAGTTTTATTTGTTATGAATTGTTTTTATTTAATGACTAATTTTTTTTTTCCTGTGTTTGACTCCCCAGTGTCCTTCCACGCCACAGGAATGGCAGACTGTGGCTTCCCAGTTCGCTGCCCGTTGGGACTTCCCCAACTGTGGAGGGGCGATCGACGGGAAACATGTGAGGATTGTGCCCCCACCCCATTCGGGGTCCTACTATTGGAATTATAAGGGGTTCCATAGTGTGGTGCTAATGGTGGTGGTGTCGGCACAATGTGACTTTCTTTATGTGGATGTGGGGAAGAACGGCCGGATGTCTGACAGAGGAGTCTTTAGGCAGACCGAGTTCTGCCACCGTCTTATCACTGGTGGCCTGGACTTGCCACCAGATGCCGAGAATGTGGAGGGGCTACCATTTGTTTTTCTGGCTGATGAAGCGTTCGGTCTGAGTGAACATCTTATGAGACCCTTCCCCCAAAGGACCCTCACCCCGGAGAGGAGGGTTTTTAATTACCGGCTGGCCAGAGCAAGAAGGGTTGTGGAGAGTGCCTTTGGTATTATGGCCAGCCGGTTCCGTCTGTTACTGACAGCCATCAACCTTGCAGAATATAAACTGAACTATGTTATTCTGTGCTGCTGCATTCTGCACAATTTTCTACGGAAATTTTCAGGTAACCAGTACCTGCAGCCTATTGGGCCTGAGGCCGGACTCATATTTCCAGAACTGACAGGGCTGGATCATGCCCTTCCTGGCTTAGCCCCCCAAACAGCACGTGAGGTGCGTGACCGCTATGTCAGCTATTTTAATGGTAGGGGGGCTATTCCAATGCCAGCTGAGCAATAAAAATGTATTTTTCTTGAAATATGTCTTGTCTGTTAAAAATTTTAAGTTTGGTTCTTGTTTGCTTTTCACGTTGCTTGTCTCCTACATTGTCCTAATTCAGGGATATGCAATTGGCCAACCTCCGGCTGGTGCAAAACTACAAGTCAATCATGCCTCTGGGTCTCATGCTTGTGGCTGTCAGTCTTGCTATGCTTCATGGGACTTGTAGTTCTGCAACAGCTGGATTTCCACTAATTGCATATTCCTGTCCTAGTGCATTTGTATAGCAAAGTGTTTTTTGACAATAGGAAATAAGGCCCTTTGTGACAGAAAATACAAAATGACTTCCCAAACTGGTATTGAGTATTGAAAGAAGTAGACACACACACACACACATCTTTTTTTTGATTTTTTAATAGTGCACATTCCAACCAGTGCCTCTTTTTTAGATCTTTTTTTTTTTTGTGTTTTTTTTTTTGTTTATTTTTTTTTTTTTTTGGGGGAAATTGTTTTTTTTTTTTTTTTTCTTTTTCTTTTTTTGTAAACATAGAAATATATAGATATATCTAAAATACAATTATCACAAAAATAAAAAAATAAAATCAGATTTTTAACTATTTACATAAAACAAGGGGTAAAGCCAAATTTTGAAGATGCACACCAAAAATTGGTAATGTCAACATGTGCTATGTACCATCATGAGTGATCAATGGACGTGTTTGGTGTGTGCAATCCCTTCCTCTCACATACTAGAATGAGGAAGGGTTTGCAAACACCAAATGCGTCCATTGCGATCCTCTGATGGCACATAGCACATGTTGACACACCGTGTGCATCTTCAAAATTTGGCCTCTAAAAACAATCTTGTAAAAACATTAAAAACTTTTTGGCAAGGAAATGAAGAACATGATCGATTGTGTTTTAGGGAAAAGGGGCTTAGATTCTCCCTAAAACATCGATCATGTTCTTCATTTCCTGCCTCATAGGGACCAGTTGCTGTTGTATGGCCTGGATTTGGTGTTGCATGGCCTGGATGTTGCTCTCCATTAAATCCATCCTGCCATTCCAGGCCATGATCTGCCCAATCAGCCTCTGGGCACTGTCGCTCGAAAACGGCTCTGCAGCTTGTTGTCCTTCCACAACCAGATCATCACCTAAAAACATGTGTAGATAAAAAATTGGTTAACATATACAGCCATTAATTGTTTACCTTAAGCTGGGTTGTCAGACACTCACTTTGTAGGGTGCGTATCTCCACCACCTCTTCCTCCTCCACATCTAGCCCTGGGCTTGGCTGCTCCAGCTGGGACACGGGGCTGGGAAGCTCCATCACCGACACGGGGCTGGATGGCTCCATCACCGACACGGGGCTGGATGGCTCCATCACCGACACGGGGCTGGGGCTAATTGCCCAATCAGGCTGGCGAGGTCGGGGGGTCCTGGGCTGCTCCGCCTCTTGTCTGAGTCGTTGTTCCCCTATGAGAATGAAAAAAAAAAAAATACTTTTAAGCATAGTGATATTTGAGTTCAGAAATTTGAATATGAAACATTGGTTTGAAGTGGTGTACAATTATTAGCTGGTTATTACAAGATCCTAGTTTAATACATCCTTAAAATGACTTTTTTTTAGTTAGGCTGTGTTCAGACTGCTGCGATGTGCGAACGCTGCAAATCTACTGTGGTTTCACGCATCGCATGCGCAGTTCGCACTGCCCTATGTGACCTGCTGGGAGTATCAGTGTAAAGTTTTATTGACACCTCCAAATTAGTTCTCATTTCACAGTGCAATCTTTAAACTCAGACAGGAATCGGACCACATGGTGTGAACACCCATGTGATCCGATTCGGCTGTGGACTAAAAAAAGTGCCATGTACAAGTTTGGGCCGGATGCGATGCGAATTCAGCCATACTATATGTATGGCTGAAATCGCATCACACAGAGATCACATGTGATTTGCACTGCAGTGCGGTGCAAATCACATTTGATCTCGTACATTGCAGCAATGTGAACCTAGCCTTTAACCAAACTGTGATACTTTATATCTTTTGTCCAAGTTTCACAGACGGACACACTCGAATCATCCCCTGGAGTACCTGTGTGTGATTATGTCAAAAAATGTTCTATGATGTCCCAAACTACACTTAAATGTTTCCCAGTCCAGATGTTGAACCAGCATTTTATCTATCTATCTCATTTTTTTAATTGAGTCTACATTGCACTGAATACATTTATGAAACTTTAGTAAAAATTTATATCCTATAAACTGAGCGTGACAATTCAGTTTATCATGAACAATACAAAAAAATTAATAACTAATTAAAATCTAATCCAACACCAGATAAATTTACACCATACACAAATTCATGCTATTTACGCCCACATATACGAACAACCATATGCGCTCATTACATGAACTATTAACTACACGAACAATCAAATCCGCCAGATTTACATACACTACCTACACGAACGATTCCGAACAAATCCGCCGGATTTACATATACTACCTACATGAACGATTATGAACAAATCCGCCAGATTTACATACACTACCTACACGAACGATTACGAACAAATCCGCCAGATTTTCACACAATGCCTACACGAACGATTACGAACAAATCCGCCAGATCTACATAAAATACCTATACGAACGATTATGTCCGACAGTCATGAGAAACGCGGAGTTTACTCACTTTTTTTCAGGGCCTTTTTGATGCGGTAATATTGGTCCGGCTCCCTGGACTTGATGTCGGACCATCGTTTCCGGAGCTGGTCCTTGCCTCTTCGTACCCCAAATTTGTTCTCCAAGGTTGTGACGACCTCATCCAAGATGGCGCTTTTCCGGACATTAGGTTTGGGGTACGGGCCATGTTCCCCATCATAGTCCTCCCTTCTTAATATAGCCACCATCTCCACCATCTCTTCAAAGGCCATATTGGTGGCCTTATATCTCCTCCTTGCTCCGGAAGCATGGGGTCCATGGCTTTCCTCTGCGCTGCTCACGCTGCTCATTGAATTTGCGTCCGCCATTTTCTCCTATCATTCACCCACAGCGGAACGAGGGTAAAAGGGGCGGGGAAACACGGTCACAAGGAACGTCAGGGGCGGGCGACGCAGGCGGACCCTGAGCGCATGCGCTGTATATAAAGCGTTACCGCGAGGCCGTACGCTTGTCCGAACGGAAGCAGCGAGTGCTACACGCGACGGTAAGATAGATATCGTTTTATTTTCGTTTAATTTAAAGCCTGCGTTAGGAATGTGCATATTGAATTTTAATCTTATTGATGTTTAATTGATTTTTATGTGGGTTGGTGGTTGAGTGGGGTTGTTGTTTTGTGTGGTAGTGTGGGGGTGGAGGTGGGTGTATAGGGGGGTGGGGGTAGTGTGTGTGTGTGTGTGGGGGGGGGGTTAGTGTGTGTGTGTGTGTGTGGGGGGGGGTAGTGTTTGTGTGTGTGGGAGGGGTAGTGTGTGTGTGTGTGTGTGTATGTGTATGGGGCAGTACTGTGTGTAGTGTGTGTGTGTGTGTGTGTGTGTGTGTGTGTGTGTGTGTGTGTGTGTGTATGGGGCAGTACTGTGTGTAGTGTGTGTGTGTGTGTGTGTGTGTATGTGTATGGGGCAGTAGTCTGTGTAGTGTGTGTGTGTGTGTGTGTGTGGGGGGGGGGTAGTGTTTGTGTGTGTGGGAGGGGTAGTGTGTGTGTGTGTGGGAGGGGTAGTGTGTGTGTGGGAGGGGTAGTGTGTGTGGGGGGGGTAGTGTGTGTGTGTGTGTGTATGTGTATGGGGCAGTAGTGTGTGTGTGTGTGTGTGTGGGGGGGGGGGGGGTAGTGTTTGTGTGTGTGTGGGAGGGGTAGTGTGTGTGTGGGGGGTAGTGTGTGTGTGGGGGGGTAGCGTGTGTGGTAGTGTGTGTCTCGCCTACATTGTCACAATATAGTGTGCATTTGGTCTGACTTTTTTTTTTTTTTTTTCAGAAAATGCAAAGGTATACCCCAGACCCCTTTAAGGAGGAGGCCTTCCTCTCAACATTTCTAGATTTAGTTGAGTCGCACAGTAATCTTTGGGATTCAAAACACCCCCAATATTCAAGCCGTGCTGCCCGGAAGAAGACACTGGAGACAGTTTTGGCGTTTGTGAAAACCCGACTCCCCCAGGCAGACACTGACTTTGTGAACGCCAAAATTAAGAACCTGCGTAGCGGGTATAGGCGGGAGCAAAGAAAGATCCTAGAGTCCCAAACATCAGGAGCAGCAGCAGGTCAGGTCTATGTACCTAAGCTGTGGTATTATGACAGGCTGCGTTTTCTGGATGACACGTCAGAAGCCAGGCAGTCACTTTCGACTCTTCCGTCTACCCGTCCCTCCACCCTTCCCTCCGCCTCAGGTGAGCCATCCCTGGAAGATCCAGACCCTTCCTTGCTGGACGAAGTTGATGCGCCCAGCTGGAGCCAGGTATATTTTATTTTCTAAAGTTTGGATTGCTCAAATATCAATGATGTAAAGTTCAATGTTTGAATTGCTTCCAAATCTAGGATTTCATTACAAATTAAATTAGATAGAAGGATACAGTAGTTTACACAAATGTGGCTCAAATCTTGGTGAACTGATGGAAAAATGATGGTGTCAAAATGATAGCCTTTTGTATTTCAAGACAAATGTATTTGCAAGTGAGAACTGTAAAATTGTTAGTGATTGATGATTTCAAAATATAGACATATTTTATTTTTTTGATTTCTTTGTTTTTTACACAGGATGAGCTCACCCAGGAGGAGGCCGGGACCAGTGGTATGGAGTAGGAGGCCGGGACCAGCCACACACAAGAGCTAGCTGGGCCCAGCAGGAGTCGGACTGAAAGCCAGGTCCCTCCCCTCCGCCTAGCCAGCAAAAGGCCCAGGAGGATGGCCCGTACAAAGGAGGAGTCCTTGGCGCTTATACGCCAAGCCACACAAGTTCTGTCCAAACCCCCCAATCCGGAGGAGGCCTATGCCACTTATCTGGCTAGTAAGCTACTTGAAATGGACAAACCACAGCGAAACTTGTGTGAAGCAATATTTTTTGATGCCATCCAACTGGGTCTGAAGGGTGAGCTCACACCCACCACCAAGCTTTACAACGCAGACCCTACTGCTCCTCCTCCTCCTCCTCCTCCTCCTACCACAACTCCACCACCAGAGGCACAGCCTCCAGCGACGCGTGGAGGGAAGGCTAGACGGAAGAGTCGCAAGTGACTGCCTGGCTTCAGTCTGCTCTGAAAGAAGACGCAGGCTGTTGTAGTACCACAGTCTGGGGACATAGATCTCATCTGCTGCTGTTCCTGGTCTTTGGGATTCTAGGACCTGGTTGTGCTCCCTATTTACATGCTACACAGGTTCGGAATTTTGGTGGCCACTCACTTGATGTGTGCCTGGGGGACAAAAGGCTTCACAAACGTCAAAATTGTCTCCAGTGTTGCCTCCCTCTTGATTTATTTTTGTTCTGAGGAAAAATAAAAATTTATTATTTCAAAAAAATCTTGTATGTTTTTTTTTTTATTTTTTTTTTTTTTAATTTTGGCTTAAAAAACAAAGTTTATTTGTGAGTAGGCAGATACATGTCAAAAGACTCTGGGGGTTATTTACAAAACACACGTTCATGTAAATATGCTAACTTCAAGTGCAATTTTTAAAGCACTGCAAGTGCACTTGGAAGTGCAGTCGCTGTAAATTTGAGGCTTAACATTTGAAATGAGGGGAAGCTCTGCTGATTTTGAACATGCAATCATGTGTAAGCTAAAATGCTGGTTTGGGTATCTATCTATCTATCTATCTATCTATCTATCTATCTATCTATCTATCTATCTATCTATCTATCTATCTATCTATCTATCTATCTATCTCTACTTGCATAGTCCTGCTTGGCCAAAAAAAATGCAAGTCCATCTTGTTTCAACCCCCCCCCCCCCCCAAAAAAAAACAAAACCAAAAAAATATGACAATAGTAGTTCCAAAAATATATAGTAATAGATAAATTCTATATTTTTTTTTTAAGAAATAAATAAATATATATATATATATATATATATATATATATATATATATATATATATATATATATATATATATATATATATATATATATATTTTTTTTTTTTTTTTTATTTTGAATATATTTTTTCTATAATTGGAAGATTAATCATAGGATGAGGATGAATAAAAACATGTGGTATAACTCTGTGTGAATATAAGCAGCAAAGCTACTTCACTTTTCTTGCATTACGAAGAAGAAAAGAACGGCTATATTAAAAAAACACAAAATTAACAGCATGACGAATATGCTAGCTTTAATACGAACACTAGTTTTACAAGACCGAGCGCTTCCGCCCTGTCCGCCCTGAAAATTCTTTCTGAGCATGCGCGAGACTTAGTTTGACGAACAAGCCTACACACGAGCGGACTGTCCGCTCAAACCAAGTTTCAGCGGACAGTCTAACGGGAATTCCGAAAAACTTTGTTCGTCAGACTGTCCGCTGAAACTGTCCGCTGAAGCCCACACACGAGCGGACTGTCCGCTGAAACACTGTTCAGCGGACAAAGTTGGGCGAACAGTCCGCCCGTGTGTACGCGGCCTAAGGGTTAGCTTACAATTCCCTGAAGGGTCAAATCCCCACTTTGTTGGCTATGTCATGTACAAGATATTCTCTACATCCGTTGGTGATCTGATTTTTAGGGGCAGCCATAGAAATCAGACCTCCATTGAAATAGTTTTTTTCAAAAAGAGGACTTAACACTAGTCTTGGGAATGTCACTGAGTTCCTCCATTTGATCAAGCTTTCTCATGTTCATTATTTCTTTTAACAGTTTTTTGTTTTTTAGTAGATGTTGCCTCGGCAAGAAGGGTCTCCAAGTTGTGCGCCTTCTCATCTAAAGAACCATATTGTTTGGTGCTCCCAGACATGATAGTCCTCAGGCCGATTCCAAGCTTACTACCTAAGGTCGCCATATGATTTCATATGAACTGGGAGGTCATTTTCCCAGCCTTTCTGGCGGATACAGCTGATGATGAGGGGAATAGGTTAGACCGGGGCTCTGCGGTTTCAGCCTACCTGAAATGGTCTAAAAGCAGATCAGCTGTAGGTTTTTTTCCCCAATGGGGCCTAAAAGGGTATGCAGTCAACATCCAGAGTTTTTTTCTTCCAGATTTGTCAAAGACCATGCATATTGCATACAAAACTCTGTGCCTTCCTCCTCCTTCAGAAATCAAAGCACATTCGATGAAGGGTATGGCAGCATACACAAAGGTTGCCCCTGAGGTAGTTTGGAAGTAGGGGGGAAAACACCGCGCTATGTCTAACTAGCACAAAAACGTGCAGAAACAGCTGCCAACACTTCAAACAAACAAAGTTCAACAATATAAAACAACAAATAGTGTAGCGCTAATTTAAATAATAATATAATCACAAGAAAAAATATCTGTGTATGAACAATCATGAATACTACGGAGAACAGTGAGTAAAGTCCTCTATAATATAGCTGGTGCACAAAAGTTGTGATAAATCTTCTTCAGAAGGTATAGACGTTTCACTGATCAGGTGTAACCAAATGCATCAACTTGTCTGAATTGATCTAAAAGGTAGGTAGAATACTCTTACCAGATGAGGTGGACTCGGCAGTCTTACGACAGATGAGTCAAAAACGCTTGGGATCCAAACATGGGACCAGATGATGGATTGAAGGTAGTCAGACCGGATTCTAGGGAGACTCCAAATGACGAAAGACCATGGGGGGCATCTCTCGGAATGTTCCTCAAGTTGTTCGAATCAGGTGTGGCCCAATTGGGATTCCAGCCCCGAGTGCAGGGGGAGGGGGGGTTTACGAAAATTGTAATAGAGAAAAAAGAAAGCTCCAAATGGTGCAGGTCAAAAAATAACCGTCAGGTTTTATTAAAAGGTCATAAAAATGGACAAAAATTATGACAAGTGATCACAGAAGAACAGGATAAAAGCAATGTGGGGTGCCAGATGTGAGCCCATCTGGCACCCCACATTGCTTTTATCCTGTTCTTCTGTGATCACTTGTCATAATTTTTGTCCATTTTTATGATCTTTTAATAAAACCTGAGGTAGTTTGCAGAGCAGCAAACTGGAGCATGCCCAACACCTTTTATTAGGCATTACAGGCTTAATTGGCTTGCCCTCCTGATTAGACATTTGGCTCTATGGTTATTATGGCGTCTGTTGCCCATTAAAAATTTGAGTAGAATTGAGGGTTTGGCTTATTTTTTGTCTTCCCTCCCTTTTTAGAAAGCTTGCTACATCCCATAGTAGGCTGACATGGGGAGGTCCAGGAATAAGGAAAATTGTTGCCCATACTTACCGTAATTTTCCTTTCCTGGATGCTCCCCATGTCAGCCGGAGGATTCCCACCCAGTTTATCCATCGCGAGGCGGGTATTTTTTGAACACTGGTGTGGGTAGACAGGAAAAAGGTGGTCCTGGGGGGGTCAGAGGGAGCGGAGCTGACCCATAGTAGGCTGACATGGGGAGGATCCAGGGCAAATTACGGTAAGTATGGGCAACAATTTTTCTTAATACCATATGGACAATATCTCAGATTGAGGAGAAACTGTAGTGAGAATGCCCATTTTGAAAAGGGAGCTAAAGTCTTACAAAGTCGTTTACGACTAAGAGGCTATAGCAATAAATGTTCAAAAAAGGTATATATAAGAGCAAAAAAATTGGATTGAACATCTTTGATTCATGGTAAAAAGATTTGAGAGCCCAGTATGAGTTTGAGGGTCATCACTAGGTTCTCTGGACAGCGTAAACAAGTATGTGATTTAATGCAGAAACATGGGTATTTACTGATGGGAAACCTGTTGTTTCCAAACATTTAAAGAATTATCCAGAAATTACCTATAAAAGGTTGCGATCTATTAAAGATCAAATTGTACATAGTCACTATGCCTCCCCTTTAAATAAAGTGGATACGACTAGAGGAACTAAACCATGCCATAAATGTGGATTTTGCAGATACATCCACGCGTCAAAAGAGATAGTCCTCCCCAACAGACGCCTGTATGCCCCTAAATTTTTGGCAACATGTCAGTCGGTTGGGGTGGTATATCTGATGGCGCGTGGGTGTGATGCATTCTACATAGGAAAGACAAAACGCCCATTCTTTCACCGCATCAGGGACTATGTCTCCCTGGTGCTGAAGAAAAGAATGGAGATGCCAACAGTCATCCCATAGGTCTGTGTCACTCCTTTAATGACACAATGATGCATTTCTTCGCTCTTGAACATATCCCCCCTAATGAAAAGGGGAGGAGATTACGATAAGGTTCTCTTGCAGCGCGAAGCAAAATGATTATAGCAATGCATATACATCCAAAAGTCTGCAATATGTATTGGAATTTAAAAATGAAATTCTAGTGGTTTGTTTGTTTGTTTTTTTTGTTTTTTCATGGATTTGATAGTTATGATAATTAAGATTATAGATTTGATTAAGTACACGATACGCACCGAAGCAATTGTACGATCATTGTTAAAAATTCAACAGAATTATGAATTTGCATGAATAAGAACCATCCCAGAGCATAAATGTGTTTAATTTGTTTAATTAAATCAAATTAGAATAATCCCAGAGAATAAATTCATACTTATATGTAAATTTGTCAAGTTCATAATAATAATCTTTATAATATGATAATTTTTGACTAGTAAAACAATTTTTTTAATACACAAACTGTATAATTTAAGCCTCCTTAAATAGTGGTTAAATTTCTCTTTTCTGATATGTATGGACGCAAAGGGCACATATGGTCCATGTTTTAATCAATAGCCTGGTCTATGTGCTGCCCTTATCTATGGAGTACCCCAGTGTGCCTTTTTGATTGGGGAGATTTCTTTTTGTTTTGTTAATTTTCTAGTTACATAGTTAGTAAGGTTGAATAAAGACACTAGTCCATCCAGTTCAACCTGAGTGAGTGTCTACAATTGTCCCTATCCCTGTACATTGCACACGCACATTGGTCCCTACCCTTAAGGAGCCCACAATCTAAGGTCCCCATTCATATACTAGGGCCAATTTTTTGGACAGAAGCCAATTAACCTACCTGCATGTCTTTGGAGTGTGGGAGGAAACTGGAGTACCTAGAGGAAACCCATGCAGACACAGGGAGAACATGCAAACTGCAGGCAGGTAGTGTTGTGGTTGGGATTCAAACCAGTGACCCTTTTTACTGCTAGGCAAGCGTGCTAACCACTGCACCACTGTGCCACCCAAATCTTTTAGTTAGTTTTGGTTTTCTTTTTTTAAAAGGAAAAAAAAAACCCTAACCACCCGCCCTTGATTGGTTATGTGGGTCGCACCAAACGGATATTAAGGGTGCGAATCTCTGAACATTTAGTAATCATCCGGAAGGGGCTCCAGTACCACAGTGTGTCATTGCACTTTAAGGAACACAATCAGCAGGATTCAAGCCTATTCTAAGGCATAGATTGTAGACGTCCCTCTTGGAGGGGGTCTAACTGGGTCGGTGATCTGTCATAGATGGAGACTCGTGGATCTTTTTGATGATGTGTCTCTCTCCAAGAGGGACGAATATTGAACTCAATCTAGGGTTGCTTCATTAGCAATTCTTGATCGGGCTGGATGTTATTTTTGCAGCACAGTTTTCTCTTGCTGTTATTTTTTTTTTTATATACAATGAATTGTCATTGTGTGATTACACATTTATGTATATATGTATTTTTATATATATTTTATATATATTTTTTTATTTTAGTTTAAATAGGACCAGTGACTTAATTAGTGATGTATACATGTGGGTTAATGCAGGTGTATTTCCCTGCATGTTGACATGATCCATGTAAATGGGTCAGATGTTATTAGGTTGTAAGGCATCTTGAATGCATTAATTATATCCGTCTCATGTGTGGTATTTAGTTCTTCTTAATGGAGATATAGATACCAATAAAACCCATTTCCAATTTGTTTATTTTAAGTCTGCAGGTCACCCCTCTTCTCCAATGCAGGTAGCATTTGATACAATATAACAATAGTAATTGGGGGGATAGGGGAAAGGCTGCACTATGGAGATAGGGAGCTACACATACCGATGCAGATTGATATGTTGAGAGCGACTCCCTCTGTGGAAATTCTCCGCTGCTATTCACTACCAATATCTGTATAGATTATAAATCTGCTTTTATTTTTGTGCAATTGAGCTTCAGATTGTTGGAGCGATATTTACATATAATTTTTAAAAGTTTGTTAGATTGTATCATGGATTGACTCTGTATTAATGAGCAGTGTGAACTGAAGCATTGATGGAATGGGACACAGGTGATGCATATGTTTGGTGATTACACACTGCCCTATGAGAGGAGTTTGGGGAAAATAAAAGTTAGTTTGTCTTGCCTAGTGACCAGTTCCATGATTAAGTCAATTTTATGACGAAACATGTCGGATTTTGTCTACTAGGCGAATGAGAGAGGTACATATAGGATGCTGAACATCTTACATTGATCCTTGCAAAGCGGCGGTACAGTTAAGGAGCGGTGAGAGACTATTCCCGCATATCCTGGGTCCGCCGTGACCACCTATGCTTCAGTATAAGTTATTCAAGAGTGCTGTGACTGTTTATATTTGGCGTGTTTACTCATCCTTTGATGTGAGTGCAATGTGAGAGGTTTTTTATGTGTGATGAAAAAGTTTTATACTGTATCACGCTATGGAAGCAAATCTTTTCTTTGTTGCATGAGAGTATCTATGAGAACAGCCGTGGCATCTATGGGAACAGCCGTGGCACCAACCCTGTATTCCGAATTGGAAATTTGGATATCCCATTTAAACCCTGTAAAGGGGAAAAGCACATCCAGCCAAACACGAAAGTGTGAGGCATATACAGCGGGTGAGTGTAACCACATAAGGGGAGAGGAGTCACATCTAGAGCGGTGTGGTGTAGGAGTGTAATCTGCTGTTTGTTCAAGAGACACTGGTTAAATGTTTTTTTCACAGTTTCTTCACTATTTCATTATTTGGATTATGATCTGAAGATTCAACGTATGGACTATGATTTTACTGGGATACATTACATTATGTTCTCAGGAACTTTCACAGTGGTGATTGTAACATTTTTTTTTTTATTAGGAAGTGGACATTGTCTGATAGAACTTGAAACAATTCACTTGATTCTTGTTCTCTGTTTATTTATTTTCAGTGTTGAACAATATTTAGTCACAGGGTGATTTGTTTCAACTGATTGTATGTATTTGCCATCACTATTCATCTGGTGACATGCACTATACAATAATTTGTGTTAATTGATTTCGATACAAGTTATTATTTTTTTCTCTATTTTTGTATGCACAGGGCAGGGTTTGCACAGTGTAGTAACATTTAGTAATTCATGTTCACTGGAGTGGATCTATAGTATTCAATATTTTTTAATTCACGGGTGTGGATTTGTATTATATTCAGCGCTGCTTATTCTATTGTTTAGATAAGGATTAATGACTGATATTGCCTTCACTTTTCAAAGTTGAACTTTGTAAGTTCCTGAGTTGTGTATGTTTATGCTTTGAAACATGCCTGTTTTAACAAAAAAGGCTAGTTATATATAAAATGTTGGTTTGTTGAAAACCCCTTTTATAAATGCACATGTGAATGTGCTTTGAGTAAAAAGTTTTATTATCATCAACAATGTATGTCTTTTTCTTTCAATGCTCAAAAGTTTTTGTAGTAAATTTGGTGTTTTCAGTGACAATGGGTGTTATTTACTAAAGACAAATGCACTTTGCACTACAAGTGCAGTTTCAAGTGCACTTTTGCAGTGCAATTGTAGTGCAAAGTGGATTTGCCTTTAGTAAATAACACCCACAGAGTTTTTTAATTTGCCCCAATCATGCTATTTTCATGACTTCCCATGCTGTCATGGTGCTGAAAATTATGAATATTTTTGTCGAAAACAAGGTGTGTGTGTGTAGCAGACCCACAACATAATAATAATATTAGCTGAAGAAGAGACTGTCACCTCATGTCTCAAAGAAATTTGGTTTGCACTGTTGAAGAAAAAGGCCCTAAAAACAAAACAAAAAAAAATGAAAACCTATGGGACAGCCAAAAGAAACTCAAGCGGTAAATTAAAGCAAATATTATTCCAGTTATAAAACATAAATGTATTTAACCACTTCAATACAGGGCACTTAAACACCTTCCTGCCCAGACCAATTTTGAGCTTTCAGCGCTGTCGCACTTTGAGTGACAATTGCGCGGTCATGCTACGCTGTACCCAAATGACATTTTTATCATTTTTTTCCCACAAATAGAGCTTTCTTTTGGTGGTATTTGATCAACTCTACGGTATTTATTTTTTGCGCTACAATTAAAAAAATACAGAAAATTTTGAAAAAAAAAAATGTTTTTTTGTTTCAGTTTCAAAACTTTGTAAATAAGTACGTTTTCTCCTTCACTGATGGGCACTGATGAGGCTACACTGATGGGCACTGATAAGGCGGCACTGATGGGCACCAATGAAGTGGCACTGATGAGGTGGCATTGATGGACATTGATATGTGGCACTGATAGGCGGCACTGATGGGCGACACGGATGGGTGGCACTGATGGGCGACACGGATGGGTGGCACTGATGGGCGACACGGATGGGCACTGATAGGTGGCACAAATTGGCACTGATAGCTGGCACAGATTGGCATGGATGGGCGGCACAGATGGGCATGGATAGGCGGCACAGATGGGCATGGATAGGCAGCACAGATGGGCATGGGTGGGCACTGATAGGTGGCATGGATGGGCACTGATAGGCGGCACAGGTGGGCACTGACAGGCGGCACAGGTGGGCACTGACAGGCGGCACAGGTGGGCACTCATAGGCGGCATTGGTGTTATACTGTACTAATGGATGCCAATCAGTACCAAACAATAATGCATGCCAATCAGTGATGCCCATTGTGGGCACTGATTGGCATCCATTATGGGCACTGATTGGCATCCATTGTGGCACTGACTGGCATTCCTGGTGGTCTAGGGAGGATTACCTTTTGCTGGGCATCTCTGGTGGTCTGGTGTGGGCATCCTCGGGGGGGGCTGTGCTGATAATCGATCAGCACAGACCCCCCTGTCAGAGGAGCAGCCGATCGGCTCTCCTCTACTCGCGTCTGACAGACGCGAGTGAGGAAAAGCCGATCACCGGCTCTTCCTATTTACACTGTGATCAGCCGTGATTGGACACGGCTGATCACGTGGTAAAGAGTCTCCGTCGGAGACTCTTTACCGAGATTGTAGTTGCAGGGTTTCAGACTGACAACCCGCAACAACGATCGCCGCGATGCGCGCCCACGGGGGCGCACAGCGGCTCATAATTCTGATCATGTCATATGACGTCCGATCAGGATTATGCAACCACTTTGCCACCGTCAATTGCCTATAGGGCGGGCGGCAAGTGGTTAAAATATGTGTCAGACATTATCTGGCATATCAGTGCCCCCCTACCCGCAAAGTGCTCCATGTATCTTCTTCTGACCTAGCGGGTGGTTTGAGGGGGCAAGCCAGGACAGCCAGCTTCAAGTGCCGTCAGGGATGTAACATCTGCAAAGTTGGCCTCAGGCCCAATTGAGGCCAGATAGTTTGTGGAATTTTGTCTTAGGAAATTGTGCAGAATGCAGCAGGCAAGCACAATATGATTCCGTTTATATTTATATTATATTTATATTCCGCCATGTGGATCGGTGTCAAAAATAGGCGGAATCGGCTGGCCATTATCCCGAAAGTGTTCTCCACCACTCTTCTGGCCAGCCGATAATTAAAAAGCCTGTAATCTGGGGTGAGGGTCCTCATAGGGAATGGCCACATAAGATGGTCCCCCAGCACAAAGGCTTCATCCATGATGAAGATGAAGGGGGCTCCTTCCACATTGTCTTCTGGAGGTGGCAAGCTCAAGCTGCCATTCTGGAGATGCCAGTAGAACTCCGTCTGGGCGATAACTCCACCATCCGACATCCGGCCATTTTTCCCCACGGCCAACATACGTATAACATTTATTGCAATGAGTATTTAAAGACAAAACCACTTATCAGATTCCTCACCCCATCTGATGGCCCAATGCAAAACTGTAAGGGGGGAGATATTTTGGACAGGTAGCCCTCTCCACTTCATTGAGAGCTGAATGCAGAAATAATGGGTGTTAACTTTGGCCAGCCCCTCCTTACTTACTTACTATTGGCAGCCCACTGGACAGGTAAGAAGTTTCATAATAAAAAATGCACACTGAACAAATGGAAGCACATTTTTACATTCTGCTATTACCTATCAAGATAATAATAGGAGAAACAAACTTTAAACAGTACCATTTGAAAGTATACAGGCAGGCCCTTGCACTACATGCTTTGGTGAATTCATCCATATATCCAACCACAAAAGTGGTAGGTATAGTTTGTATGGGTTGCCAAAGTCAGCAGATAGAGGATTGATTTTAGCTGACTTAGCTGTTGAGCAGGGAGGGGGGTTCCAAATGAGTTTGGGCCACCAACAAAGCATCTGCCACTCTGCATAAATTTAAGGACACAAATAACATTTGTACACATTTTAGGGGGTGTTTAGAGGAAAGCACTACTAGGGGGAAAGCACTACTATGGAGCTGACAAAATACATTGCTAAGTGACTGGGCTATAGGTGTATATGGGCCCAGAAGAGCATGCTGGGGAGGTTAGTGTTGCCTTATGAGGAGTTTATGAGAAATCTCCATTAACAACTGGGAATATTTGTATATAGATGTGTATATATATATGTTTAGGATAAGAAATAAAATAATGTGTATGTAATAGTAATTCTGTTAGGGGTTAACTTGGCTGGATGTAAGTAAATACATGAACAGACTTTGGGCTTAGTATGTAATTCAATTAACAGTTCCATTTGGTTTACAAGTATGCTAAGTGTGTGTTATGGAGACGCCCCGCTTGTTTACCTAACTTAATATTCAAAGGACCAGGAAAGGATACCCCAGGACCATTAAGATAGGTAATTATCAGATCATCTCCCAGCACTTAAAGGTATACCTGCTTGTCATATGTATGGTTTGTTTGCTATTTGTATTGTGATTAATATATTCTGTATTCTTGTATTTTAACCTAATAATTACTCCCTTGCTTAAGACTATAGATATTTTCTGTGTATTAGATAGACCTGTAACATTACTCCAATAAATGTTAACCTCCCTGATTATTTCGGATTTTAGGTGCTAAAAGCGGTACAATTATTTTGCATGAAAATTTGGTGTTTTATATTGCAGTCCTGTAATTCTTAGCAATAACTCACTTAAATCTGTCCAAACCAGAGTCTAGCAGACATCCCGGGTATGATAAAGTTTGAAAAATGAAATCATAAATTATAATATAATAAATAATTCTAAATAATTGTACCAAATAATAATATAACAATAATAAAAATTATTCAATAATGTAATCAAATCAAAAACACTGAAATTTGCTCAGTTGCAGAATTGTCACTGTCATTACTTTTCAGTATTTGATGACGGATCTCCCCACAAATCACTATCGCTCAATTCTGCGAGTGATTCCAATTTATTATCGCTGTTTTCTAGCTGGTCTAAAATAATTTTTGATGTAAAGTGACAGTTTTGGTTGCTATGGACAATCTCCAGTTTCCAGGCATAAAGAACAGTTTTCCTAATATAAAACTGCATGCAGGACACTGGGCAGACCACTAGGGACAAAGGGGATGGGAAATAATTACATACAGCAATGTAATCTGTAAGATTACATTATACTGTATGTATAGTGTGTGTTTTAACTTTTTGAAATTGGCGCCGATCTTCGTCCCTGTGTGTCGCAACGCTCACAGGGAACGGAGCTCAGCTCCGCGATGAATCGAGCGGAGGACAAGCCGCTCGTACAGCGCGGGGACATCGCTGGATCCAAGGGAGAAAGTAAGTACGCGTCCTCCTGGATCCAGCAATGCGGTCCCGAGTCATAGAATGTGATGTTAAAGGAGAAAACTTACCTTAATATAGTCCTTCTGCAGGACATGAAATATGGCAGAACAGGTCTCTGGGATAATGATCCCCAGAGCCTAGGGGGAGATGCCTTTTGAGAACTTGAGGTCCTGCAGGCTTCTCCCAGTCGCCAAGGTGGAGACTAACCTCTGCTCTGGAGTAATGGCTTGCCACATGCAGGTATCCTGCCTGCTGATATAAAGGGACAGCAAAGTCAACAGAAGGTGAAAAACGGGGTCTGTCATCCTAAGATCATTCCTGAAATCATCAGGATTATTCTCCTGGATCTCACGAAGCAAAGGCATGTGCGAGAATTGGTCACGCTTGAGCAACCAATTCTTCGTCCATGAACTCCTCCTCACCCTGTTCATGAACTGGGCTTGTGTCAAAGCTAGAAGCCCAACACCAAGCCCCTACAAAGCACAAACTCTATGATGAGTACGTACACGCAACATGGCTTTAAAAATGGTCGGCTGGTCAGAACGAACGAAACAGAAAGCACTGAAAAACAGCAAGACCAGAAAGAACAAACTGAAAATCAGCAACGAGCAGTCAAGAATGCACTGAAAATCAAATATGGTACTATATATAGCACGCATTGACAAACAAAAGTGAACTGACTACACGCGCTGAAAAGCAGATACACACCCACAAGCACAAACTGAAAAGCAGTAATGATCTGAAAAGCGTGAATCGAACTGACTACATGCACTGAAAAGTAGATACAAACCCACAAGCACAAACTGAAAAGCAGTAATGATCTGAAGAGCGCGAATCGTCTTAAGGCTGGGTTCACACCGCTGCGGGGGGAGAACCGGATGTGATTCGCACAGCAAATCACATCCGATCTCCGTAGCGCTGCGAGTTCAGCCATACAGATAGTATGGCTGAACTCGCAGCGGTCCCGCAGCAAACTCGCACGGGACCCTTTTTTGGGTCCGCAACGGAATCGGATCGCATGGGGGTTCACACCATGCGATCCGATTCCTGTGCGAGTCGGCAGATCGCACTGCAATATGCCGACGGATCTGGGGGTGTCATTAACATAACATTGACACCCCCAGCCGTCCGCATAGGGCAGTGTGAACTGCCGGCGGGAGGTATGCGATGCGGGAAAACGCCGCGGATTCGCGGCGTTCCCGCATCGCAGCAATGTGAACCTAGCCTTAAACAAACTTATACTAACACGCGATAAGCACAAGATCAGCAGAAGGAGCCCAAAGGGTGGCGCATGTGGTACTGAACTTCCCCTTTATAGTCCTGTCATACGTGTTATACGTCACCGCGTTCTTGACAATTGGAAATTCCGACAACTTTGTGTGACCGTGTGTATGCAAGGCAAGTTTGAGCCAACATCTGTCAGAAAAAATAAGATGAATTTTGTTGTCGGAATGTCCGATCGTGTGTACAGGGCATAAGAGTCATATAGTCAAATAATAGTAAGTAAATTGTACGAATAAGAAAAGTAAAAAGGCGGAATACTGAGTGCGTAAAATAACGCTAACTCAGAGGCTTTGGTTTTTCCAATAATAGGTCAGAATGGAGGTTTATCCTAGGACAGAAAGATAGGGGGAGCAGTGACAATCTCTCGAGACCCCAACGGCCTAGATCTATATACAGAAAAAGAGAAATACAGTACTTGGACACCCAAGTTCGGCGGTTGAGAAAAAATGAGCAAGGGTATATACCTATAGATAACCCTAAGGAAAAAATAAGCAACTGTATAGTTTGCACTGCAATATTAATTATCATAGGATTGCCAGTAATGAAGAAGGAAAATAGTGATATTGATAAACAGGATTATTAAATATAAAACAATAGAAGTACTTCAATTTTAAAAATAACTAACTGTTTCTCTAAGGCCGCGTACACACGGGCGGACTGTTCGCCCAACTTTGTCCGCTGAACAGTGTTTCAGTGCTCACTGTTCTCCGTAGTATTCATGATTGTTCATACACAGATATTTTTTCTTGTGATTATATTATTATTTAAATTAGCGCTACACTATTTGTTGTTTTATATTGTTGAACTTTGTTTGTTTGAAGTGTTGGCAGCTGTTTCTGCACATTTTTGTGCTAGTTAGACATAGCGCGGTGTTTTCCCCCCTACTTCCAAACTACCTCAGGGGCAACCTTTGTGTATGCTGCCATACCCTTCATCGAATGTGCTTTGATTTCTGAAGGAGGAGGAAGGCACAGAGTTTTGTATGCAATATGCATGGTCTTTGACAAATCTGGAAGAAAAAAACTCTGGATGTTGCCTGCATACCCTTTTAGGCCCCATTGGGGAAAAAAACCTACAGCTGATCTGCTTTTAGACCATTTCAGGTAGGCTGAAACCGCAGAGCCCCGGTCTAACCTATTCCCCTCATCATCAGCTGTATCCGCCAGAAAGGCTGGGAAAATGACCTCCCAGTTCATATGAAATCATATGGCGACCTTAGGTAGTAAGCTTGGAATCGGCCTGAGGACTATCATGTCTGGGAGCACCAAACAATATGGTTCTTTAGATGAGAAGGCGCACAACTTGGAGACCCTTCTTGCCGAGGCAACATCTACTAAAAAACAAAAAACTGTTAAAAGAAATAATGAACATGAGAAAGCTTGATCAAATGGAGGAACTCAGTGACATTCCCAAGACTAGTGTTAAGTCCTCTTTTTGAAAAAAACTATTTCAATGGAGGTCTGATTTCTATGGCTGCCCCTAAAAATCAGATCACCAACGGATGTAGAGAATATCTTGTACATGACATAGCCAACTGTTCGCCCAACTTTGTCCGCTGAACAGTGTTTCAGCGGACAGTCCGCTCGTGTGTGGGCTTCAGCGGACAGTTTCAGCGGACAGTCTGACGAACAAAGTTTTTCGGAATTCCCGTTAGACTGTCCGCTGAAACTTGGTTTGAGCGGACAGTCCGCTCGTGTGTAGGCTTGTTCGTCAAACTAAGTCTCGCGCATGCTCAGAAAGAATTTTCAGGGCGGACAGGGCGGAAGCGCTCGGTCTTGTAAAACTAGTGTTCGTATTGAAGCTAGCATATTCGTCATGCTGCAAATTTTGTGTTTTTTTAATATAGCACGTTCTTTTCTTCTTCGCAATGCAAGAAAAGTGAAGTAGCTTTGCTGTTTATATTCACACAGAGTTATACCACATGTTTTTATTCATCCTCATCCTATGATTAATCTTCCAATTATAGAAAAAATATATTCAAAATTTAAAAAAATAAATAAAAAAACCCTAAAAAAAATATATATCTTTATTTATTTATTTATTTCTTAAAAAAAAAAAATATAGAATGTATCTATTACTATATATTTTTGGAACTACTATTGTCATATTTTTTTTTGTTTTTTTTTTTGGGGGGTTGAAACAAGATGGACTTTTTTTGGCCAAGCAGGACTATGCAAGTAGAGATAGATAGATAGATAGATAGATAGATAGATAGATAGATAGATAGATAGATAGATAGATAGATAGATAGATAGATAGATAGATAGATAGATAAATACCCAAACCAGCATTTTAGCTTACACATGATTGCATGTTCAAAATCAGCAGAGCTTCCCCTCATTTCAAATGTTAAGCCTCAAATTTACAGCGACTGCACTTCCAAGTGCACTTGCAGTGCTTTAAAAATTGCACTTGAAGTTAGCATATTTACATGAACGTGTGTTTTGTAAATAACCCCCAGAGTCTTTTGACATGTATCTGCCTACTCACAAATAAACTTTGTTTTTTAAGCCAAAATTAAAAAAAAATAAAATAAAAAAAAAAAAACATACAAGATTTTTTTGAAATAATAAATTTTTATTTTTCCTCAGAACAAAAATAAATCAAGAGGGAGGCAACACTGGAGACAATTTTGACGTTTGTGAAGCCTTTTGTCCCCCAGGCACACATCAAGTGAGTGGCCACCAAAATTCCGAACCTGTGTAGCATGTAAATAGGGAGCACAACCAGGTCCTAGAATCCCAAAGACCAGGAACAGCAGCAGATGAGATCTATGTCCCCAGACTGTGGTACTACAACAGCCTGCGTCTTCTTTCAGAGCAGACTGAAGCCAGGCAGTCACTTGCGACTCTTCCGTCTAGCCTTCCCTCCACGCGTCGCTGGAGGCTGTGCCTCTGGTAGTGGAGTTGTGGTAGGAGGAGGAGGAGGAGGAGGAGGAGGAGCAGTAGGGTCTGCGTTGTAAAGCTTGGTGGTGGGTGTGAGCTCACCCTTCAGACCCAGTTGGATGGCATCAAAAAATATTGCTTCACACAAGTTTCGCTGTGGTTTGTCCATTTCAAGTAGCTTACTAGCCAGATAAGTGGCATAGGCCTCCTCCGGATTGGGGGGTTTGGACAGAACTTGTGTGGCTTGGCGTATAAGCGCCAAGGACTCCTCCTCTGTACGGGCCATCCTCCTGGGCCTTTTGCTGGCTAGGCGGAGGGGAGGGACCTGGCTTTCAGTCCGACTCCTGCTGGGCCCAGCTAGCTCTTGTGTGTGGCTGGTCCCGGCCTCCTCCTCCATACCACTGGTCCCGGCCTCCTCCTGGGTGAGCTCATCCTGTGTAAAAAACAAAGAAATCAATAAATAAAATATGTCTATATTTTGAAATCATCAATCACTAACAATTTTACAGTTCTCAAATACATTTGTCTTGAAATACAAAAGGCTATCATTTTGACACCATCATTTTTCCATCAGTTCACCAAGATTTGAGCCACATTTGTGTAAACTACTGTATCCTTCTATCTAATTTAATTTGTGATGAAATCCTAGATTTGGAAGCAATTCAAACATTGAACTTTACATCATTGATATTTGAGCAATCCAAACTTTAGAAAATAAAATATACCTGGCTCCAGCTGGGCGCATCAACTTCGTCCAGCAAGGAAGGGTCTGGATCTTCCAGGGATGGCTCACCTGAGGCGGAGGGAAGGGTGGAGGGACGGGTAGACGGAAGAGTCGAAAGTGACTGCCTGGCTTCTGACGTGTCATCCAGAAAACGCAGCCTGTCATAATACCACAGCTTAGGTACATAGACCTGACCTGCTGCTGCTCCTGATGTTTGGGACTCTAGGATCTTTCTTTGCTCCTGCCTATACCCGCTACGCAGGTTCTTAATTTTGGCGTTCACAAAGTCAGTGTCTGCCTGGGGGAGTCGGGTTTTCACAAACGCCAAAACTGTCTCCAGTGTCTTCTTCCGGGCAGCACGGCTTGAATATTGGGGGTGTTTTGAATCCCAAAGATTACTGTGCGACTCAACTAAATCTAGAAATGTTGAGAGGAAGGCCTCCTCCTTAAAGGGCTCTGGGGTATACCTTTGCATTTTCTGAAAAAAAAAAAAAAATAAAATAAAAAGTCAGACCAAATGCACACTATATTGTGACAATGTAGGCGAGACACACACTACCACACACGCTACCCCCCCACACACACACTACCCCCCACACACACACTACCCCTCCCACACACACACAAACACTAACCCCCCCCCCCCCACACACACACACACACACACACTACTGCCCCATACACACACACACACACACACACACACACACACACACACACTACCCCCCACACACACACTACCCCTCCCACACACACACTACCCCTCCCACACACACAAACACTACCCCCCCCCCCCCCCACACACACACACACACACACACTACACAGACTACTGCCCCATACACATACACACACACACACACACACACACTACACACAGTAATGCCCCATACACATACACACACACACACACACACACACACTACACACAGTACTGCCCCATACACATACACACACACACACACACTACCCCTCCCACACACACAAACACTACCCCCCCCCCACACACACACACACACACACACACACACACACTAACCCCCCCCCCCCCCCCCCACACACACACACACACACTACCCCCACCCCCCTATACACCCACCTCCACCCCCACACTACCACACAAAACAACAACCCCACTCAACCACCAACCCACATAAAAATCAATTAAACATCAATAAGATTAAAATTCAATATGCACATTCCTAACGCAGGCTTTAAATTAAACGAAAATAAAACGATATCTATCTTACCGTCGCGTGTAGCACTCGCTGCTTCCGTTCGGACAAGCGTACGGCCTCGCGGTAACGCTTTATATACAGCGCATGCGCTCAGGGTCCGCCTGCGTCGCCCGCCCCTGACGTTCCTTGTGACCGTGTTTCCCCGCCCCTTTTACCCTCGTTCCGCTGTGGGTGAATGATAGGAGAAAATGGCGGACGCAAATTCAATGAGCAGCGTGAGCAGCGCGGAGGAAAGCCATGGACCCCATGCTTCCGGAGCAAGGAGGAGATATAAGGCCACCAATATGGCCTTTGAAGAGATGGTGGCTATATTAAGAAGGGAGGACTATGATGGGGAACACGGCCCGTACCCCAAACCTAATGTCCGGAAAAGCGCCATCTTGGATGAGGTCGTCACAACCTTGGAGAACAAATTTGGCGTACGAAGAGGCAAGGACCAGCTCCGGAAACGATGGTCCGACATCAAGTCCAGGGAGCCGGACCAATATTACCGCATCAAAAAGGCCCTGGAAAAAAAGTGAGTAAACTCCGCGTTTCTCGTGACTGTTGGACATAATCGTTCGTATAGGTATTGTATGTAGATCTGGCGGGTTTGTTCGTAATCGTTCGTGTAGGCATTGTGTGAAAATCTGGCGGATTTGTTCGTAATCATTCGTGTAGGTAGTGTATGTAAATCTGGCGGATTTGTTCGTAATCGTTCGTGTAGGTAGTATATGTAGATCCGGCGGATTTGTTTGTAATCGTTCGTGTAGGTAGTGTATGTAAATCTGGCGGATTTGATTGTTCGTGTAGTTAATAGTTCATGTAATGAGCGCATATGGTTGTTCGTATATGTGGGCGTAAATAGCATGAATTTGTGTATGGTGTAAATTTATCTGGTGTTGGATTAGATTTTAATTAGTTATTAATTTTTTTGTATTGTTCATGATAAACTGAATTGTCACGCTCAGTTTATAGGATATAAATTTTTACTAAAGTTTCATAAATGTATTCAGTGCAATGTAGACTCAATTAAAAAAATGAGATAGATAGATAAAATGCTGGTTCAACATCTGGACTGGGAAACATTTAAGTGTAGTTTGGGACATCATAGAACATTTTTTGACATAATCACACACAGGTACTCCAGGGGATGATTCGAGTGTGTCCGTCTGTGAAACTTGGACAAAAGATATAAAGTATCACAGTTTGGTTAAAGGCTAGGTTCACATTGCTGCAATGTACGAGATCAAATGTGATTTGCACCGCACTGCAGTGCAAATCACATGTGATCTCTGTGTGATGCGATTTCAGCCATACATATAGTATGGCTGAATTCGCATCGCATCCGGCCCAAACTTGTACATGGCCCTTTTTTTAGTCCACAGCCGAATCGGATCACATGGGTGTTCACACCATGTGGTCCGATTCCTGTCTGAGTTTAAAGATTGCACTGTGAAATGAGAACTAATTTGGAGGTGTCAATAAAACTTTACACTGATACTCCCAGCAGGTCACATAGGGCAGTGCGAACTGCGCATGCGATGCGTGAAACCACAGTAGATTTGCAGCGTTCGCACATCGCAGCAGTCTGAACACAGCCTAACAAAAAAAAAGTCATTTTAAGGATGTATTAAACTAGGATCTTGTAATAACCAGCTAATAATTGTACACCACTTCAAACCAATGTTTCATATTCAAATTTCTGAACTCAAATATCACTATGCTTAAAAGTATTTTTTATTTATTTTTTATTTTTTTCATTCTCATAGGGGAACAACGACTCAGACAAGAGGCGGAGCAGCCCAGGACCCCCCGACCTCGCCAGCCTGATTGGGCAATTAGCCCCAGCCCCGTGTCGGTGATGGAGCCATCCAGCCCCGTGTCGGTGATGGAGCCATCCAGCCCCATGTCGGTGATGGAGCTTCCCAGCCCCGTGTCCCAGCTGGAGCAGCCAAGCCCAGGGCTAGATGTGGAGGAGAAAGAGGTGGTGGAGATACGCACCCCACAAAGTGAGTGTCTGACAACCCAGCTTAAGGTAAACAATTAATGGCTGTATATGTTAACCAATTTTTTATCTACACATGTTTTTAGGTGATGATCTGGTTGTGGAAGGACAACAAGCTGCAGAGCCGTTTTCGAGCGACAGTGCCCAGAGGCTGATTGGGCAGATCATGGCCTGGAATGGCAGGATGGATTTAATGGAGAGCAACATCCAGGCCATGCAACACCAAATCCAGGCCATACAACAGCAACTGGTCCCTATGAGGCAGGAAATGAACAACATGATCGATGTTTTAGGGAGAATCTAAGCCCCTTTTCCCTAAAACACAATCGATCATGTTCTTCATTTCCTTGCCAAAAAGTTTTTAATGTTTTTACAAGATTGTTTTTAGAGGCCAAATTTTGAAGATGCACATGGTGTGTCAACATGTGCTATGTGCCATCAGAGGATCGCAATGGATGCATTTGGTGTTTGCAAACCCTTCCTCATTCTAGTATGTGAGAGGAAGGGATTGCACACACCAAACACGTCCATTGATCACTCATGATGGTACATAGCACATGTTGACATTACCAATTTTTGGTGTGCATCTTCAAAATTTGGCTTTACCCCTTGTTTTATGTAAATAGTTAAAAATCTGATTTTATTTTTTTATTTTTGTGATAATTGTATTTTAGATATATCTATATATTTCTATGTTTACAAAAAAAGAAAAAAAAAGAAAAAAAAAAAACAATTAAAAAAAAAAAACAATTTAAAAAACAAAAACAAAAAAAAAACAAAAAAAAAAAAACACAAAAAAAAAAAAAAAAGATCTAAAAAAGAGGCACTGGTTGGAATGTGCACTATTAAAAAATCAAAAAAAAAGATGTGTGTGTGTGTGTGTCTACTTCTTTCAATACTCAATACCAGTTTGGGAAGTCATTTTGTGTTTTCTGTCACAAAGGGCCTTATTTCCTATTGTCAAAAACCACTTTGCTATACAAATGCACTAGGACAGGAATATGCAATTAGTGGAAATCCAGCTGTTGCAGAACTACAAGTCCCATGAAGCATAGCAAGACTGACAGCCACAAGCATGAGACCCAGAGGCATGATTGACTTGTAGTTTTGCACCAGCCGGAGGTTGGCCAATTGCATATCCCTGAATTAGGACAATGTAGGAGACAAGCAACGTGAAAAGCAAACAAGAACCAAACTTAAAAATTTTAACAGACAAGACATATTTCAAGAAAAATACATTTTTATTGCTCAGCTGGCATTGGAATAGCCCCCCTACCATTAAAATAGCTGACATAGCGGTCACGCACCTCACGTGCTGTTTGGGGGGCTAAGCCAGGAAGGGCATGATCCAGCCCTGTCAGTTCTGGAAATATGAGTCCGGCCTCAGGCCCAATAGGCTGCAGGTACTGGTTATCTGAAAATTTCCATAGAAAATTGTGCAGAATGCAGCAGCACAGAATAACATAGTTCAGTTTATATTCTGCAAGGTTGATGGCTGTCAGTAACAGACGGAACCGGCTGGCCATAATGCCAAAGGCACTCTCCACAACCCTTCTTGCTCTGGCCAGCCGGTAATTAAAAACCCTCCTCTCCGGGGTGAGGGTCCTTTGGGGGAAGTGTCTCATAAGATGTTCACTCAGACCGAACGCTTCATCAGCCAGAAAAACAAACGGTAGCCCCTCCACATTCTCGGCATCTGGTGGCAAGTCCAGGCCACCAGTGATAAGACGGTGGCAGAACTCGGTCTGCCTAAAGACTCCTCCGTCAGACATCTGGCCGTTCTTCCCCACATCCACATAAAGAAAGTCACATTGTGCCGACACCACCGCCATTAGCACCACACTATGGAACCCCTTATAATTCCAATAGTAGGACCCCGAATGGGGTGGGGGCACAATCCTCACATGTTTCCCGTCGATCGCCCCTCCGCAGTTGGGGAAGTCCCAACGGGCAGCGAACTGGGAAGCCACAGTCTGCCATTCCTGTGGCGTGGAAGGACATTGGGGAGTCAAACACAGGAAAAAAAAATTAGTCATTAAATAAAAACAATTCATAACAAATAAAACTCCAAAACATTTTGGAACAACAGTTAAACAGAAATATTGCAAATTTGTTTTCTGCCAAAAAAAAAAAAAGTAGGCGGACCAATTCACAGATTAATCAGCCCTCTGATGGACCAGGGGACATAAATTAGGTGGGTAAGTGGGGTGGGGGGACTAATTAATGAGTATACAACACCTGCAAGCAATTTGAGTGGGGTGGGGGGGACTAATTAATAAGTATCCAACACCTGCAAGCAATTTCAGTGGGGTGGGGGGACTAATTAATAAGTATCCAACACCTGCAAGCAATTTGAGTGGGGTGGGGGGACTAATTAATAAGTATCCAACACCTGCAAGCAATTTGAGTGGGGTGGGGGGACTAATTAATAAGTATCCAACACCTGCAAGCAATTTGAGTGGGGTGGGGGGGACTAATTAATAAGTATCCAACACCTGCAAGCAATTTGAGTGGGGTGGGGGGACTGATTAATAAGTATCCAACACCTGCAAGCAATTTGAGTGGGGGGAATAATTAATGAGTTGACAATCCATATCTATATCTCTATATATCTATATCTCTATATATCTATATCTCTATATATCTCTATCTCTATATATCTATATCTATATCTCTATATATCTCTATATATCTATATCTCTATATATCTATATATCTATATCTCTATATATCTATATCTCTATCTATATCTCTATATATCTATATCTCTATATATCTATCTATCTCTCTCTCTCTCTCTCTCTCTCTCTCTCTCTCTCCACACACAGGGTGTATACAAAGAGTATACAAAGGGTGGGGGGGCAAGTAAAATAGTACAATGGAGCTGACAATATGAATTATAGAGAAAAACAGTCTCGGCTGTGGGTGTATATGGGGCCCAGGATTGAATGCTGAGGACGTTAATGAAAGCAAATATGCATGTGGGACACAAAAAAGGTAAAAAGCTCAAAAAAAATTACACCAAAAAAAAAAAAAAAACATTTAAAAAAAAAAAAAAAAAAAAAATGCATGCATTCATATAAAGGGGACATTCACATCATATTCCTGTCATGGATATTAAAAGTCATGATGAAATGAATACAAACATACAATGCATATAATGCATATAATGCAATATTAAAAGAACAAACTTACCTTCATATATTCCTTCTGCAGGACCCGAATAATGGCAGAACAGGTCTCTGGAATAATGATCCCCAGAGCCTGGGGGGAGATGCCTGTCGAGAACTTGAGGTCCTGAAGGCTTCTCCCTGTCGCCAAGTAGCGCAACGTGGCGACGAGCCTCTGCTCCGGAGTGATGGCTTGCCGCATGCAGGTATCCTGCCTGCTGATATAAGGGGTCAGCAAAGCCAGCAGACGGTGAAAAACGGTGTCCGTCATCCTGAGATAATTCCTGAAATCATCAGGATTATTCTCACGGATCTCACGGAGTAAAGGCATATGCGAGAATTGGTCACGCTGGCGCAACCAATTCTTTGTCCATGAACTCCTCCTCACCCTGTTCACAGACTGGGCTCGGGTCAAAGTATTAACCCCAACACCAAGCCCCAATATAGCACGAACTCGTTCCCGAGTACGTCCACACTCCATGGCTTTGAAACGGTCGGCTGGACAGACAAGCTCAACTGAACGCACTGAAGAACAGCCAGACCTATGAAGAACGACCTGAAACCCAGAAACGAGCGGACCAGAAGCGCCTAATAACAGGTACAACTGATCCACGCGTACCGAAAGACAGATACAAACCTCACAGGTAGACTGCGCCGCAGTGAACGGACAAATTAAGCTGAAGTCTGAAAAGCGCGAATCGTCTCTAACCAAACTTCTACTAACGCAAAGTCTGCAGAAGGAGCCCAAAGGGTGCTTTGCTGTGTCTTGGACTTCCTATTTCTAGTCCCGTCGTACGTGACGTACGTCATCGCGCACGGTTTCAGCGGACTGTTCGTTCATCGTGTGTGGTCAAGTCCGTTCATGCTAATTTTGAGCGGACTGTTTGTCAAACTGTTTGACGAACAAAGTTGGGCGAACAGTCCAGACAACACTGCAGAAGCTCCAAAATGTTAGACACTGAAGGAGATCCAAGGTCCCAACCCCTTTCTGTAGTATTCCAGATCTGATGATAGGTTACATTTGTGGACCTCTTACGGGCCTGTAATAATATCTCCACTACACCACCTGAGAGACCCAAGCCAGTTAAAGCCTCCCTCTCACTTTCAAGTTATTAACTTCATCCTCCTGCAGTTCGGGTGTCAGGCCCCACTCCGCAGAAGGAGATTTTGACAAGGAGGCAGTGGGATTGGCGAGCCCAATTTTATCCTCCAAGCCAGAGGAAACCATGACTCCTTGAGCCAGTAAGGTAAGACTACTATTGCTGTGATCCTTCTCACTGAATCTTCAGCAGGATTTTGAGAGCCAATGGAAGCAGCAGGAACACATAAAGCAAGGGGAAGTTCCAAGACCTGGACAGAGCACCCTTACCCAATGCCTGTGGATGCAAGGTCCGGGAGAAGAAGCAAGGCAGTTGACAATTCTCCTCCAATGCCATAATATCTATCAATTCAGGCCCCATTCGCTGTGATCCTCAAAGCCTTGACTCAAGTGAACTGTTAAAACCATTCCCAGGCCCTGTGAGATAAGATTCTGTAAGAGCCGAGATTCTTCATTGCGCATAGGAAGATTGACATGTCACCTGAAGGAGAGGGCGACTTATTGTGCCTCCTTGAGACACATAAGCCACCGTAATTGTTGCCCAAGAATCTAGACAGCTCGACCTTGCAACATAGGTTGCGTCTGACAGCATCCAATCCTAGGAAATTCATAAAAGTTCCATTGGCCTTAAACCTGCTGTCCCAGGCAGTGTGCCCTGCAGCCTGCCAGACTGGCATTGGACATCACCACTATTGGTTCTGAGGCCTTCAACGGAACTCTGCGGGAAAGATTGCAAGCTACTGACCACCAAACCAGGGACCAGATTAACTGAATTGACAGATAGAATTTCTGGTAGAAGGAGTGACTATCCCACTGAAGAAGAAAGTTGCATTGAAACCTCCTTCTGCGCCACCTGACCCATGGGGCTACTGGAACTGTGGCTAATAGAACCCCCAGATACTGCATGCATTCCTTCACCATCATCGAAGACCTTGTTATCACTGCTTTTGTCTAAGACTGGATCTCCTGGACCTTCCTCTGAGGAAGAGAAACACCACCCTGATCTGTGTTGAATTGTACTCCTAAATACTCCAACATTTGGGTCGGATGCATCTGGCTCTTCCGATAGTTGAACAACCAATCGAAACAAGCTAATGTTTGCAGGTGAAATTCACATGAAGTAGAAGGAGCTCATTTGACAGACCCAGAAGTAGCATGTCGACTAGATAATGGAATATTTGCACTCCCTTGACCCTGAAAGACGCGACGACAGCAGACAGTAGCTTTGAGAACATTCTCAGAGCTGTGCAGAGACTGAATGGGAGACATTAAAAGTGAAAATGAGAGCCTTCCATGGAAAACCTGAGAAAGTGATGCTGGTATGAGTCTATAGATACAGGAAGATACGCATCCGCCAAATCGATTGAAACCATCCAGTCTCCTGAGTCCACAACGGAAATTATCGTTTCCCCTGACTCCATTTTGAATGGTGGAACCTTCATGAAAGAATTCAGGACTTTGAGGCCAAAAAACTGGTCCGAAACCCCCTGAAGCTTTTGGGACCAAAAACAGAGGGGAACATACTCTTTGACCCAATTCGTGCCTTGGTACCGGAAAGGATGGCCTTTGCTGCCAACAGCTCCCCTATATGTTCTCTCAAACATTTCTACGAACAAGGTCTGATGGGGCCTTGTTCTGAACTCGAGACAATAATTCAATCCAGGCATCCTGTAATTTGTCTACCCAAACCCCACGAATTAGGCTAGTCTTGCTCCTACTTGAGAGGGTTAAGTGCAGACACCTTCAGACGGACTTATTTGAAGCCTTAGAAGCTTCATTGGCCCTGGCCTTGGAAGGTTTCTGGAAGGTTGAACCGGCTCCCTTCCATGAAAAATTGTCTGTAAGTACTGGCATCACTGGACCCTACTTTGGATCTCTTGTTAAACCGAAAGGGCTGCTGTTGTCTTTTTCTCTTCTGCAGGATTAAGCTAGATCTGCCGCCAGAAACCCGCTGAATTGCTGATTCTAAGGCCGCGTACACACGGGCGGACTGTTCGCCCAACCTTGTCCGCTGAACAGTGTTTGGGCGGACAGTCCGCCCGTGTGTGGGCTTTCAGCGGACAGTTTCAGCGGACAGTTGGACGGACAAAGTCTTTCGGAAATTCCGAAAAACTGTCCGCTGAAACTGTGTTTGAGCGAACAGTCCGCCCGTGTGTAGGCTACTTTCGAAATGAGCAAACTGTTCCCGCTCGGAAAGTCCGCCCATTTCGAGCGCGTGTACAGGTAGGCGGGGCCCGCGAAGGAGACGTCGCGGGCTCCGCCGCCTGGAATGGGCTTAAAGGGGAACCCCAACGCCAAAAAAAATCGGCGTGGGGGTCCCCCCAAAGTCCACAACAGACCCTTGTCCGAGCACGCTACCCGGCCGGCCAGGAAAGGGGGGCGAGCGAGCGCGCCCCCCCTCCCGAGCCGTACCAGGCCGCGTGCCCTCAACATGGGGGGTGCCTTGGGGAAGGGGGGGCCGCGCGGCCCCCGCACCCCAAAGCACCTTGTCCCCATGTTGATGAGGACAAGGGCCTCTTCCCGACAACCCTGGCCGTTGGTTGTCGGGGTCTGCGGGCGGGGGGCTTATCGGAATCCGGGAGCCCCCTTTAAGAAGGGGGCCCCCGGATACCGGCCCCCCACCCTATGTGAATGAGTATGGGGTACAATGTACCCCTACCCATTCACCTGTGAAATAAAGTACAAAAAAAAACACAACACAGGGAAAAAATATTTTATTGCACAGCTCCGGGGGTCTTCCGTCTTCGGGGGTCTTCTCGCCGGACTCCTCCGCTATCTGTGTGTAGCTCTTTTGCTAGCGGAGGAGTCCGGCTTTCTTCCTCCCCGCCGCCGGCCTCTTCTCCCGACTTCGGGGGTCTTGTCCCCCTCTTCGGTTCTTCTGCCGGGCCACCGCGCCTTCTTGTAGCTCTTTTGCAGGCGGTGGCCCGGTCTTCTGTCGCCGCTGCCTTCCGTTCTTCTGTCGCCGCCTTCGGTTCTTCTGCCGGGCCACCGCGCCTTCTTGTAGCTCTTTTACAGGCGGTGGCCCGGTCTTCTGTCGCCGCTGTCGTCGCCGCCGCCTTCCGTTCTTGTTCTTCTTCTTGTTCTTCTTCTTCTTCTCCTGGAGATGTTGACTCGACGAGCTCTCCGGCCGGAATGCCAGAGCCGCGCTGTGCGGTCACTTATATAGTGACAATGGGGCGGTGTCACATGGTATATGTCACATGGGTTGGTCACATGGTGACCCCGCCCCCTTACGATGTCATAGTCCCCATGTGACATCAACCCATGTGACCAACCCATGTGACATATACCATGTGACATATACCATGTGACACCGCCCCATTGTCACTATATAAGTGACCGCACAGCGCGGCTCTGGCATTCCGGCCGGAGAGCTCGTCGAGTCAACATCTCCTGGAGAAGAAGAAGAACAAGAACGGAAGGCGGCGGCGGCGGCGACGACAGCGGCGACAGAAGACCGGGCCACCGCCTGCAAAAGAGCTACAAGAAGGCGCGGTGGCCCGGCAGAAGAACCGAAGAGGGGGACAAGACCCCCGAAGTCGGGAGAAGAGGCCGGCGGCGGGGAGGAAGAAAGCCGGACTCCTCCGCTAGCAAAAGAGCTACACACAGATAGCGGAGGAGTCCGGCGAGAAGACCCCCGAAGACGGAAGACTCCCGGAGCTGTGCAATAAAATATTTTTTCCCTGTGTTGTGTTTTTTTTTTGTACTTTATTTCACAGGTGAATGGGTAGGGGTACATTGTACCCCATACTCATTCACATAGGGTGGGGGGCCGGTATCTGGGGGCCTCCTTCTTAAAGGGGGCTCCCGGATTCCGATAAGCCCCCCGCCCGCAGACCCCGACAACCAACGGCCAGGGTTGTCGGGAAGAGGCCCTTGTCCTCATCAACATGGGGACAAGGTGCTTTGGGGTGGGGGGGCCGCGCGGCCCCCCCTTCCCCAAGGCACCCCCCATGTTGAGGGCACGCGGCCTGGTACGGCTCGGGAGGGGGGGCGCGCTCGCTCGCCCCCCCTTTCCTGGCCGGCCGGGTAGCGTGCTCGGACAAGGGTCTGGTGTGGACTTTGGGGGAACCCCCACGCCGATTTTTTTCGGCGTTGGGGTTCCCCTTTAAGCCCATTCCAGGCGGCGGAGCCCGCGACGTCTCCTTCGCGGGCCCCGCCTACCTGTACACGCGCTCGAAATGGGCGGATTTGCCTCCTCCTTACGTGGGCGAGTCCGTTCATTTCAAAAGTTGAGCGAACTGTTTGGCAAACAGTTCGCTGAAACAGTCTGCTCGTGTGTGGGCAAGTCCGCTCATGCAAATTTTGAGCGGACTGTTTGCCGAAACTGTTTGACGAACAAGGTTGGGCAAACAGTCCGCGCGTGTGTACGCGGCCTAAGTCTTCCTGAAGAGTATCTTCCCGCTGAATGGAATCGAACATAGACTGTGCTTGGAAGCCTTATCGGCCGACCAATGCTTCAACCATAAGGCTCTGCGGCTGTGATGGAATGAGCCATTATCTTTGCTGTGAATGAATGAATCATTTGTATAGCGCACAACGTGAACTGAATCGCCTCATCAATCGCTGTCATCTTTTGAACCGGCTCCCTGACCTGGTCAACAGCCACTTCAGCCACAAACTCTACAGCAGTCCTGAAAACTGCAAAAGAGAAGAGCTGCCACTTCCCAGACTTTCTTCTGAACATCCATCCACCAGCTCTGCTACCCACAGCCTAAGGCTGGACTCATGCACACTCCCTGCATTCCACAGATCCACACCACCGAACATGCCCCATAGGAGACCATGATAAATGAACGGTAGCGCAAAACCACAAAAAGCACCAAAAACACACAGGTGCGTATCCAACCCAAGTGCTGCTGCCACAGAAGTGAGCACTACCGGCAGCCTGTAGGCTGCTTCGGCCAAACTATACAACCTATTTAGGTCTGCGTTTATTCTGCGATCCGTAGGATCCCTAAAGGAGACCGAATCCTCCAGCGGAAGCGTAATGTGGCAGGCGAATCTAGGTAATGAAGCATCCACCTTCGATATAGTGTCCCAAGGGTTACAGCTTCGATACTCTATTATGCACATTGAGCTTCTCAGGCCCCGCCCAGTCACTTTAATTTCAGAAATGAATGGGAAGGAAGGTAAAGATTTCTTTAAATACGGGTAGTAGCTCTGCTGTTTCTTTGAGGCCTCCACCAAGGGGGGAACCAGTGCAAAAATCAAACGTATGTGATTCCGAGACCATCTCAGCCTCAGATGGATCTGAATCGCTATCGACGTCAAAGTTAAAATGCACTGAAAACACATGATCTGAATCTGCAGATGCTGAAGATACAGCAGGATGAGCAGGATTCCTTGAAACACGTGGTTCTCCGGCGTGGTTCGTCACTTTAGGAACTACTTGCTGCCCTTTCGCCATCCTCAGACCCTTGCTTTTATTATGCGAGACTCTGATGATGGCTGTGGAGCCCCTGTGAGTCCTTTGTTCACTCCCAGGAGTTGCTCTCATACCCTACTGATTTCTTATTGCATTAACTCACAGTTTTTTCATATTAGGGTTATTCTTCCAATCTATGTTCTTCTGTATTCTATTCTTTCTTCTTTTCTTTTTTCTCTCGAGATGGTGACCTGTATTCTAAGTTCAAGTCATTGTTCTTATTATGAGCTAGTTTACTTAGACTTTTTATGGCCCCCATAAATATTTTATCTCTTAATATACAAGGATTTAATATCCCACACTAACGAACAAAAGCAATGAGATCTTTCTCGGTCAAGAAGGCACATATAATCTGTTTGCAGGAAACCCATTTTATTGACAAAGCTGCCCCTAAATTTCTTTCCTCCTCATACCCGCAATTTTTTACCGCTACTACCACGGTTAAACAACGCAGAACTCTTATTGGATTTCACCGTTCCATGCCATTCACCCTCTTAACACAACTAAATGATCCCGAAGGTAGATATCTACTCCTTACTGGATATATAGCAGATATAGCTATTACAATTGTTTCATATTATGCTCCAAATAAAAAAACAGAATCTTTTTTATCCCATCTTTTTCAAGTGGGTGAGACACATAAATTTGGTACTGTAGTCCTATGTGGTGACTCGAATACGATGGTATTTCCTTTTCTAGATAAGTTTCCCCCAGCCCCTATCACTAGCTCTAATAAGCTTAATCTTCAACATTTACTTGCCAAACATAATCTGGTTGATACATGGCGTGAAACCAATCCGACTAGTAGACGTTTTACATATTACTCCTACCCACATAAATCTTTCTCCCGTATTGATCATATTTTGGTCCCTTCTAGTATGCTACCTGAAATTCTATCATCTAATATTATCCCGTTCACATGGTCCGACCATTGTGCCGTATTCACAACTATTGCTTCTATAATACCCAGATCACATGATACCACCTGGTGCATAAACGACTCTACATTAGCTAACCCTCTACATCGACAGACGATAGAAAAAGAGATTAATGACTATCTTTCATTTAATGATACTGGTGACACTTCCAACTTGACATTGTGGGAAGCCCATAAAACCGTTGTTCGGGGTAAGTTGATACAACTAGCTGCAAAGCTTAAAAAAGAACGTAAACTCATGATTACAAAGCTGGAAGCTAACTTCACTTCCTGTCATGATACGTTTCAATCTTCCCCAAATGCCATTAATAATGCTAAATTAGATAAAGCCGTTTAGATTTAGATCTATTTTTAACGGATTCGGCAGATAAACTCCTCCGTAAACGCCAACATACACAATACCTCAAAGCTAATAAACCAGATTCCCATATGGTCAGAAGTTTAAGATCAATAAATCAAATCAGATCCTCCATAAGTTTGAAAACTTCCCGTGATTCATATACCAGTAATCCAGTAAAAATTTTAGAGGTGTTTCGTTCCAAATTAGCTAAAATTTACTCCCCTGCTACTGATTTCAATCAGGCCAGTGCGGACAGGCTATTTTCTAATATTAATCTCCCTACTCTTGATATTGAACAAAGAGAGAGACTAGAAAGCCCTATTACTACTAATGAGGTTTAGACTGCTATAAAGGGACTAAAATTACATAAAAGGCCTGGCCCCGCTGGCTACTCGGCATCGTATTATAAAAACTTTGAGCATATTTTAACACCAGTCTTAACCAGAGCCTTCAACTCCCTTCTGTCGGGTCATTTATTTCAGCCTGAGTCATTATCTTCTATTATAGTTATGTTATCTAAACCACCATCAGATTTAACTATCTGGTCTACTTATCGTCCCATTTCTCTCCTTAACTTAGACATTAAAATATTAGCTAAGGTCCTTGCATCTCGTTTGAATAATTTTATAGGTCACCTAATTCATCAAGACCAAACGGGTTTTATACCCAAGAGACAGGCAGGAGACAATATTAGAAGAACACTATTACTTATTCAAGCGGCTAAAAACAGACGTATCCCAATGTGCCTTCTATCTTTGGATATCAGTAAGGCTTTTGACTCAGTCACCTGACCTTATATGCAATTTACTCTCAAAAAATTGGGTTTTGGTAATCATTTCCTGACTTGGATCTCTTCCCTCTATAACAACCCCAGGGCGTATATTAAATATGCAGGTTATAAATCAGCAATAATGGACATCAGAAGAGGCACAAGACTGGGTTGTCCCTTATCCCCACTACTTTTTGCCCTACTTATGGAATCTTTGGCACAATTAATTAGATCTGACCCAGATATCAAAGGTATTGAACTAGGTTGGCATCACCATAAACTGTGTCTTTATGCGGATGACATACTTATTTATCTATCTCATCCCCACATTTCTGCCCCAATTCTTCTGCGAATATTGGATACATTTTCACATATTTCCGGTCTCTTTGTAAACCCCACCAAATCAAATGCATTGAATATTTCTATAAAACACTCTGACCTATTACAGGCTCAATCCTCTTTACCTTTCAATTGGGTTGATCGCCAATTACCATATTTAGGTGTATACCTTACATCCTCACTTTCTGATCTTTTTGCAGCTAATTATTTACCCCTGCTGAAGCAAGTTACAGGCTTATTAAAGCAATGGTCCGGACTACCACTATCATGGATGGGTCGGATTAACGCAATAAAAATGTCAATACTGCCTAAGTTTTTATATTTATATAGGGTACTTCCCATTTCCATGCCTTCATATTTTTTACGACTCACACAGCGTAGAATTATGTCTTTTATTTAGAAGAATATTAAACCCCGTATACCTAAATCCACTTTATATCTTAGTAAAACCAGTGGAGGCTTGGGGCTACCTAACTTCGCTTCTTACTACTTTGCAGCTCAACTATCGATACTCCCTAAATATCATTCAACAGAAGACATACCTTTATGGGTATCTATTGAAGTCATTGATTGTGACCCCATATCAGTGGCCAATCTACTATGGATTCAGCCAAAGGACAGATCGTATCTGACTAATCCTATCACAAAACATTCATTGGTTATCTGGGATAGATTTGGTAGTTCATGTTAATTACAATCAGTACATAATCCACTTATTTCCTTTGAATGAATGAATGAATGAAATACTTATAAAGCGCACAATGCGAACTGAATCGCCTCTAGGCGCTGTGGCGAGCTTTGATCATCTGCTAAAAGAGGAAGGTCTTGAGTTTTTTTCTAAAAGCCAGGTGATTTTCTTCCAGGCGGATGTTGATTGGTAGAGCATTCCATAGCCGAGGCCCTTGGACAGCGAATCTCCGATCACCCTTGGATTTATACCGGGCTTTGGGCACGAGGAGGAGGTTTTTGTTGGCTGATCGAAGACTGCGGTTTGGTGTGTAATGATTTATTTTCTCCATTAGGTATTGCGGAGCTTCTCTATGCACGCATTTGTGGGTGAGGCAAAGGGTCTTGAACGTGATCCGATTTTTTACGGTTAGCCAATGTAAGCTCCTCAGTGAAGGAGAAATGGATTCCCAGGGTTTTTTTCCTGTTATCAGCCTTGCCGCCATGTTTTGGATCAGTTGTAATCGCGCAAGTTGATATTGTGGTAATCCTATGTAAAGCGAGTTTGCGTAGTCCAGTCGTGAATTAATGATTGTTACAACTACCACTACCACTACAACTACCACTATCCTTTCTAGGGAATCCAACTTTTTATCCTGCATGGACATTTCCGAAATCTTTTTCAGCATGGTCTTCTACTAATCTGACTAGATTCTATAAGCTATTATCCTCAAATACCTTTCAAACATTCCCTATGCTATGTACAAACTACGGGCTCTCAAACAATGAGATATTTCGATATCTACAAATTAAAAATTTCTATATGCCTCTTATTGGGTCAGGTTTAGCACTTAGTCAGATGTCTAAATTTGAACATATTTGTATAAGTGACCCACATGTTAAAGGTTTAATTTCATATGTGTACCAAACCCTTATTACTACCCCCAATGAGGTACTTCCATCATATTCTGTTAAATGGGCACAGGATTTGGGCAGAATATTTAACAACAATGACTGGTCCAACATTTGGTTAGCTACTAAATCATCATCTCCCAACTGTTATGCTTTGGAAACTAACTTTAAAGTTCTGGCATGATGGTACCTAGTACCAGCAAGGATTGCAAAATTTTCTCCATCTTACCCTAATCATTGTTTTAGAGGTTGCTCCTCTCCTGGTACTCATTTTCATATATGGTGGGATTGTCTGGTGGCGCAAGAATTTTGGAATAACATATTTGCAATGGCCTTTAGCTTTAGATATCTATATTGCCCCAGACCCAGCTATTGCACTTTTAAATCTCAAACCAGATTCACTCACACAGACACAATTCAAACTACTTGTTTATATTAATACGGCAGCTAAACAAACCATAGCTAAGGCATGGAAAACCAAAAATTGAATTGTGGCGGAAGCCAAACTCAGACTGAACAAAGCTCTCATTTTCGATAAAATGACAGCTATTGAAAACAATAATATTAGTAAATTTCACATGATTTGGCAATCATGGGTTAAACATTTCTTTCCTTCTGATTTTGACCAGTCATTGCTGTTCCCACAATAAAATCCTTGTGTATCGCTGTTGTGCTATTGATTTTTTTTTTTTTTTGGGAAAACCAACTTTATTAAATATATGTGGTTACAAACATATTCATCACTCAATAATACAAAAGTAGTCAACAGAATACATAACTAACACACTATACGGTGATCAACCAAGGGAAAGTGCACTTTTTATACCATACCCCTACCTCCCTCCCCCCCCCCCCTTCAAGCAGGTTGTTTTCCTTTTCCTTCTTTTACTCTCAGTGTCCCATTGCCAATTTATCCGGACATTACTGTAGTTAACCCCTGCATTCACCCAATTTTACATACAGGTTTCCCCATCACCTATCCATCTGTCCCATATTTTGGAAAACTTTTGCAAACATCCCCTGTGTTGATATATCAATTTTTTAAACGGCAGCGTGTTGTTGATATCCCTTTTCCAGTCGCCAATAGTTGGAGGAGAACTCCTCATCCACATACGGGCCACTGCCTTCCTAGCTGCAAACAGGGTTTCGTGAATAAATGTTGCTTGATGATTGTCAATGTCAATGTCGGGTAACAGTCCCAAGATACATAGTCTTGGGCCTGGTGCCACCGGAGAACCCATGACATCATGTAAGAATTGAACTACCTGTAGCCAGTACGGCTGCAATTTATCACATTCCCAGATTAGGTGATAGAACGTACCGGGGTTGTGACCGCAAGCCGGACAGCTGGATGATTGGTCCGGTCTAAATTTAGCGAGTCTCTGTGGTGTTAAGTATGACCTGTTAATAATGTATAGTTGTGTCAGTCTATCCGAGAGCTTGGGAGACATCTTCGGGACGTTATCTAGGATTTCATCCCAGTCAGCGTCGGTAATGTCTCCCAGATCTGGCTCCCAGTTTGCCTTGGCTTTCTGGATGACTACTACTGTCTTGGGGAGGTGAAGTGTGGAGTAGAGATTGGAAATTAGTTTTATGGAGTCTACGTCTAGGAGTATATCAATGACCAGGGTTCGATACCTAGAGGCCTCTGTTGTATTAAAATAGTGAAGATGGGATAACTGTGCTGCGATGTAATATTCCTGTAAGTCCGGGAGCGAGGCTCCCCCCATATTCGCGGGGTTTTTAAGCGTCTGCCAGGCCAATTTATGTCGGCCATGTCCCCAGACAAAGGTGTTGAGGATGCTTTCCAGTTTTTTAAATAATCTAAGAGGAAGACGTAGCGGGCATGCCAGACCATGTATAGAATTTTGGGCAAGAGTACCATTTTCACTAAATTGATCCTGCCCATAACCCCTAGTGGCAGTTTGGTCCAGGCCTGTGTCTTAAGTTTGAGCAACGTAAATAGGGGTTCTATATTACGTGGGCAGTAGTCCCTCAGGTCCCTTGTGACCTGTACCCCCAGGTATTTAATCTCCGCCACCCTCTGCAAAGGAAGTTCTGGGGTGTTCTGTGGTGGTGGAAACTGGTCAATAGGGAGAATTTGGGATTTGTCCCAGTTCATACGTAGCCCTGAATAATTGCCCATGCGTTCAATGATGGTCAGTGCAGCCCGGAGAGATGGACCTTGATCAGTCAAATATAATAGCGTGTCGTCCGCGTAAAGACCTATTTTATCCAGTGTATTTCCAACACGCAGGCCCTCTATGTCTGGGGATGCCCTAATTGCCATGGCCAGAGGTTCTGCCGCCAGGGCGTACAGGAGAGGGGATAGGGGACATCCCTGTCTGGTTCCCCTCTCCAGTGGAAACTGCTCTGACATCCACCCATTGACAAAGACTCTGGCCTTAGGCGACTGGTAAAGAATACGTATCCATTTCTGGAAGTTGGGCCCGAATCCGAAACTACGGAGGCATTCCCACAGGTAAGGCCATTCCACCGAGTCAAACGCCTTTGCCGTGTCTAACGCTACAATGACTCGCGAGCCCGCGTTTTCATGGCGCGCCTGTAGATTCATAAACAATCGCCGGATGTTCATAGCCGTGTTCTTCCCCGGCATAAACCCAGTTTGATCGGGGTGGACAAGGGACAGTATAACTCGATTCAGCCGAGTGGCCAAGATCTTCGCCAAGATCTTGATATCCACTTGTAACAGGGATATAGGTCTGTAGGATTCAGGGTATCCCGGATCCTTCCCTGGCTTGGGGAGTACTATAATTTGCGCCTCTTGCATAGATGGGGGAGAATCCCTTCGCTAAATATGTTATGGTATAGTTTTGTCAGAGTGGGGGTAAGAACTTCGGAGAAGGTTGAATAGAATTCTAGGGGTAGGCCATCGAGGCCCGGGGCTTTGGACTTGGCTAATTGAGAAACTGCCTCTGCTACCTCCTCACTAGATATAGGGGCTTCCAACATCTTAAGTTGGTCAACATTGAGCCTCGGAAAATCGATCGCGTGTAATTCTGCTTGTATGTCCTTACTTGTGTGTGTAAGGTGGGTCCGATACAGCTCCCGGTAGAAAGCCCTGAACATGTCTGCCACAGAAGCGGGGTCGATGACCCCTGCGCCCTGTGGAGTCCGTAAGGATACTACCACCGGGGGTTTGTCATTTAGGTTTGAAAGGTATGCTAGGAGTCTTCCGGCCCTCTCCCCGTGTTCAAATACCCGTTGTCTGCTGAAGAATATATGTTGTTTAGCTTTCTCCATATGGAGCTGGGAGACTAGTCTAGACTGTAATTTAACCTGTCTTAGTTTGTCTGCATTGGGGTCAGCATTGTAGGCCAGTTCCAACTCTTGTAATTTGGTCGTGGAGAGCTGCACAGCTAGGCCCGAAGAGCGCTTCAAGCGGTCAATTTTTCTGGACAGCAGCCCGCGGACATGTTCTTCAAACCTATCCCACTCCGTCGGGTCAGTGTATGTAACTCCGGTCTCGCACAGTATATGGCTGAGCTCTCCTGCAATGGCCTCTATATCCGGCAGGCTAGATAGCCAGAAAGGATTGAGCCGCCATACCCGTTTGGGCATTGATCCCGGGAATGCAATAGTCACCCAGCATGGGGAGTGATCCGAGAGGGCCCGCGGTGTCATCCCCGATCCCCCCACCCTGGGCAGCAGTATATTTGAGAGCAAAATAAGATCTATCCTAGACATCGTGCCATGACTAATAGAGTGGCAGGTATATGCTCTGGTGGTTGGGTGTTGGTGACGCCAAGCGTCTGTCAATGCAAATTCCGTCATCAGTTTGCCAAATCGGGTTAAGTTATGTCCGTCAGTCTGTTGTGTCCCCCCTCCCGACCTGTCCAGCCCCAGATGCATAGTCATGTTGAAATCCCCCATCCATACCGCCGGTATCGAGGGGTTCTGTGCCATATATGCCAATCCCTTTGTAATCACCTCAAACGTAAATGGGGGAGGAACATAACAGGCCAAAAGGAGAAACGGGCTCCCCCCTAGTAGGGCGTGCAGAAACACGAATCTGCCCTGTTGGTCTGTCTCCATTGCTATCAGTTCAAAAGGGGCCTTTTTAGCCACCAGCACCGAGACCCCCCCGGGATTGGCTTGTGTGGGTGCTATGAAACACCCATCCCCCCCACGACCGTCTCAGTGCCGCCTGGAGGTGACCTGTTATGTGTGTCTCTACCAGAACTATTACATCGGCCCTCTGGGTCTTGAGGAAGTTCAGAGCTGCAGTTCGTTTAATCTTGTTGAACATCCCCCTAATATTCCAGGTCATAAACTTCATAGATGTCATATCCCTGTCCATGGAATACACGAGGGGGCGGTGCGGCTCCGGTGCGGCCAACCCGGGAGTGGCGCAAATTGCCTGCCCCTCCCCGGCCGTACACACCCCACCCCACCCCCCTTCCTTCGGTCGTTCATACCGCATCCAGCATACAGTTAATAGGTATTTCCCGTGTAAATAATAACCAAACAGTGTAACTCAACCCCTCCTGCCCAGCTTTACACCGCCCCAACATGGTGAAAGCATATCTTCCCGAACTATAGTCTCAATGCTCATCATCCAGTGCAAAAACGCAACTGGAGGTACACCATATTGAACAGTATTGTGCATATTACACCTAGTTGAGAACAGTCCTCTGGAGGCAACTCTTCACACTGTCAATCAGCGGAGCTCCACGGTGTGACAGGGACCAGTGAACCTGGGATCCCCCCGTGTGAGCTCCCCCGCCTTTCAAAGTATCGGTTGTATTGTTGAAGAGAGTCTGACCGCTTCACCTGCCCTGGTATGTCCCTTCCCTGCACTGTAGTCCACAGTAAAGTAAAACATTAGACGTATTCGTTGCAAGCCCCCTGTAAATAAATTATGTAGCATGTCAGGTCCATTGCACTCCTCCAGCTATCCAGGGAACAAATTTGGTGGGGCAATAGTTCTAAGTGTAGGAAGAAGAAATCTTCAGGGGCACATCAGCCCCATGCCCCCCCCTCCTCTGTCCCCTCGGGGTGAATTGGGCATGTGATAGCGGTACGTGGCTCAGCTTATGAATCCTCCCCTGAAGATGGGATAGTTTAAGCATTACTCCAAGTTTGTAGGGGGGATCCCTGCGGACCGCAACGGTGGAGGAATGGGGCCAGTATAGTGTAGGGATAGTCAAACTAGAGGCAGGGATACTCACGGGACCTCTGGTGTCTCGGATACTAGGCCGGCCTGCACCGCTGGTCCAACCAGGCTGTCACAGCCGCTGGGTCATCGAAAAATTGGGCACGGCCATCTTCCTCGACCCGCAACCTTGCCGGAAACAACATGGCATATTTGAGGTGCTGTGTGCGAAGACGCGGCTTGACTTCCTGAAAGAGGGATCTTTTCCTTTGTACTTCACCGGAGAAATCCGGGAACACTGCCACTCTGGAGTTTTCCACTTGTATGTTGCCTTTTTCCCTGGTGAGTCTCAGGATCTTATCCCGGTCCCGGAAGTTCAGAAACGTCGCTATAAATGTGCGGGGTGGCGCTCCAGGCGGCGCTGGCTTCATAGGAATACGATGTGCGCGTTCCACCGCAAACATCACTGAGAACTCTGCTCTTCCATATGTATTAATAAGGAGGGATTCCAGGTATTCGGCAGGATCCGTTCCCTCTATCTTTTCTGGGAGACCAATAAACCGGAGGTTGTACCTCCTTAAGCGGTTCTCCATGTCGCCCTGGTGGGAGTGTAGCATGTGTATCTGTCTTTGCATATCCTCCGCGGCGTGTCGCAGTGGGTGTAGGACATCCTCGGCCACCCCTATCCTCGTTTCTGCGTCGGTAACTCTGTCCCGGAGCTTGGACATATCTTGCCTAAGTAGGGAGATGTCTGTTTTGACATCATCTATTTTGGCCGTCAGTGTCCCCTGGAGTCCCGCTATGGCGTCCAGTACCTTGGCAGTGTCCGAGGCCTGGCGCTCTGCATCCGTGCACGTGCTCGTGCCATCTTCGGCCTGTCGGTCCACTCCCGGCCGGCGGAATTGTGCCAGCTTGTCTGCGGCCCCAGGGTTCCGTTTGGTGGGCGACATCTGTCCTCGGTACTCTGCCAGGGTGTGAGCAGTCAGACTTCAAATTCTGGCTAGATTTCTGTGCACAGGATGTAAGTAGGAGTAACGGCGGACGGGAGCTCAACCACAGCACGTCTTACTCCACTGCTTGCCAGGCCACGCCCCCCTGTGCTATTGATTTATGTCATGTACCAGGTCACTACCTCGAGAGTTTTCATCTCATCCCTTTTCTTCTCTCTTTTCCTCCTTTTCTATCCCTCTTCTTCTTTTTTTCTTTTTTTCTTTTATTTATGTTTTATATTTCAAAAGTTGGTTTATTTCTCATCAACATAGAGAATCGATCTCTCTTTTAGAGGGTCTATTCTTCAAAACTTTCTTTAAATACTGGTTGTGCTGAGCTAAAGTTAACCAGGAAAAGAGTTTTACTTTTTAATTATATCTGCCCCCACCTGTTCACAGCTTGAACCCATTTTGGGTGGACAGGGGGTCTGGAGGCATATTTCATTAATTCTCTCATATAGTTCGTTCCTAATTTAGTTCAGTACTTATAATATTATAGTATACAATCTCTATGTTACTTATACTTTCACTTATAACATACCTAATCTATGTGATCAATACCTGATTATAACTATATTGTTAATTTACGATACTCATGATATGATGCTCGTTATGATCTGTAAACTTCCCTTTTTTTTTTCTCTTGAAATTCAATAAAAAGATTTAACAAGGAGATTGGGAATGAGGTAGATGAGGAGCCATTGACCAGGACCGAGGCTGTGGGATGGGAGTATAGCACCATCACTCTGGATACAAACGAAGGACCAAGGCCTATCTGTTCAAGGCAAAGGCATAAAAACTGCCAGTTAACCCGGGCAAATGTCTTCTCAGCATCAAAGGACAGGATGCATGCTTTTGGATTATGTCGACGCATGTAAGAAATTAGGTGGATTGTTTTAGTGGTGTTGTCCCTGGCCTCTCGATCAGGGACAAATCCCACTTGATCCTTGTCTATAATGGAAGGTAGGAGGTATGAGAGGCGGTTTGCTAAGATCTTTGCAAAAAGTTTGACGTCTAGGTTAAGGAGGGAAATAGGTCTGTAGCTACTACATTGGGAGGGGTCTTTGCCTGGTTTGGGTATGTAGCGACGGGCTCCTGTAGAGAATGCGCTATGTTTTTGTAAATTTAGTTTTTTCTAAGACCATCATTGGGTCTTAGGGTTAATTTTAGACCCTAACCCTAGACGAGCAATGAGGTGGAGACGGTAACATAAGCCCAGCAAAACCAGACGCTCCTTCAGGGGTTAGTGCTACATGTGTGGGCTCGCAGGCCAGGATTTATCATTACCTCTCGCAATGGAAAGGACATGTGAGTTTATGGAATAGAGGGTGGAAGTTTTTTTGGACTGCACTATTTTGAGAAAGGCAAAAGACATTCCCTGTTGGTGTATAAGCATGGGAGGAGCCCTGAAAAAGCCAGCGAGTTGCACAACCAGAGGAACCAGTGGGAGGAGTCTTGCGTGTTTAATTTCCCTACACAAGGCACCCCGTGGTTGTGTGGTAGGAGGAGAGCGAAGCCAGTTGTGTTTACTGTGAGGAAGAAGAAAAAGTTTTCAGAAGTAAAGATGTTCTGAAAGGGATTCAAGTGTCGGTCTCTACAGTTTATTGGGCCATTAACCTCGGGAACCCCTAGACGAGTAACGAGGTGGAGACAGTAGCGGTAAGCCCAGCAAAACCAGCCGTTCCTCGGGGGTCAGTGCTACACATATGAGATAGTGGCAGACAGAAGGTTCCTAGAAGGGGGGTGGTTGTCGTCTATATGATTGAATGCTGCTGTGAGAAGTGATGCTAATGAGTGGGCAAATGATTTGTAAAATCTAGGGGAGAAACTGTGTGGTCCTGAGCACTTCCCAGATTTTAGTCCTTTTATGGCAAGTAGGAAGTCTGACGTCGTTAAGGGGTAATCTAGATCTGTGGAATCGGAAGGATCAATTAGCGGTAGGACTGTTTCTGCAATATAGTTCTGTATGTCGGGGTGTCGTCTATGTGGGGCTGAGCCGTTCGTGTGGGGAGATTGTGGAATTTGGTGTAGTATTGCTGGAAGGCCTCTGCAATGCCTCAGGGATTCCAAATTTTTTGTTTGTTGGTGGTGCAGATATATGGTATTGGGCATCATGGGGGATGGGGGTGAAGGACCCTAGCCAAGTATTGTCCCCATTTGTTTGCCAAGATATAATGTCCGTGTCTTCCTTTGTCTCTAGCTTTAAGAGAATTTGTCTCTAGAATGTGAAGCAACTCCTTACGAGAGTTGGAGAGGTCCACAAAAGTAGTGGGGTCAAGGTCTCTCTTATGGGCTATTTCTAAGATATGGATGGAGGATAGCAGTCTGGTGATATCAGCTGACCTGGCCTTTTTCAGCCGGGAACCATGTTGGATAAAGGTCCCCCAAAGCACACATTTCAGGACTTCCCATTTATTAAGTGGGTTAGCATCGTCTAAGCAGTGGTCCTGTATAAAGTCCCGAATTGACTGCTCAATAGCCGCCACACAGGGGGTGTCTTTTAGTAAGTTGTCAGTTAATCGCCAGGAGAATGTCCTGTGGGATTTAGGTGGGTGGGCCAAAATTAAGTGTGTTGGGGCATGATCTGACCAGAGAATATTACCAAGGGACGCTTGCAAAGGGACGTCTAGTAGGGATTGGGACAAAAGCAAATAGCTTTTTTGCTAGCGGAGGAGTCCGGCTTTCTTCCTCGCCGCCGGCCTCTTCTCTCGACTTCGGGGGTCTTGTCCCCCTCTTCGGTTCTTCTGCCGGGCCACCGCGCCTTCTTATAGCTCTTTTACAGGCGGTGGCCCGGTCTTCTGTCGCCGCTGCCGCCTTCCATTCTTCTTCTTCTTCTTCTTCTTCTTCTTCTTCTTCTCCTTCTTCTCCTGGAGATGTTGACTCGACGCTCTCTCCGGCCACAATGCCAGGGACGCGCTGCGCGGCCACTTATATAAGGACAAGGGCCGGTGTCACGTGGCTTTATGTCACATGGGTTGGTCACATGGGTTGATGTCACATGGGGACTGTGACATCGTAAGGGGGCGGGGTCACCATGTGACACCAACCCATGTGACATAAAGCCATGTGACACCGCCCCTTGTCCCTATATAAGTGGCCGCGCAGCCCGCCCCTGGCATTGTGGCCGGAGAGAGCGTCGAGTCAACATCTCCAGGAGAAGAAGGAGAAGAAGAAGAAGAAGAAGAACGGAAGGCGGCAGTGGCGACAGAAGACCGGGCCACCGCCTGTAAAAGAGCTATAAGAAGGCGCGGTGGCCCGGCAGAAGAACCGAAGAGGGGGACAAGACCCCCGAAGTCGGAAGAAGAGGCCGCTGCGACGAAGAAGAATGCCAGGCTCCTCCGCTAGTAAAAGAGCTACAAGAAGATAGCGGAGGAGTCTGGCGAGAAGACCCCCGAAGACGGAAGACCCCCGGAGCTGTGCAATAAATTATTTTATCTTGTGTGTTGTGTTTTTTTTTGTACTTTATTTTACAGGTGAATGGGTAGGGGTACATTGTACCCCATACTCATTCACATAGGGTGGGGGGGCGGTATCAGGGGGCCCCCTTATTAAAGGGGGCTCCCGGATTCCGATAAGCCCCCCGCCCGCAGACCCCGACAACCAACGGCCAGGGTTGTCGGGAAGAGGCACTTGTCCTCATCAACATGGGGACAAGGTGCTTTGGGGTGGGGGGGCCGCGCGGTCCCCCTTCCCCAAGGCACCCCCCATGTTGAGGGCACGCGGCCTGGTACGGCTCAGGAGGGGGGGGCGCTTGCCCCTCCTTTCCTGGCCGGCCGGGTAGCGTGCTCAGACAAGGGTCTGTTGTGGACTTTGGGGGGACCCCCACGCCGATTTTTTTCGGCGTCGGGGTTCCCCTTTAAGTCCATACCAGGCGGCGGGGGGCCGGTGATGTCTCCTTCGCGGGCCCCGCCTACCTGGAGACCCGCTCAAAATGAGCGGACTTTTCTCCGGGCGGGAAAAGTCCGCTCATTTCAAAAGTACGACTTGAGCTGCTGCGACAATGGGGTAGAGGTCGAACAAAGAGGAGGACTAACTGAACCCAGGAATCAAGAGGATTTCTGACTGACATGGCCCTATCAACCCAATTTGGCCAAAAATTGAGGCGAGGACCTGTGGAGGCTGTGGTGACCATGACTACCTGAGATGAAGAGAGAGATGCTGAGGGAATGCACATTGGCATGCCATTCCAATTTGTGAGAAATTCGACTCTCATGGGCAGATCTGCTATAGCTGGTATATCTTAAAGGATTTAGTCAGGGTCTTTACCTGGAAGAGAAACACTAAAAGATGGGAGGTAAAGGATCCCCTTGAGTCTGGCTGCTGCCTTGGCTGAAAAAGAGCGTGATAGTCAAAGGATGGGCACCCTGCGTACTTGTGACCTGCTGCATGCTGATACGGGTCCAATTCTACCCTCCTGTTGGGGTTGCTCTGCCTAACATGTCTCTGACTGTCCTCAAGGCCAGCACAAACTCTGTGACAGTGAGCTTGCGATTAAGTAAAGGGTCTCTGGCCTTCAGGATGACGGAGACATCTCCCCGCGAATATGACTTGTTCTAGGCCAAGTTGTGTACTGCTATGAGAAGGGATGCTAAGTTAACGTCGTTGTCATCCAAGATGTCCTCCTAGATGCCCTGCTAGGACAAGGTGTGCAGGGAAGATGATGGTGCAGAAGTTGGGTGTATCTGTAAGTGAATGTACGGGAATGACGGTGGTGACTGGAGCTGGTAGGGGCACGGCTGAGCGTACCTCCAGGGCTGTCACTCTGCTTGGACTTCGGCGACTGCTGTTGACAGTGTGGTTACCCAGGAGTGCCGCTGAGTAGTCACAAAGAAGATAGACTGAAGTGGTGCCTGGAAGGGGTGCCACTGGCGGTGGAGACAGTAGCCTAAAGGCTTGGTTTCCTGGCTGCGGCAGGGTAGGATTTACTCCTGCGACACCGTTCTGCTATGAGTTTTTTTTTTTTTTTTTTTTATTGGTCCAAGCTCTTGTGAGACTGTAAACCGCCGCTTGCTGAGCCCGTAAAGGGTGATGGCAGGGCTGAGGCAAAGTCCTCACTGTCTGCCTGCGACATGGCGTCAACTAAAATCAAGGGGGGGGTGCGTATGTTTGAGGTAAGTTGCAAAGGTAGGAGGGGATAGTTGCGTTGGGTAGATAAGATGAAAGGCGGAAGGAAACAAGAAGAATAGGACAAGGAACGACAGCCATAGTGACAGTTGGTTTGCGCTCGAGCGCTGTTGAGTGTGACTTTAGAAAACTCAAAAGAATGCGTGACAACCGAGGTGAGCCAGGAGGTGACTGGCTAGGTAACCGATAGCTCGGGTGTCAGTCTGTGCTCGGCACAGACTAATAAACCAGAGCGCCCCAGGGCAGACTGGGGTGGGTAGCTGAAGTCTGGTATACTAAGTAGGAATGTTGCGATCTGTAGTTAATTGACGTGGGTTCGGTCTACTAATGCTTGCACTGCCAGCAAGTATGGAGATTAGGCGACCTTGTCTGCGTATTGAAGGCTTGTGCTTCGAAAACAGAGTGAAGTGCACAAAAGTATGTGACAGTTGCTAACGCCTCAGGAGCAGGTCAAATTCTGTATGTGAAGTAAAAATATGTAGTGAAAGAGTGTTTAAGAGAAAGGGGGAATCCCATTGAACTAAACACCTGACTTTATGCACTTGTTGTGAAGTCGACTGGTTGGGGTCGAGAACTGAGTTGACCGGGAGCCTGTAGTAAGGTGACATGAGAATTTCGTTTTGACAAGGGGGATTGAAAAGAGCTCTTTGGGGCAAAGCTGGCCCCCTGGTGAAGATGCAAGCCCTTGACAATGGTTTTTTTTTTTTGTTTTTTTTTTTGGGAGATACTGTCCAAACCTGGTGCAGGGTGGACTAACTGGTGTTCTAACTGGCCTAAAAAGGGGAAAGCGACAGAGAAAATGATGAGCAGCCGTGTTGCTACTGGAGACAATGAGTGGCAGTTTGAGCCACTTGCTGAAATGCTTGCAGCGATTGCAAGGAAGCAGCTTTATTTGAATTATGAGGTGAAAATGAATGAATGGATGAATGAGGTGAGTAGCTGTGTTGCTACTGGAGATGAGTGGCCGTATTAAGCTATTGCAGAGATGCTTGCAGCGATTGCAAGAAAGCAGCTTTATTTGAATCTATAAATTAAATTCTTAGTGTGTAGGAATGAGGAGAGCAGCCGTGTTGCTACTGGAGATGAGTGGCCGTATTTGAGCCATTGCATTGATGCTTGCAGCGATTGCAAGGAGCTTTGTTGAAAGGCGAAAGAAAAGGTTATAGAGGAAATGTGATTATGTAGGAATGACCGTGCGCAACACTGAGCAAATTGGTGGAGAGAATTGTGTATGATCATGTATGGATAGACTGAGAGAGTCAAACTTAAGTACTGCTGAATTCGTACAGTCGATGTGACTAGTTTGAACTGGGTTATAGCTATGGAATAGTCTGCGAAAGATTTGACTCATTTGAGTCGGAGATGCAACAGGATTCGGCTTGGTTGTTAGAGTTGCGTTTGGCAAGGACTGGAATCGTTGCGCCGATGCTGCGACTAGACTCGAACCCTCCGTAGATGCGACTGAGAGGCACATATATGGGATCCGACCGTATCGCTAAGGATATGGCTGGGTTCGGATTGATTGAATTGTGATGGTGGTTGAAGGGGCTGGTGATTGCCAATGATCCGAAACATAGAAGCGAAGTTGCGACAAGATTCGAATCGGACGTAGATGCGAGGTGACTACAGGGCTCGTATGACAGATCTGCCCGTATTGCCGATGATATGGCTGGGTTTGAATCGACTAAATGGTGATGGTGGTTTGAAGGAGCTTGTGATTGCCGAGGATCCGAAACATAGAAGCGAAGTTGCGACTAGATTCGAATCGGCCATAGATGTGAGGTGACTACGGGGCTCGTATGACAGATCTGACCGTATTGCAGATGATATCGCTGGGTTCGAATCAACTAAATGGTGATGGCAGTTGAAGGGGCTTTGTGATTGCCAAGGATCCGAAACATAGAAGCGAAGTTGTGACTAGATTCGAATCGGCTGTAGACGCAAGGTGAGTAAGGGGCTTGAATGTCGGATTTGACCGCATCGCCGTGAAGTGAACGGCTCGAGTAAACCCGTGTTGGTAGAAAACATGAAATACATGAAAGATGACATAGAAAGACTTACGGTGGTGTAAGTGCGACTTTTTTCAAAACGAACATGATAAACGGACATGATAACGTAACTACTAGAGTTTAGAGGAGCGGTAACAATAAAGTCCTACCTGTGACAGCGAGTGTGTAGCAGTCCGAGTGTGGGACAATCGATGAAGATATACGACCGATCTCGAAGGTACAACTACGTGGACACACAGTGAGTTGGCAGAGTCAGCCTGTGCAATGCATTTGACACGAATCAGCTTAAAAAATGTATGAGATGAATCTGATATGAATTGGCAGTAAGGAGTATCTGATACGAATTGGTTGTAGAGTGTATGCCATTCCTTACTGTGAAACCAAACACCTATCAACCACCCATCCCCCCAGGCTAGTTAAGTGCAGGAAAGACATCAGGTGGGTTTAATTACACCTCAATCAGCCACAGAAACCCATACAAACAATACCTGTTCAAAAAAGGATGAGAACAGTGAATCTTATAACCAGTGAAGCCTATGGCGAGTGATATTGGAGAACGACCGACAGCGACTTGGAGGCTTGGATCTATGAATGAATCGTATGTTTGGTACAAGGAATTTACGAATGTACTATGCCTGTGCCGAAAGATGTCAGGACATGAGTGTCAACAACTCAGAGGTAGGTTTTGCAAAAGGGGTGCAGGATAGTAAGCATGATAAGCCACAAGTTTGCACATGATATGAAAAGATTCGGATACTACTTATCTGCGACCATGAGCGGGAACCGCCGACGAAGACCACGAATGAAGAAGCCGAAGTGCACCTGCAATTGGACACACAGATAGACGACCGTGAGGGAGCTGAGAAGAGTCGGCCCCTTGATGTGCAGTACCTTGCACTGGAACCGACACAGACCGTTGTGGGTGGTCTGATTATATACCCTCCGGGCTCCTCCCATAATTACGGGCCACCATACTGGCCCTCTTATATATATATATATATATATATATATATATATATATATATATATATATATATATATATATATACCCTATCTAAAGGGTCAATATCTGATTATTGACTTGGTTTATTTTTAGATATTGTATTGAACTCGCTTATAGTGGGAATTTGTGACCACTTACCGCTGTGTGTGATTTATACTCAAATACCTATAAATGACTACTATACACCAGAAGAGAGCTAAATCTAGCATAAATCGGTCTTTGAATTGGGGGGGGGGCTTTATAGTAGCATCTTAATCTATAATGTATATGTTTGTTGTTTCTTTGTCTTATTTAGTGGTACTTTATCTACTGTAGACCACATTATATATGTGTATCCCACTACTTTAGACACATATATGCAACATATTTAATTTTTTAGGCACCTGGAGTCACAGGTTTACCAGGCAAGCATACACTTTGTTCGGTTTTTTTTTTTTTTTACATTAAAGGTAAAGTTTATTTGCAAATTAAGGTACAAATAACATGGGTATATAATCGACACAACTGAATCATTACAGATCGTAACAAAGCCAAAAATGTGCCAACAATGTCTGTTAAACAGCGACAGAAGTGTTACAAATTGAGAACCAACTTCCCCCACTATGGGCCCATTTAGCCCCTAGAGGTTAACTCATTGTCTAACACCTCGATTCTGAATATTCCCATTAGTTCCCAGTAGATGAGAGGGAAACAAAGTTGAGAAGAGTAACAGTCTATAGGAAAAGCAGGATAAAAGAGATAGGCAAAGAAAGAAAAGGAAAATAGAGAGAGTGCCTATACCATACAATCCAAAAACGTAGCACAAGAACTGTCAATGTAGTACTGAGATGGTAGGGGATCACAACCCCCAAGTCACAGTTAAAAATCTGAAATATCCCATCCGAGACACATATCCAGATCTGACCATTGACCTCTGGACTCAAACTCCCCCCTGACTCATCAGATCCCTATAGGTCTGGGAGTACCTAAAAATGAACCACGGAGACCAGGTCTTATGATAGCGATCCACTCGATCATTTGATTGGGCCGCTGTGTCTTCCATCTCACAAATAAAGGCGACTTTATTTAACCATTCCTTCATGGTGGGGATTGTTTTAGATTTCCAGAAAAGTGGAATAAGGGAATTGGCTGCATTTAGCATGTGTCTTGAGAGTGAGTTCTTGTACTTTCTGAAGGAAGTGTTGGATATATGTAGCAAACAACACGCAGCGTCTATCCTAAGTCTGGTCTCTGTGATCTGAATGATCAAATCCCTTACCCCCGACCAGAATGGTTTCAGCTGCTCACACTGCCACCAAATGTGGAGCAAAGTACCCTCCTCTTTATCACACCTCCAGCATCTGTCGGATGATTGTGGATACTATTTGTGGATCTTCTCTGGAGTGGCGTACCAATGAGTCAGTAACTTGTAGGCCATTTCTTGCATTCTCGTGCTCAAGGAACATCTATGGGAGAGAATGCAAGCCCTGTCCCACTGGTCATCTGAGATCGGTGTTCCCAATTCCTGAGTCCACCGCTCCCTGAGTCTGTGGTCCTCCCTTGGGCCCAAAGATTGTAGCCAGGCATAAGAAAGCGCAGTGGTCTTCGGGGTGGGTTCTCCCTTCAAGCACACTGACTCGAATTCTGTTAGGGCTCTCGAAAGTATGTCCTACGGGTAGCGTCATTAACATAGCTTCGTAACTGAAAGTATGTCCACATAGGCATATGTGGCATTTCACAGTCTAGTTTAAGTTCTGAAAAACCTTTATCAGTTTTTTTGAGGAAGCAGTTAGCCGCCAGGAATAGCCCTCTCGGATTTATCGGTTTGAGGAAGGGGCTTCCCATTCCCGGGGGAAAGTCCGGGTTGTTTCGTATAGGGGTGAGGGGACTCATGGGGTGGAAAACTCGGGGTGTTTGGCTAAAACGTGAAATATGCTGAGGGTAGTGCCAATGGTAGGGTGCGATAGCATGGATATGGGGTATCTAGCTTGTGGGATCCATGGCGAGAGGGGGATCTGAGGGGGATTGTGCTTGTCTCTTCCTCCAAGAGGACCCAATCTTTAAGTTGAGAATGACAATGCCAGTCAATGAGACGTGCAACATGTGTAGCATAATAGTAGTATTTGTAGTCAGGAACGCCCAAGCCTCCCCTGTCCTTGGGTCTGGTCAATAGGGCCTTCTTCAGTCGAGGTGGCTTGTGTGCCCAAATAAATTTCATCTGGAGGGAATGTAGGGATTTAAAAAAGCTCATAGGTATCCTAATAGGTAAAGTACGTAACAGATAGAGCACTCTTGGCAGTATGACCATCTTACAGATGGCGGCCCTGCCAAACCACGAAAAGTACCCCGAGCCCCACTTCTGAAGATCCTGTGCTATGCTTTTAAGGAGGGGGGGGGAAGTTCTACCAAACGTCAATGAGAGTCTTGGAGTCAGCCAGATTCCTAAATATTTAACAGCCGACGCAACCCATTTAAAGGGACTATTGACTTGGGCCGTGGTCAATTGAGCATTGGGAAGTGAGATATTCATGGCCTCAGATTTAGAATAGTTTATTTTGAAGTTAGATACATAACCAAAATTAGCAAATTCACTCAGAAGAGAGGGGATGGAGATATGAGGATCTGTCAAAAAGAACAATAGATCATCGGCGTAAGTCGCTACTTTGAAGACCTTCCCATTGAGTTGGAAACCCCTAATTGATGGATCTGCGAGGATACGTCTTATGAATGGTTCGAGGACGATAATAAAAAGTAGGGGCGACAGAGGGCACCCCTGTCTAGTACCATTTTTAATAAACACTACGTCCGAAAGTGTCCCATTTACCTTGAGCCTGGCGGAAGGATTCTGGTACAATGCCGAAATCCAGGCCATCATGCTAGGACCCAAACCAGTACGTTTGCACGTCTCCAACATATAATCCCAAGCTACTCGACCGAAGGCCTTCTCCACGTCAGTCGATAGGAGAAAGCCCTCGATCTTTCGCTGGTGTGCTAAATGGATCAAGTTCAGGGACTTTGTCACGTTATCTTTGGCCTCCCTACCGGGCATGAATCCGGCCTGATCGGGTCCTATCAAATCATGAAGTAAGGGTCTCAACCTGTTGGCCCAAATTTTTGCTATAAGTTTGACGTCAATATTCAGGAGGGAGATGGGCCTATAGCTGGAGGAGCAGAGCGGATCCTTCCCGTCTTTAGGTAGGACAGTAATAAAAGCTTACAAAAAGTCATTAGAAGTCAATCCCTGATTTGTTAACGAGTTCATAGCGTCTTTGAAAGGGGTAAGTAAAATGTCCATGAGTGTCTTATAGTAGATGGCGCGAAGCCCGTCAGGCCCTGGACTTTTGCCCGTTTTCAACTCCCTAATAGCCGTCTTGATTTCCGCATCATTGAAGGGCCTATCCAACTGGATACAGTCCCCTTCATCGAGCTTGGGAAGATTAGCAGTGTCTAGGTAACAAAATATATGTAAGGCTGCGCCAATCCCTCTAACATAAGATAAAATACTAAATAAAATTAAATATATAAACAATAATACAATTGAGCAATAAGACCTCAAAAGCTGTGTGAAGTGACAAAAAGAAAAAGAGTCCAATCTAAGAAAAGTTCATAGGTGAATCCAAATAACGGACGTAGATGTCCTCAGATGACAACACCCCAGTGGTTCAACACTTTCCAAAGCGCGTGAAGTACCCGTCACCAAATGTTGAATGCGCTTACCAGAAAATATATGAAATGAAGCATATATAAATGGTCAGTGGACAACATCCAGGTCAGCCTTCCTCAGCTGAGTCAGCACTCCATCCCTTAGCGATCTTTCAGGATAATGATCTGTTCAGTGGTCTCGATATAAGGCACTCAAAGACCCACAGAAAAGAGAGGGACTGACATAGCGTAATAACGTAGGAACAGTTTAATAAAATAAAAAGTAATGCACTTACAGGTATGTAGATAAATTACAGCATATAAGAACAGAGTAAAAAGCCGGCCGGCAAACAGGAGCCCGTCCTCCTCTCCTACAACGTGGTGGCGTCACTGCGTGCCTTCCCAGACGCGTTTCGTCATACCTGACGTTGTCAATGGGGAACGGTAAGTGTCTAGGTAAGCCTGTATTGCCTGAGCTCGATCACCCAGCATGTCGGGTGGTTTGTGCATAGTCGGGAGATTATAGAAGGGCGTGTAATAATTTTGGAAATGTCGGGCAATTTTCTCAGTATCAGTGATTCCCTTGATGTAGTTGTGGGTTGTCTGGGTTTTCAGGGCTCTCGCTAAGATCTTGTCAGTTTTATCCCCGTGCTCATAATTTAACTTCTTCTTAAAAAATAAGAACCTCCTGGTGGTGTTATCTAAGATCTGTTTTAGGGTCTTTCTGGCTTCGAGTAATGCCCCTGCTGAGTCAACGGTAAGGGAGCACTTGTGGAGCGATTCTAAAGCTCGAATATTAGTGGTCAGATCCATAATCTCTTTGTCTCTCTCCCTTTTTTTACAGGTGCCCATGCGGATCAACTCGCCCCTAATATGATATTTGTGGGTTTCCCAGATCACGAGGGGGCTCATCCCGGGTGTATTATTCAGCCTAAAAAATTCAGTCAGGGAGGAAACTAGGTCAGGGAGTAACGTTGGGTCCGTCAATAGGGATGAGTTTAATCTCCACATATTTTGTTTGGTAGGGGTGCTCGTCGGGTCCAGTGAGATGGAGATTGGGGCGTGGTCCGAAATAGTTTGCAGTCCAATGTGGGCATCGCTCAGCAGTGGTAGGTCCCTCTGCGTGATAAAGATATAATCTATTCTTGAGTAGCGGTTGTGGGGGATAGAAAAAAAGGAATAGTCCCTTCCCTCTGGGTTCAGGTGGCGCCAGGTATCAACTAGATTCATAGATTGTAAGAGCTTCTTAATGCTCTTAAGGACTCTATAGGTGATAGTAGTCTTACCATTGGAGGTGTCTTCAGTTGGTATGAGGGGGATATTAAAATCTCCACCCAAAATCAATCTACCGGAGCTGAAGCTCAGCAGCTCGGTAATGAGTTTTTGGCAAAAAGTGAGCTGGGCTGAATTGGGAAAGTATACGTTCGCTAGTGTCAGGGGAGCCCCCCTGCACGTCCCTTTAAGGAAAATAAATCTCCCATCTGGGTCAACTAGTTTATCCGTTACCTCAAAAGCAGCATCTCTGCTCATCAGTATCGAGACCCCTTTTGATTTGATCCCGGGACTGGTAGCGTGATGTGCCTCAGTGAAATATAAGTCAGTAAGCCTAGGTATGTGGTTGGTCTTAAAATGGGTCTCCTGTAGAAATACAAAACTAGGCCTACCTTTTTTAAGTTCTCTCATTAAAGTGGATCTCTTTTCAGGGATGTTAAGCCCCTTAACATTGTGGGAGATCACCGTAGGATTACGACCTAAATCGGAATATGCCATGGTTCAGACTCAGGAAGGTGTGGAGGCCAGTACCTGCAATTATAGCTCAAAAATACACACAAAAAAAAAATTTTTTAGTTGTAATCGGCAGGAATCAGTAAATCTTCACTAGCGTAAATGCCGTGGTAAGGCAAAGGAAAGAACGAAAGAACAGCAAAGAGGAGGAGATGAGTAAGAAAGAAATAAGGAATTATAGGTTACACCCCCTTTAGACGGTCAGACCGTCCCAGGGAGTTGATTTTAGTGCGCGTGGACGGGTCCTAAATGAACCCGTCCGGAACACTATTGTGGGGTCCGGGGAGGCCCTCCCCGGAGACAGCAGCATTCACCGCGTGAAGCACACCAGGTTATCCACCCAGGTGCCCACACCGTGATAAGGAGTAATACACAGTACCGGGCTATCACTAAAACAATAGTGGGTACTCGACTATTCAAATAAGAGCCATCGAGCGCGGCCCAGTTTAAGCATATGAGAAATACTAAATGGTCTGTTGTACATCAACGAACGATTAAAGCAATCCAAAGATTAACGATTAGCGATGAGCAAACTTAACAAATAACAAACATAACATCTGGACATGTTTAACCTTTAAGAACGTTTGGCATGTGATCCCACCGGGATCTGATCAGCAGGGGATCAACCTCTTAGAAACAACCCCCTCCACCATGAAATGGCCCACGGGGTATTCCTATCCAGCAACCATTTTAGAGTCTACGCCTCCCCCGACCCAGACCATACAATCAAAACCACATATGGTCGGGACTCGGGGGTCAGTGATTCTCCAGCAAAAATATTCAGTCACACCAGTAACAACTGCCAAAGCACTCGGACGGAAGCTCAGATGAATCATGGTCCATTCCCCAAAAAACGTCTTCGTGCACTTTGCTTCCACACAACTCCATGGCGCGGAGATGCAAACAATCATGCGGGAATCACCCCATTCAGAACGGTGATGGATCTGCGTAGTCATGGTAGGTGGACGTTGAACAGGTGGAAAGAAAATGCCATAGACAAAGCAAAAAACAAAACAAAAAAAGGGGGATCCCAGGGAAAAAGAAACATTTTTGCAGGCAGGCATAGGTATTCCATGTTCTCTAGGCTTCCATCAGGTTCCTGGAGGAGTGTGGACGGCTTCGGGGTGTTCCCCTTGGTGGTGTTTCATTGCGTCCCTGTCTCTGCCTCTTGGTGAGATGTTTCTCTGGAGATGCCAACGGAGAAAAAGGTGGGCTTCTTTCCTTAGGTGGCAATGAAAACTCCTGGTACCAATCTGGTAAGGCAATTAGCTCAATCTGGAGGGCTGCACAGAACTCCGGAAGGTCCACAGGCGTGCGTAGGATGTGTTGTTTGCCACCATGGGTGACCAGCAGGGCGAAAGGGAAATGCCATGAATAACGCAGGTCTTTCTCTCTTAGTTTGTCCAGGAGAGGACGCAGGGCCCTGCGGTTTTTCAAGGTAATTTGGGATAGATCCTGAAAAAGTTTAATGTTCTCCCCATTAAATATAATCTGTTCATTCCTGCGTGCCCTGGACATGATGTCCTCTTCGAGGGCAAAGCTCTGCAAGCAGCAAATTATATCTCGGAGGGGTAGTGTGTCAGGACCTCTTGCTCTGAGCTCCCTATGCGCTCTGACAAAGTCTATAGCGGTGTCCTCTGGCCGTTCAAGAAGGGTATTAAAGACCCTCTGCAGAACTGAGGTAATCTGGTCTGCCATAACTGATTCCGGTATGCCACGTACCCTGATATTATTGCGCCTCCCCCTATTGTCCAGATCTTCTAAATGCCTATTCATTTCAATGAAATGGAGGGAGTGCGCAGTGACTGCCTCATCTAGTCTGCTTATGGACTTGTCCCTCAGTTTCCCTGCAGTCTCTGTGGCCACCATTTTCTCTTGCAGAACCAGGAAACTGGTCTTAAGGTCCGTAATGGCGGCGGAAAACGAGGCTTTGATGTCAGCCGCAAAGCCGGACATGTCCTCATAGGTAAGTGAGTGAGCAGTGCGGGCACTGCGCCTACCGTTACCCTTAGCGGCTGACTGCGAATCTTCGCTGTAGTCCTTGTCCGCATGGACCGGCGCCATCTTGCCTCCATCCATTGCCTTCAGTGCTGAGGCCTGGGTTTTAAAGATGTCCGAGATGTTTCTCCCGGTATTAGCAGCCGTAGAACGGCGGGAACGAGTCTGGTGCAGAAGCTTGTTCTGTTTGCTCATTTTGTTTTGTTCGCTGGTGTGTACAGACGGGCTAGGGCCACAAATCCGACGGAGCTCCTCTGCTAAGCTGCCATCTCCGTTGCGCGCCAAGCCATGCCCCGTTGTTATGTTTATATGTAATTAGTCTCTGTGTATATGTACTCCTAATGGAGAAATGTTGTAACAATCATAATTCATACTTATATAGATATATACTACATTGAATACTTACACATGTACTTTATTGTTTTTAAACATACCAGCACGTACCCGATATCTGTCCTGAGGAAGCGGGGGGGGGGTAGTGCCCCATCCCCCCATCATTGGTGTCAGTGGGAGGAATAGTGCCCCATCGTTAGTGCCCTATCATTGGTGTCAGTCTAAGCTCATATTTACTTATATGAGCATCCATTAACCTGTCATCACGTACATATGCACATGTATGTACGTTTTATGAGTGTATGATCATACACATACATCTTATCTTTCCTTGGTTCAGTCCACCTCTTGAGCAACACCTATGTTTTACCTTATCATAGGCGTATTACCACCTTAATAACATCACACAATAATAATTTTTTATATAGTTCAGATTGATTCGAATTTTTGATGTATGCTGATCTCTCTTGATAGCTTTAATCATTTCCAGCAATGCTGTCTTTCAGGACATTCACTGATCAACTGTATTTACCAATCACCATATATTTTAATTTCATTTTCATTTTTCCTTACTATTATTATTATTATTATTATTATTTTTATTTTTATATTTATTTTCATTTTTCATTTTTTTTTTTTCATTTTTTTCAGATTCATCATCAGTATTTTTATTTTTATTTTCATTTATATTTTCATTTTCATTTTTATTTTATTTTTTCTTCATAATTTTTACATAATCTGTGATTTTTCGATAGATTTTTTTTTCCTTTTTTTTCCTTTTTTTCTTTTTTCCTTTTCATTAATTTTTCTAGATACATATACAAATCGCATTTACATTAAAAAAAAATTATTTCCCAACGTATGTAACATTTTCCTCATCTTATTATTTTTTTCCTGATTGGCTACCACAGAGGTGCGCAGTTCCCTAGTGTGACAGCTCCGAATACCTCAACGCTGAACAACCCAGCTTGTGTCCCTCCGAGATCCCACGAGGCTACAGCTCCCCGCTCCTACCAGGCGATTTCGGCTCCACATCATCAGGACACAGCGGTGTGTTTCTGCCTTCCATGCTGGAAGGAGTTAGCCCCCACCAACCTAGCACTATGTGAATGCGTTTAATTTTCCACATTAATTGTTATGCATGTATATAAACCATTTTATGTTGCAAAATACTGCCCTGGCGCTTCTCTCCCCCTTTTTTCTTCCTTCTAAATTTGCTGTCCCCTCAAAATAACTCAACACACAGCCATTAATGTCTAATGCCGCGTACACATGACCGGACTTTTTGAGGGACTAGGTCCGACGGTCATTCCGACGGACTTTCGGCGGAGTTCCGACGGACTTTCCGAATGAACGGACTTGGCCACACACAATCACACAAAACTCCGATGGATTCGAACGTGATGACGTACAACTGGACTAGAATAAGGAAGTTCATAGCCAGTAGCCAATAGCTGCCCTAGCGTCGGTTTTTGTCCGTCGGACTAGCATACACACGAACGGATTTCAGTCAGGTGGAGTTCCGGTGGAAAAATTTAAAACATGTTCTATTTCTAAAGTCCGCTGGATTTTTGGCAAGCAAAGGTCCAATGGAGCCCACACACGATCGAATTGTCCGATGGACTCGATCCGTCGGACCTTTGCTGTCATAAAGTCTGGTCGTGTGTACGTGGCATAAATCACTGGCAACAAAAGTGAGTACACCCCTAATGTGCAAATTTGGCCCACAATGTCAATATTTGTGTGGCCACCATTATTTTCCAGAACTGCCTTAACCCTCTTGGGCATGGAGATCACCAGAGCTTCACAGGTTGCCACTGGAGTCCTCTTACACTCTTCCATGATAACATCATAGGAAGAAACAGGGAGGGGGAGGCGCCGACCTGAGTGTAGTATTAAAATTATGACTTTACTAGGATAAGATTAAAAACACTTACAGGATGATAGAAGATGCATGCTCATCAAAGTAAAGTGCAGTCCTGGTATTCCACATGGCTCTGTGGGTCTCACCGCTGCTCCGGATAGCTGAAAAGGATTGAGCAGCTGGCTGGAATCGATCACAGTGTTTCTCCAGGAGAAAAGGAACCAAGCAGCTCCACACAGACCAGCATGGACCCTGGAACAGGAAGTGATGTCACCGGCATCTGATTTGACCTAGGCAGGGCTGGAATCTTCTGGACTATACTGCCCACGACAACATAATGAAACTGCTGCCTGTTGGAGACCTTGTGCTCCTCCGCCTTCCTTTTGAGGATGCCGCACAAATGTTCAATAGGGTTTATGTTTGGAGACATGCTTGGCCAGTCCATAACCTTTACCCTCAGCTTCTTTACCAAGGCAGTGGTTGTCTTGGAGCTGTGTTTTGAGTCATTATCATGATGAAATACTGCCCTGTCTCTGAATGGATGGAATCATGCTCTGCTTCAGTATGTCACAGTACATGTTGGCATTCATGGTTCCCTCAATGAACTGTAGCTCCCCAGTGCTGGCAACACTCATACAGCCTCAGACCATGACACTCCCACCACCATGCTTGACTGTAGGCAAGACACACTTGTCTTTGTACACCTCACCTGGTTGCCGCCACACACGCTTGACACCATCTGAACCAAATCAGCCTATCTTGGTCTCATCAGACCACAGGACGTGGTTCCAGTAATCTCTGTCCTTAGTCTGCTCAACTTCAGCAAACTGTTTGCGGGCTTTCTTGTGCATCATCTTTAGAAGAGGCTTCCTTCTGGGGATGACAGCCATGCAGGCCAATTTGATACAGTGTGCAGCGTATGGTCTGGGCACTAACAGGCTGACCCACCCCCCACCCCTTCAACCTCTGCAGCGATGCTGGAAGCACTCATATGTCTATTTCCTAAAGACAACCTCTGTAAATGATGCTAAGCATGTGCACTCATCTTCTTTGATTAACCATGGCAAAGCCATCTGAGTAGAACCTGTCCTGTTAAACCGCTGTATGGTCTTGACCACCATGCTGCAGTTCAGTTTCAGGGTCATGGCAATCTTCTTCTAGCCTAGGACATATTTATGTAGAGCAACAATTCTTTTTTTTTCTAATTCTCAGATAGGTATTTGCCATGAGGTGCCATGTTGAACTTCCAATGACCAGTATGAGAGAGTGAGAGTGATAACACCAAATTTAAGACACCGTTCCCCATTCACAATTGAGACCTTGTAACACTAATGAGTCACATGACACCAGAGAGGGAAAATGGCTAATTGTGCCCAATTTGGAAATTTTCACTTAGGGGTGTACTCACTTGTATCAAGCGGTTTAGACGCTAATGGCTGTTTTGAGCAAATGTACACTGTTATACAAGCTGTACACTACTTAACATTGTATCAAAGTGTAATTTCTTCAGTGTTGTCACATGAAAAGATATAATGAAATATTTACAAAAAATGTTAGGGGTGTACTCACTTTTGTGAGGTACTGTATATACCAACTGCTATGGGCATCTTTTGGCTCAGTTTGAGGTGGAGAGTCTGACCTGCTGCTTGTCTAGCTGCAGGTAATGACATATGTTTGAATCTCTTTCTATCCTTATTTCGCTTTTTTGGCTTCTCTGTTATATTATATTTGGGGGTATGGCTTCTTATTTGGACTGTACCTACCTAAATTGAATTATTTCCATCTGTCAGAATGTTTACCTATCTTACCCATTACATTTATTTAAGACCCTGGACTATAACTGCGTACCAGCTCACTTGTCATAATCTATCCACATATGATAACGGTAAGTGATGCTTATTTAGACTATGCTGACCTAAGCCTATACCCTTCACTTTACACCTTTTTAGGATAAGAAACTATACAACATTATTTGATATGGGCTGTGGGTTTTTTTCATTTTTATTATAGCATACATGGGGAATGTATAAGCCTATATGAAATATATATTTTTCCTTTTTTTTCCTTTTCAGTTGCTACTAATATATTGTGTATATCGTGTATATATATATATATATATATATATATATATATATATATTTATGGCTCAGAGCCCTCTGACCGATACGGATAAGGATGACAAACAAGGTTAACATAAACTCGCTTACTTGAACCGGACCTGAAAGTGTGCCCTGGCCTAACGTAGGGTATACCAAAATAAGGGGGCATACCCTAGATAGAGAAATGAGTAATAAATGAAATGAAAATGAAATGGAGTGAAATGAGTACTCACCCGGGAGTATAATGCTTGAGAAATGCCCTGACAGGGGATGGGTGGGTGGGTATCGCGCACCGGAACCGACGAGGGAGCTAGGCGAACGGCCTGGTTATATACTCCACCGGGCTCCACCCATAATTCCAGGCCACCATACTGGCCTTTCCATTTATGGCTCAGAGCCCTCTGACCGATACGGATAAGGATGACAAACAAGGTTAACATAAACTCGCTTACTTGAACCGGACCTGAAAGTGTGCCCTGGCCTAACGTAGGGTATACCAAAATAAGGGGGCAAAAACATACAGGTAGGGAAAGCCTTTATTGAATCGAGTTTGTTACTGGGGGAGCTTGACAAAGGCCTGGGCCATCTCTACTTGCGGATTGGGTATGTAACGGGCAAAACAGGTGGACTTCCATCTACCCAACTTTTTGATAACGTGGACCGGGACCCCTTGGCGGGAGGCAGTTGAAGCCGCTCCGATACGAAATGAATGTCCGGAGTAGTGAGCCGGATTGAGGTGAAGGATGCCCAGGAGTATCCTGACATGCTCCATGAACTGGGCTGCGTTCAGTGGCTTACCGTGGAATGGCAGAAGCGGGCCAGTTCCTGGTTGATCGGCCAGAAGGGTCAACAAGCGGGTGAGAATGGCGACCGGGCACCAGCGGTTGTTGGTTTTATAAAAATGTATGTCCGTACCTGGGCCAAGCTGCTGCGTCTTGGATACTGCTATATGTAGGATGAAATGGTCTCTGTGCCTGACCAGGTGGTGCTTGCATAGCATGCGAGCTGAGGGGCTACTGGAGGTAAACTCGCCTGGCCGTAAGAAGCCGTAGAAGGCCAGGTGTATGGCTGCTTGTATAATGATACTAGTGTGGAGCCCGAAAGGTGCAGTGGCCAGAATATCAGACATGTTTCTGAAAACGTCTCCTGTGATAGGCAGGCGTTTGGCGGAGGCCGTAGGCTGGCGTTTCTGGATGCCGCGCATGACAGCCCGAATGGCGTGAAAAGTGAACAAGGAGGGTTCGGCAGGGTCCTGGAGGGACGTAAAATGTTGTACCCCGGCCAGGTATAGCCGGATCGTGTTAAAAGATAATGCCAAGTCTGAGTGGCAATGGGCAATGAAGGCCAGGACTTGCTTGACCCGGGAGGTCTCTGTGGAGTGAGATGTTAAGAAACGGTTAAAGGCCCTCCAGGCTGTTTGGTAGGCCTTGCGGGTATTGTCTGAGAGGGAGTGATTGATGAGTTGAGATGCGGCTACTAGGTGAGGGGTTAATCCAGGGTCAGTTGAGACCAGTCCGGGATAGCTGCTGACGTTGGTCCGGCTCCGGGCACCTGATCAAAAAGGAAACTAAGTTAAAGCGGGAGAGGGCGTCCGCTGCCCGATTACATTTACCGGGGATAAAGGCACAATGAACATTAAATTGAAATAACAACGAGAGCTGGACCAGTCGCCGCAGGAAGGACATAATCTCCAGAGACTTAGACCTGCCTTTGTTAATGATTTCCGCAGTGGCGAGATTGTCCGTTGAAAAGGTCACTGTTTGACCCGACCAACTGCGGCCCCATGTGTGGGCAGCGGCTACGATGGGGTACAACTCAAATAGGGAGGACGTCTCGGTGAAGCCCGGAATTGCCAGTATCTGAGGAGGCCAGGGGGCTGCGAGCCAGAGGTGGCCAAAAATTGCCGCAAAACCCGTGGAGGCCGCTGCGTCGGTCACGACCTGCGGTGACGAGGAGGACACGGAGGGAATGAACAGGGACACGCCATTCCAGGACGTCAGGAATTCCTCCCACATGGCAAGATCTGCTATAGCTGCGGGGTCCAGGCTGAGGACGTGCTCCGGGTCTTGTGAATGGGACAGTAGGACTAACAGGCGCGATACGAATGAGCGACCTTGAGGGATGATGCGCATAGCAAAATTAAGCATACCGAGAAGGGACTGTAGCTGCCTCTTGGTGCAAGTTCTGGTGCGGGTGAAGTCCCTCATGACCGTCCTGATGCGGCTTAGTTTATCCGGGGGGAGGCTGGCCTGCATAGTGCTGGTGTTTAAGCTGACCCCGAGAAAGGTGATTGCCTGCGCAGGGCCCTCCACCTTGTGCTCGGCAATAGGGACGTTAAGGTTATTGAAGACCACCCTTAGTTTATCCAGATCCCCTGGAAGGGAGCCAGGTGACTCGATCAGCAGGAAGTCATCCAAATAGTGTATGACTCCCTGGCACTGGGCTACGTGCAGCAAGATCCATGCGAGAGCCTGCGCAAACGAGTCGAAGAGCCAGGGGCTACTCTTGGACCCGAAGGTTAGCTTAGTGGCAAAATAGTAGAGCTCCCTCCATTTGATGCCATGCCAGCACCAGAGAGATGGATGGATAGGTAGGAGCTTGAAGGCGTCCGAGATGTCGGCCTTGGAGAGCCATGTTCCTGTGCCTGACTTGAGAATGGCCTGGATGGCCGTATCTACGGATGCGTATTTAAGGGAGAACTCCTCAGAGGGGATAAGGGAATTAAGACTGGGGACAGAGGAAGAATAAGGCGCTGACAAATCGTAGACCAACCTAAGTTTATTGGAGAACTTGCCCTTGACAAGCCCAATAGGGCTGACTCGCCAGGTGTTAAATGGGGGCTTTGTGAAAGGGCCTATGATGAAATCCCGGTCCAGCTCTGCCTGTAATAGCTGGTCGATGGCTTGTACATCCGTGGCTGCTGACCGCAGGTTCTGGCACTCGTGTGTAAGGTGAGGGAGAGAGACAAGTCCTGTATGAAAGCCCTGAGTAAAGCCCTGAACTAGGTAGGTGGCAAGTGAGGGGGTGGGATGATTGGCGAGGTAGACGCTGAGCCACAACACGTTGACCCGGCTTAGTCAAGATCTTTTAGCCTGCTTGACCTCGCACATGAGCCTGGGATGAGCTCTATGACACCGTGTGCATACGTGGAGCAGCCTGCACTGGCTGAAATTGCACGACCCGCTGTTGTAGTTGTTACAGATGGCTGCGCCTCCCATGGTCTTGACCGGGCGCCCCAGTTTATCCGTCTGCGGCAGGCGTACCGGCGCCGGTAGGCCCTGGGCAGTACCTGAGGTCGATGGACCGTCTACGGGCGGGGCTGCCACTGAGCTGGCACACCAAGTTGCGGTGTGAGTAGCCGACTGGCAAATGGCACAGAGGGGAGACCGCAGCCCCGCGAAGTGTCGGCAGAACAACTCGGTGTCCATGACACTCCAATCAGTCGGTATCTGAAATTGGGAGAGCCTGGCGGTCGCTTTAGCGGAGAAGGAGCAGTGATAGACATAAAATGAAAAACCGCCGTATTTATACCCCAGGTCAACTACCACGTGGAGGTAACGATCCAGTTCCTCCCTCCTGCCGGGGGAGGCCGAGCAGACGACATCCCTCAGCATGCCGAAGGCCAAGGTGAATTCGGTGACAGAAAGCTTCCTGTCAAGCCTGGGGTCTTTGGCTTTGAGGACCACCGACACGTCCCCCCAAGTGTAAGCTTTGTTTTCTGCCAGCTCATGAATGGATATAAGGAGTGAAGCCAGATTGACGTCCTTGCCCTCTAGGATGTCCTTCCTGATGTTGGCTGATATTAAATGAGAAGGGTACACTACTGGTGTACACCCGGGGGTACCTGCGCTGGTGTTATCCACTGCTTGTGAAGCCGGTACTGGAGGAGAAACAACTGGGCGGGTCTCGAGGAGGGCCACCCGACTCTGAACCTCTGACATTGAGGTCGTCAGGGATGACACTAGAGTGTGAAGCTGCGTGATGGAAGCAGCGATAGAGCCCAGGGAGGCCTGCTGGGCACTATCCTCAACCGCGGCTGGGGGAGGAAAGAGGAGCCCAAACAGTTCGGCCTTCCTGGCTGTAGCTGGAAAGGGTACACCCCTGCGCCTTAACTCGGCCGTTAGCCTGGGAATGGTCCACGCTCTGAAGGACCTTTGGCTGCCACTCTCTGAGACAAGAGAAGGGGACAACGGAGCCGTGTAGTCCTCGCTGCCAGCCTGGGACATGGTGGCAAAATCCAGGCTTGGTAAGCCTATTAATCACTGGGTCCGGGTTTTCTCCTGTACGGAACCTATGAGGGTGACATGGATTACAAGACTCGTAGGAGACTCCTGAGAAAACATTTTGAAGAGAAGGATACTACCGCTCGTAAGCGTTCCCCTCCCAGATGACCCTCTCTTACCTACGGAGGCACCGTTCGACCAGGTGCAGGTTGGACCTACTGAGAACTCGACTGACCTGAGGAGATGAAGGTGAAGTTTTGTTTGAGAATCCAACACCTAAAGAGAGATGTCTAGCTAACTAGTGGAGGTGAGACTAGAAATGTGATAAAAGACATAGATGAAATGAATGGACAACCGAAATTTGCTCTTTTAGAATAACGTACGTACGACAACAGAGACGTGACTTGGTTGCGTCGCCGATGCAAAATATTATTATTTTTTTTTTTTTCCTTTTAATTCTTTTGAGGCAATTCAATAGTGAAATGAGGCTGATGGTCAAGGCCCCCCGATAGAATCCGATATTGAAGAGTCAACTGGACTAACCGGGAAGCCGTATGTGACCGTGAAATGAGTGGATCCGCCATGACAGAGATCTGAATCGCCATGCCACAAACTTGCGACCGAGCACGAAACGGACTCTGGAGCATGTACTGAAATGAGGCCGTTCCTGGGGCACGCCGATACGAATTTAGTACACGGAAGTGGCTATTCGTACCGGAACGTGATAAGTGACATGAAATGAAAACCCATGACAAAGACATGAATCAAAGGACGAGCCCATGAACCCAACAGAAGAATCCTGTCTTTGGAGCATGTACCGAAATGAGGCGTAACAGCTGGGCGCACCGGAACGAATCGGTACATAACCAAATGCAACAGGATTCGAATCGGAGCGTAATAGGTGACTGAAATGATATCCCATGACAGAGACAAGTTTCAACAACTGGACAGATGGTTACCACAAAGAATCCGTCTCTGGAGCATGTACTGAAATGAGGCGTAGCAGCTGGGCGCACCAGAACGAATCGATGCATAAGGAATGCGATGGGATTCGAATTGGAGCGTAATAAGTGACAGAAATGATATGCCATGACAGAGACAAGATTCAATGACAGGACTGATGGTTTACAATAAAGAACCCGTCTCTGGAGCATGTACTGAAATGAGGCGTAGCAGCTGGGCACACCAGAACGAATCGGTGCATAACGGAATGCGACAGGATTCGCTTTGGCGCGTAATAAGTGACAGAAATGATAAGCCATGACAGAGACAAGTTTCAACGACTAGACTGCTGGTTGCAACAGAGAAACCGTCTCTGGAGCATGTACCGAAATGAGGCGTAGCAGCTGGGCACGCCAGGACGAATCGGTGCATAGCAGAATGCGACAGGATTCGAATTGGCGCGTAATAAGTGACAGAAATGATATGCCATGACAGAGACAACATTCAACGACTGGACTGACGGTTACCACAAAAGAATCCGTCTCTGGAGCATGTACTGAAATGAGGCGTAGCAGCTGGGCACGTCAGGACGAATCGGTGCATAGCAGCATGCGACAGGATTCGCATTGGCGTGTAATAAGTGACAGAAATGAAAGCCATGACAAAGACTAGAGTCAAGGACCGTGCTTGAACCTGCGAGTGACTCGGTCTCTGGAGCATGTACAGAAATGAGGCCGAACCCTGGGGCACTTCGAAGCGAATCGGTGCATTGGAGATGCGACAGGATTCGCATCGGAGCGCGGTAAGTGACAGAAATGATGAAATGTCTTTAGAAATGGTAGAAATGAAATGATCCGACATAACAGACTGAAATGATTGAAATGACTCGAAATGATTGAAATGACTGAAATGATTGAAATGACTCGAAATGATTGAAATGACTGAAATGATTGAAATGACTCGAAATGATAGAAATGACTGAAATGATTGAAATGGAATGAACCGAAATGACAGACATGGTACAAACGGCATGAAATGATTGAAATGCTTAACTTATTCGGATTTGAAACGGTCCGACCGCTCCATGATTTTGAACAACATTAGATTGCCATTGGCCGGAGTGCTCAGTTTAACGTGACAAGCAGACGGCTGTAATTTCGAAACGGTTCGATCGATTCGAACATAGAAATGATCGGGGGAGTCGTTCGGTTTGCAGCGACGTGCTACGAAACGAGGTGCCTTGTGGCACGAACGGCATGTACCGAAAAGTGATAACGGCTTCTTTCGAAGAAGGGGTAGTGACATGTAGTAACGAATACGAGTGCCACAGTTAAGACGTTCGTGCAATCTAAAGTGAGTGGTTCGTGAGTTCAGGAATCTAGTTTACGTGACTTTGTAACACATGAAATGAAATGGGTGCCGAAGCCCTACCTGCGACAGCCGGCCCAGACGTGTTTGTACGACAAACGGAAAATTTCGATTTGAGTATAGCGACTCAGACGGCAATCAGACGGACGCTGACGAACGACAAGGCTTTGTCGACACTAAGGCGGACGGAACAGCGTGGAACTCACGAACCCGGCTCACTGAAAGGTCTCGAGGATAGTCGGCCCTTGATTTCTGACGTATCAGATATCGCGCACCGGAACCGACGAGGGAGCTAGGCGAACGGCCTGGTTATATACTCCACCGGGCTCCACCCATAATTCCAGGCCACCATACTGGCCTTTCCATATATGTGTGTATATTGTGTATTGTGTAAAATGTGACCATTTCTGTACCTATGGAATATATTAATGTGACAGTTTATTTTGTTTGTTTATTGCTTCCTCTATTCTTTTCTCGGTAGATTTGTTTTAATGATTGCGAACAAGCTCTCTGAACATACAGAAACCTTTGGGTCCTAAAGAAGTGGTATATCCACAAAACGTGTGTAGACCTCATTTGAAGGACACATATTCTCTGTTATGTATCTAATGTCTATATGGTTTTAAACTGTATTTAATAAAATTGTGTTTTTTACTAACTTATATGTTCTGTTTAATCATACATAAGTCACATCAGGGGTATATATTAAAGTTCCAAAGCCTCCCTTAACCTTCTGTATGTATCACTGATGGTTATGTCTAATATTTGAACCTATATGCCTTACCTAATTTTTAACCTAATTTTTAACCACTACTACTTTCAAATTATATGCCTTGTATCAGCAACTATACCTTACCTCCTTCAATAAATTGTGATTTTGAATCAATTATTCCTTGCACTTAATATCTTTAAATATTAGAAATACATTTCTTATATTTCCTGGTTGTTTAGTGGCTATAAGGGCTACTTACAATCTAGTACATTTGTACTATAAACAAACAAAACTATACTATAAACAAAGTTACATTTTAGCTTTTAGGCTTTTAAAATCCAATCAATACATATTTATATGCCCCTAATGTTTTAGCTTTAGGGGCTACTTTATATAATATATAAATACAGTTTAGAATCCAAATCATATAGGGTTACTTAGAGTTATATTCCATTGCAAATAAACCAAAACAAACACAAGTAAATATTTAGCTCTATAATCTGCTAGAAAATCATACCATCCTTTTTTTTTACACAAAGACATTTTTTGTAGAAAAAACTATATATGAACATGTTATTTTATGTCACCTATTACAAGAATTCCCAAAACAACACAGCAAGTGAAATACATTTTAGATGCAATAAATCACAACATTCTAGCGTTTGATTAAAAAGGTCATATATTTCTGAAAAACTGCAAATAGAGTCTATATATCAACATGACCCAGATTTGCCAAAACATCATTGTTTTCGTCATTTACTGTATATAACCATTTAACCATAAGTGAGTCATTAGTATCATAGTTTTCCTTGTTAAGCAGTTTACCAGAATAGGCCATTGGCCAAATGATTAGACAGGGAGTAACTGTAACTTACTGTTTACTAAACAGGTTTAACCACTTCTGGACTGCCCCACATACATTTCCTGCAGAAGGCAGCCTCTTTGTGCAAAATCACATACCTGTACATGATGCGGGTAGGGGCATGCTTGCCCACCGGTTTGGTGGTTATCAGATTTTTTCAGAACCAATCAATCTACAGGTCCAGGCCAATGATTTATCTGCTTATTGATTCTGATGAATGGCAGAATGTCTTTTGCCAGTATAATGTAAACACAGGCACAGGAAATTATGCAATCTTCTCTCATGGAGCTCTTTTTGGTTCCAGCGTGAGAGGAGATGGCATCAGACTGTGAGTAAAAGTACTACGCTGACACCAGAACACATAGTTAGGCACATTTAACCCCTTTGATCTTGATTTCACTCCCTGTCACAGCATCACTATTAAGGATGAGCCGAACACTCCCCTGTTCGGTTTGCACCAGAACCTGTGAACAGACCTAAACTTCATGTGAACTTTAGAACCCTATTAAAGTCTATGGGATTCGAACGTTCACAATCTAAAGTGCTAATTTTAAAGGCTAATATGCAAGTTACTGTCCTAAAAAGTGTTTGGGGACCTGGGTCCTGCCCCAGGGGACATGGATCAATGCAAAAAAAAGTTTTAATAACAGCCGTTTTTTCAGGAGCAGTGATTTTAATAATGATTAAAGTGAAACAATAAAAGTGTAATATTCCTTTAAATTTCGTACCTGGGGGGTGTCTATAGTATGCCTGTGAAGGGGCGCATGTTTCCCGTGCTTAGAACTGTCCCTGCACAAAGTATCATTTCACAAGGAAAAAAAGTCTTTTAAAATCACTTTCCATTGTCGGCTCCCGTAATACAGAGAACACTCAATGAGTGTTCTCTGTATTAGCCGACAATTCATTCATTGATAAAAAAATAAATAAAAAAAAGCGTGGGGGTTCCCCTAAATTCCATTACCAGGCCCTTCAGGTCTGATATGGATATTAAAAAATTGACATGGGGGTCCCCCTAAAAATCCATACCAGACCCTTTATCCGAGCACGCAACCTGGCAGGCCGCAGGAAAAGAGGGGGGCGAGAGAGCACCCCCCCTCCTGAACCGTACCAGGCCACATGCCCTCAACATTGGGAGGATGCTTTGGGGGTCTGTGACCCCTCAAAGCACCATGTCCCCCATGTTGATGTGATCACTGGTGCCTCAAGGGATTCTTTTGGGATATTTCCTGTGGAGGCTTACTAGTTATAGGTTTTTCAAAGATGAGGGACAATAAGCTCTGCAAAACTTTTGTAGTATTCATTGGGTATACCATCAGGGCCTGGGGCTTTGGGCAAAGGGATCTGTTTGCTAAGTTTATGAATCTCTTCAGGTGACAAGGAAGCTGAAAGAGAGTCGAGTTGCATAGAGGAGATCGAGGGGCAAGAGATAGATGATAAAAAAGTTGTTATGTCAGTCTGGTTAGGGAGGGAGAGGGTCTGTTTCTGTGAGATTATAGAGTTTGGAGTAAAATTTACTGAATTCATTTGCAATATCAAGTGGATTGGTTATACGGTTGCCTTAAGTGTTTGTGAGGGAAGAGATCTTTTTATTAGCAAGTTGTCTTTTGAGTTGCTTGGCCATAAAGGCGCCTGGCTTGTTGGCCGAAGAGTAGGATTGAAGTTTGAGATGTTTAATATAGTAGTCGAATTTAGCTTGGAGATGTTCACTGAGTTGTTGTCAGAGGTTTTTTAAATAGGAAGACACCTTATCACAGGGGGATTGTTTATTTCCTATTTCTAAAGCGCAAATTTGTTTCAACAGAGATTCAGATCGGGTTTTCTTTAAATGTGCTCCAAGCTTTATAAAAATACCTTGCAGGCAAGCTTTGTGGGCGCTCCATACAATGGCTTGGTCTTCTATTGATTTTTCGTTGTTAAGAAAATAGGAGGAAATTTCTGATTGTATTTGTGGCTCGAATACAGGATTGTTGAGCAGGGAATTCTCCAGACGGTATGTCTGGGTGACTGGGATAGTGGGGATAATTTGATGGTAACTGGTGTGTGATCGGACCATGATATTGTTCCTATATGTGAGTCAGCTATAGACTGTAACAGTTATTTATCCTTAATGACCAAATATATCCGTGAATAAGATTGGTGTGGGGAAGAAAGAGGGTGTAGTCTCTCTCCGAACTGTGTATGCACCTCCATGAATCATAGAGATCCTCCCTTTTGAGTAAAGCGGCAAGAGCAGCTGACCTGCATTTTATTGGGTTAGACAAATCCAGTAAGGGATCGATAATATCATTGAAGTCTCCACATATGACTAGGGGTGTAGATCTGTAGGGGGCCAATTTAAACATGAAGGTTGTGAAGAACTTTTTTTGAGCTGTGTGGCATATACTCTTCATCAAGTTCACAGTGATGTAACACGAAGTTAACTGCTGCGCTAATGGCGATCATCATACCTCTTTGCTTTCCCAAGGCATTTGCAAAAAAGCAATGAAGTTAATGTTTGTGGGTGCAGGCAGGAGGTTTAGTCTTAGGGAAATGGGCCTCCTGAACACAGAGGACGTCAGCGCGGAGAGTTAAGGCCTCCTTCCAAAGAAGGTTGCGATAAAGGGAGAATTTAGGCATTTTGCATTTATAATAGTGAGTGTGAGGGCCATAGTAATAATTTGCATGCAAGGTAGGAAGTGTAAGGAGAGATACTATGCCTTCAGGACAAATCAAACAGGCACAATATACAGAGTTCTGCTGGGAGTGCAGTTGCAATAAACAAAAAGAGAAAGAGACATTTTACACGGTATACGATATGGTATTTAGAACACAGTAAAATACTCACACCTATAGTTGCAAAGAGTGCTCAAGTGAAACCAAACAACAACAAAAAGTACAAATTGATAAATTGATGTGTTTAGCACACTATATCCTGGGGGGGGGGGGGAAAGGAGAGAACAAAATAACATGTATATATAGAGAAAAAAAATAATTACGTGAGTAGTAAGTACCGACCATGTACTCCGGATTAGGTGTCGGCTTGCCAGCGGCAAACGCTCTAGAGGGATTGTTGTTTTGACCAGTGTCTCTAGAGGCAATGGGAAGAAGGCCACGGTTTGTCAGATTCTTGTAGCCATCCTTGGGGGAGAGGATGGAGACAGTTTGCTGCTAATATGTAACCAGCAGTTTTGTCAGAAATCCCCATCTATAAGTAATTTTTTTCTGCTGGAGAATAGAGGTAACTGGTGTGAAAGATTTGCACATTTCCATTGTTGCTGGAGAGAGATCAGTGAACATCTTGATATTCGTATATGGAACAGGCAATGATTTTGAGGACCTGGCAGTGGAGAGGATTTGCTCTTTAATGTGGAAGAAGTGGATCCGGGCTAGAACGTCTTGCGAAATATCATCTGGTAGATGTGACGGTTTGGAGATCCTGTGAGCCTGGTCAATCAGAATATCATTGGTGCCGAGGTGCGGGAGCAAGGTTAAGAATAATTGCTGCAAATAGGGAATAATTTCATTTGATTTGATCGACTCTGGAATTCCTCTAAATGTTATATTGTTGCACCTGGATCGGTCATCCAAATCTGCCAATTTCATTTTTATGTGATGAATTTCCTCAGTATGGTGCTCATGTGTGTCTAAAAGCTTGTTATGGGCTTTAGAGTAGTCCTGCATGTTTTCTTGTATAGCATCTGTTTACTCCTCCAAGCAGTATATTTTATCATGCATCTGAGACATGGAAATTTGTAGCTCTCAATGTAAATCCTTCCGAAGGGTTAATAGCATAGATTTCAGCATTGCTTCAGACACTGGATTATCTGTGACAGGGACAGCGGCTAGTGAGGGAGCTTGATCTGTGTCGTGTACACCTGCAACTACTGCTGACCATAGCTGTTTCTTAGCATGAGGCTCTTTGCATGGAGATTTAGCAGGGGAGGTTGCCAATCTCTTACCTCTATCCACTTGCTGTGTCCGCAGAGCTTCAATCAGAGGTGGCAGGCTATCCATGCTGTCCCTGTGGGTGCTGGAGGAGCTTTCCGCTGGGCGGTGTGGAGGTTTCTGGGCACTTTGTGACAAATGCCTTGTGTTAGCACGCTGTGGATCTCCTGAACCGGCGCCATCTAGGACTGACGGCATAGCCGCGGCGGAGGGGTAGTAGTGTGTCAGGCGGCACGGTGCAGGTGGCTTATGCCCCGGATTGATGCTGTTTCTCTGTTTTTTCCCCCCAGTTAACCCTTCCACTACCCTGTCATAGTGGTATTAGTATAGTGTGCAGATCTTTTTTCTGATCACTGTATCACAGTTTCTGATCATTGTATCACAGTTAGTGCTAGCATCAGTTAACGTTAATCACAGATAGCATCAGATTGCCCGCTACATATTCACTAATACATTTTAACCCTTTTATTGCCAGTAACACTAACACACACACACTATACACTTTTAATACTAGTATAATCTAAACGGATCAATATATTTGATCAGAGAGGAACTTCCCCAATAGTATAGTGTTTCCAAAAATGCAGCATTAGCAGGATCAGCCCTGACACCTGCCAGCACCTGTGTTTAGCCCCTCCGCCCCCCCCCCCCAACAAGTGCAGTGTCACTATCACTTCCGATACACAGCACACAAAACCGCAGTCAGGCCTGATCTCTGCTAGCGCTGGCAGTTAATTTTTTTGTAGAGGTTCAAACAGTCCTTGACAACCAGGTGCCTTTTTTACCTGTGAGTCACTCTAGGTACCTACAAACTTATTGGCCAAAATGTAAAACAAAAGTCTCCACACTCTCACACTATTTAAGAGGTCTACAGGATACTGAGCATGGCAGATGAGAGCAATGGGGAGTCCTCATTGTCAGAATCAGGCTCAGTATTCCAACCAGTAGAGAGCAGTGCCATCCTGACAGATAGCTCTGATGACGGAGTAAAAGTCCCTGCTAAGGTCAGGTGTACGCAACCCCATTCCCAGGTTGCTGAGGTGCTACACTCTTATGTGCCATTACTAGTGCCGCCCTATCTTTTGGTGAACTGGTGAACACCAGCGGCTTAGTACATCCTGGTCATAGACAAACCAGTACTGCAGAAACACTTGGTGATGTGGCGTGTCTCATAAGTGCAGTTCAAGCTGGTGAGGTGGCTAGCACAAATATAGTCCTGTGGCCACCAAGAATTCAAACACAGGCTCATAGTGCCCTTCTTGATGCACTTAAAAATCCTTAAAAATCCTGATTGGCATCCCATAGATTCTGCAGTGCCTGTACTTCCCCCATTCACTGGCCAACCCAGAATTCAGGTGAAAACAGCAGATTTAACTCCCCTTGGTTTTTTTGAGCTGTGTTTCACTGAAGATCTGTACGGATTTATTGTGGAAAAAAGCAATGTATATGCCAATCAATTTATCACCTCAAACCCAAATTTTACCCTTGCCAGATAATTTGCATGAAACATATCACAGTTTCCGAATTTAAGACTTTTCTGGGCCTATGCCTCAACAGGGGCATTACTAAAAAGAATGATTTGCGGTCATATACTGTAGGTCCACTGACCCAATTTATCACATGTTGTTATTCTCTGCTGCCATGGGCAGGACTAGATATGAGCAAATATTGCAGTTTGTGCACTTCAGCGAAAATTAACTCTGTCATCCTCAGAGGGACCCTGGATAAAATTTTGCAGCCTTTAATACCTCCCCAACAAGCTGTCTGCATAGATGATTCCCTGATTAGGTTTTCTGGCTGTCTTGTTTTCAAACAGTTTCTCCCCAGCAAGCATGCCAGATATGGGGTCGAAATGTATAAGCTCTGTGACAGGGCAACAGGCTATACATATAGTTTCCAGACTTATGAGGGAAAAGAGCTTGGAGCCCTGCGACTGCCCAGACTACATAGGGAGAAGCGGCAAGATTGTTTGGGACTTGGTGTCACCCTTATACCAAAAGGGGTACCACTTGTACGTGGACAATTATTACACAAGCATGCCACTTTTTTGGCACCTTTTTGAATTTGGAATTGGCGCATGTGGCACGATTCGATCTAATCACCAGGGCTTTTTACGGCGGCTTGTAAATTCACAAATTAGACGGGGGGAGAGAACCTGCTTTAGAAGTAATGAATTGCTTGCAGTAAGGTCAAACATAACGTTTTCATTCTGTCTTCCATTAGCGCAGATACGACAGTCCAAACAGCAACAGTGACTGGTGTTGTTGAGAAGCCCCTCTGTGTTCATGACTAAAACCTTAAAAAGAGTGTGGTGAATTTCAACAGCCAGATGATGGGGCTGTATTTAGTTGTAGAGATGGATGAACTTCAGACGGGACGTTTCGTGAACGCGAACCGCGAACGCGGGCAAAAGTTTGCGAACCGCAAAGTTTGCGGCGGGCCCCATTGACTTCAATGGCAGACGAACCTTAAAAACCTACAGGTCATATTTTCAGCCACAAAAAACTTACTAGCTGTGCACACATAGTCCCACCACATGGCCACTGACATAACACATGTATGAAGTGAATCTGGGATCGACAACTACAAGCATTCTTTTTTTATCTGTGAAATTTTGACAATTCAGGACTCAGGAGCGCATGAAGGCAATGGAGGAGAGGAAAGGTCAGGGTAGGCTATGAAGAGGGTGCAGGAGATGATCACCAGCATCATGATAGAGAGCACTGACACCAGCACCGTGATAGAGAGCACTGACACCAGCACCGAGATAGAGAGCACTGACACCAGAACCAGTACCGAGATAGAGAGAGAGCACTGACACCAGCACCGTGATAGAGTGCACTGACACCGGCACCGTGATATAGAGCACTGACAGGAGGAATGAGATATAGAGCACTGACACCAGCACCATGATAGAGAGCACTAACACCAGCACCGAGATAGAGAGCACTGACACCAGCACCGAGATAGAGAGCACTGACACCAGCACTGTTATAGAGTGCACTGACACCAGCACCGTGATAGAGAACACTGACACCAGCACGGAGATAGAGAGCACTGACACCAGCACCGTGATAGAGTGCACTGACACCAGCACAGAGATAGAGAGCACTGACATCAGCACTGTGATGTAGAGCAGTGACACCAGCACCGTGATAGAGAGCACTGACACCAGCACGGAGATAGAGAGCACTGACACCAGCACCATGATAGAGTGCACTGACACCAGCACAGAGATAGAGAGCACTGACATCAGCACTGTGATGTAGAGCACTGACACCAGCACCGTGATAGAGAGCACTGACACCAGCACCAAGATAGAGAGCACTGACACCAGCACCGAGATAGAGAGAGAGCACTGACACCAGCACCGTGATAGAGTGCAATGACACCAGCACAGTGATATAGAGAACTAACACCAGCACCGTGATAGAGAGCACTGACACCAGCACCGAGATAGAGAGCACTGACACCAGTACTCTGATATAGAGCACTGACACCAGCACCGTGATATAGAGCACTGACACCAGCACTGTCATAGAGAGCACTGACACCAGTACTGTGATATAGAGCACTGACACCAGCACCGTGATATAGAGCACTGACACCAGCACCGTGATATAGAGCACTGACACCAGCACTGAGATAGAGAGCACTGACACCAGCACCATGATAGAGTGCACTGACACCAGCACTGCGATATAGAGCACTAAATATTCAGTGGGCTCCTGCGCTTAAATGGAATTTGGGAGGAATGTTCTCATTTAATGGATGCCGCAAGCACTTTCATGAGACACCAGTTCATGTATACGGACTAAAAGAAAAAATGGTAGTGCTGCGCTTCCAGAGAGGTGGAACCTTACAAAAGAGCTCTAGAGAGCCAGTTGTTCAGATGGAAATATACCAGATGGTATATATTCACCTCAAACAAATTGAAAAAACGAATAGAGGAGAGCTCTTCTCACAGTGTAGGAATTATTCTATCCCCTAATGAAAGTGCTCATATATAGTGTATACACGATAATAACTGTCACAATACAGAGTGCAACTTATAACTCCACAGCATAACAAAAAGTGCTGAGTGCAATAGTAAACATAAAAACACATACAGTGGTCCGACTATAAATCAGACTTGCATAACAAAAGTGCTGAGTGCATATAGAGACCAAAGTAACTAAAGTATGCGTAATCACTTTACTTTACTTTGTAATCACCATAGTGTAGCATGTATTTAAAATTCACTACTTTATTTAATAGATTAAAATTACTCACAAACGAATGGGGTAAGTGGGCAGTATTAGCAGCAAGACAATTCAAATAGACCGCTCTGGTGTGAGCGTCACTTCCGGTCTCTGTATCCTACGTGTTACGTTACTTCCGGTGACTTCAACTGGGATAGAGGAGCATAGGACGGAAGCGCAGTTAAAAGGAGGACTGGGCGGGAACAACCCGCCCAATATTCGAATACTGACGCCCCTTAATGAAGCGCCAGCGGGATACAAATAAACACAAAACTCATTGTACATAGCTCGCACATTACCACTGACTAAGGGCTCGCAGCGCGACCATCAGCGGCAGCCAGCCATGACACACTGTGATGGATGGAATGTGTCAGCCACAGCCATTATCTCGGGGGCAATATAAATGTCTCCTATTATAACGGCGGACATTTTTTTGGAAGTTATGTAGCTAAGTGCTGCATAATTGTCTCCTCTCACTAAGATGGCCATTTTTTTGGTTATCTACCGGCCATATTAGTGTCAGCAACCTATGTAATCTGACCACAAAAGGGGAAAAGGTGAACAAAATTTAGTTCTATATATAACGATGGGGAGAGAGCAACCAAGCAATTTAAATACTTATAATTATGGATGCTAATTAGTCTGCTTATGCTTTAAAACCTTAATTAAAATAATTTAAAATTCAAAAAATAAAATAATATATAAAAAAGAGAGAATATTAGGAATGAGACAAAATAACTTTCCCTGTGATTTTAATTTTGCTTTGATTTTTTCTTTATGTTTCTTCGCCCTATGCTCCTCTATCCCAGTTGAAGTCACCGGAAGTGACGTAACGCGTAGGATACGGAGACCGGAAGTGACGCTCGCACCAGAGCGGTCTATTTGAATTGTCTTGCTGCTAATACTGCCCACTTACCCCATTCGTTTGTGAGTAATTTTAATCTATTAATAAAGTAGTGAATTTTAACCACCTCAATACAGTGCAGTTACACCCCCTTCCTGACCAGACCAATTTTCAGCTTTCAGCGCTCTCACAGTTTGAATGACAATTACTCAGTCATCCAACACTGTATCCATATGATAATTGCGTCCTTTTTTCCACACAAATAGAGCTTTCTTTTAGTGGTATTTAATCACTAGTGGGTTTTTTGTGCTATAAATAAAATAAAACGTAAATTTTGTGAAAGAAATGCCTTTTTCTTTGTTTCTGTCATAAATTTTTGCTAATTAGTAATTTTTCTTCATAAATTTTGGCCAAAATTTATACTGCTACATATCTTTGGTAAAAATAACCCACATTAGTACATATTATTTGGTCTTTATGAAAGTTATAGAGTCTACAACTATGGTGACAATCACTGAAAATTGATCACTTCTGATCAGGCCTTCAGTACATCAGGTGTACCTCATTTCTTGAGACACTAACAAGTCAGGAAAGTACAAATACCCCCCAAATGACCCCTTTTTACAAAGTAGACATAACAAGGTATTAAGTAAGTAGCATGGTGAGTTTTTTTAAGTTGTCATTTTTTCCCACAATTCTTTGCAAAATGAAGATTTTTTTTATTTTTTTTTATTTTTTTTACTAAATTGTCATATTATCAGGTTATTTCTCACACACAACATATGCATACAACAAATTACATTCCAAAATACAGTCTGCTACTCTTCCCGAGTATGTCGATACCACATGTGTGAGACTTTTACACAGCCTGGCCACATACAGAGCACCAACATTGATGTAGTACCTTCAGACGTTCTACGACCAAAAATGACGCATCTGTGACAGGTACTCGGGTACTCAGATGGGCTGTGACAGGTACTCAGGTACCCTGATGGACTGTGACAGGTACTCGGTACTCTAATGGACTGTGACAGGTACTCGGTACTCTAATGGACTGTGACAGGTACTTGGTACTCTAATGGAATGTGACAGGTACTCGGGTACCCTGATGGACTGTGACAGGTACTCGGGTACTCAGATGGGCTGTGACAGATACTCGGGTACCCTGATGGACTGTGACAGGTACTTGGTACTCTAATGGACTGTGACAGGTACTCGGTACTCTAATCGACTGTGACAGGTACTCGGTACTCTAATGGACTGTGACAGGTACTTGGTACTCTAATGGAATGTGACAGGTACTCGGGTACCCTGATGGACTGTGACAGGTACTCGGTACTCTAATGGACTGTGACAGGTACTCGGTACTCTAATCGACTGTGACAGGTACTCGGGTACCCTGATGGACTGTGACAGGTATTCGGGTACTCAGATGGGCTGTGACAGGTACTCAGTACTCTAATGGACTGTGACAGGTACTCTAATGGACTGTGACAGGTACTTGGTACTCTAATGGACTGTGACAGGTACTCGGGTACCCTGATGGACTGTGACAGGTACTCGGGTACTCAGATGGGCTGTCACAGATACTCGGGTACCCTGATGGACTGTGACAGGTACTCGGTACTCTAATGGACTGTGACAGGTACTCGGGTACCCTGATGGACCGTGACAGGTACTCGGGTACCCTGATGGACCGTGACAGGTACTCGTGTACCCTGATGGGTCGTGACAGGTACTCGGGTACCCTGATGGGCCGTGACAGGTACTCGGGTACCCTGATGGGCCGTGACAGGTACTCGGGTGTGCCGTGACAGGTACTCGGGTACTCTGATGTGCCGTGACAGGTACTCGGGTACTCTGATGTGCCGTGACAGGTACTCGGGTACTCTGATGGGCTGGGATAGGTACTCGGGTACTCTGATGGGCTGTGACAGGTACTCGGGTACTCTGATGGGCTGGGACAGGTACTCGGGTACTCTGATGGGCTGGGACAGGTACTCGGGTACTCTGATGGGCTGTGACAGGTACTCAAATACTCTGATGGACTGTGAAAGGTACTCAAATACTCTGATGGACTGTGACAGGTACTCTGATGGACTGTGATTGACAGGTACTATGAGGGGTGGTGACAGGTCCTCTTTATTGGGGGGGGGGGGGGGGGGCAGGCAGGCAATCAGTGTGATTTGTGTACACTAGGCGGTAACGAGATGTTACCGCAATCTTCTCCTCACAAACGATCGGTGTGTGAGGAGGAGAACATCCCGGTAACATCTCGTTACCACGGTTTGTTTACATTTTAGTGATTGGCTGTGAAAGGATCACAGCAGATCACGTGGGTAAACAGCCGGCCAATGGCTGTTTACCAGTGTCGTGACGAGCAGTGTCCCCGGGGAACACGCCGCCACCGACGTGCACGCGCAGCGCGCTCATGATCGCGCGCATGCGCCGTGCACAGTCGGGGTGTGACCATCTGTGATTGGCCGTGACTTCATCACGGCTGATCACGTGGTAAACAGCCATAACCAATGGCTGTTCACCCCCTTCGGTGGCGGGCGGTGTCTCCGTGACATGCCGCCACTGAAGAAACAGGGATGCGCGCGCACGATCGCGCGCATTCCCTGTTTAAACGGGAGGCCGTCATATGATGGCCTCCCGCCACAATAGGTGCGCCGCCTGGCCGTCATTTGATGGCCGGCGGTCGGCATCTAGTTAAATATATGCTACACTATGGTTGCCCTTATATTTGTTCTCTGAGCTATATTGGAGCATCTTGATGAAGTGTACACTGACGGAGATCTGAGAGTGATTCCCTGAGGCCCCCCTCTTCCACCCCCTTTCCTGGGACTCCTGGTACATCTATGAGGAGGCTGCATATACGCTATATTTTATATAGTGGGGAGGTAATTACCCAGTGTGTACACTTATGCGTGGAATCACCTATGTGGAGGAAGATCCTCTGATGAACTTTACTAGCATGGAATCACTTTATATGTATATGTGATACTATCACGGGACTGTTTTCACTCCACTAACAGCTGTATATAGTCCAATCGTTTGGTTTACTATATGCACTCAGCACTTTTTGTTTAAATAGTTTGATCTACAGTTCGATTATTGTGTGTGTTCCAATATCTTGAGTTTACGATTGCACTTAGCACTTTTTTTGCATCTTTGCACCCAATTATTGTCACTGGCTTGTGCCCACTTAGAAAGTGATTACGCATACTTTAGTTACTTTGGTATCTATATGCACTCAGCACTTTTGTTTTTGTTTTCTGTTTTTTTGTTTTTTTTTTGTTTTTTTTTTATGCATCAGTAGGCAGCGGGTCTATTATACTGATTTCCATTGCTGAGGTATGCTCGCCTGGGTTTATCCGCCCGTTCATTATCTCACCCGCGTGAAATTTACCAAGGCTGCCAACCATCATCTGCATATATTCTTTTGTGTTTTTTTAATATATTTTTAATCCACAATTTACCTTTATTCTTATCCTTAATATATTAAATAGCCATGTAGCAACCTTTCAAAATAGAAACCCTTACTTTCCTTATTCATAATCACCACCCCACCCTTCCCCTCTCTCTCTCTCGCCCCTCATCCCCCCCCCCCCCCCGAACTTCCCTCACCCTCTTTCCTCCTTCCTCTCTCTCCTTCCCATCTTTCTAACCCTCCAACATTTCCAGATGTTTTACTGTCTTTTTAAACTCTAACCATCTTCCCCATATCTCGTAGAATATTTCTACCTGATCCTCCTCTCTAAGTATGGTTTCCTCGATCGATCTTATCCAATCAATCCTCTCTATCCACTCCTTAATTGAAGGAGGGTTAAGGGCTCCCCAAGCTTTTGGAATTAAACTTTTAGCTGCATTCAACATGTGGGGTATCAATGTTTTTTTTATAGTGCGCTATAGTTTTATCCGTGTCATGGAACAAGCACACCCACAGTTCCTTCCTGACTTGTTCTCCTGTTATCTGTTGTATATTATCTATAATCTTTTCCCAGTACAGTTGAATCTTCGGACAGTCCCACCAAATATGTGCATAAGTCCCGGGGCTGCTACACCCCCTCCAGCACAATGCTGAAGTCTCTGCTCTGATTTTCTGTGCTCTTTGCGGGACTATATACCACCTTGCCATCAATTTATATGCCATTTCAACTGTCCTTGTATCTCCAGAGGTAGTGCATACAGCTCTCAAAATCCTACCTCTATGATCCTCATCCCTCAGAGCTCCCAGTTCTTCCTCCCACTTCTTCAAATAGGGTGGGTCCCCCACTTCCCCTTCCTCTCCCTCTCCCAGAATTCCATATATTTTGGATATAGTCTGTCTATGGCACTCGGGGGAGGAGAGAAATCTCTCCATAGGTCTCAGCTCTCCCTCCCCCCATAGTGGCTGAGGCAGCGCCTGTGCAAAGTGCTGTATTTGTACATATCTCCAGTTATCCAAAAATCGAATTCCCCATTGTTGTCTTAATTCACTCAAAGTACGTAATCTATTTCCACACATCACATCTTTTAACTTTATGTCATCTTTCTTTGCCCACCTCGTGAAATATATGTGTTCTTCCTTCCCAGGTTTAAAGTAATTTGTCCCTAATAGAGAAATTAATGGTGAATTGAATTCCCAATGATATAGTTTCCCCAGCTCATCCCATATTTTAAAAATGTTTAGTGTTAGTGGGTTTGTGCTTCTTGCAAGTTCCCTGTGCTCCCTTGGAACCCATATATTTTTCCTTAAATCAGCCATACTTTGTGCTTCCTCGATATCCACCCATCTCTTACTCCCCCTATCGTGTAGCCAACCTGTGATTCGTGATATAATAATTGCCTGATAGTATCTCTTAAAATTTGGCGCCGCCAGTCCCCCCTTCTCTTTGGCCCTTTCCAATATAGCGTATGAAATTCTAGGATTCCTACGTCCCCATAAAAATGTAATTATCAAAGATCTTAATTTCAGAAAAAATTCTTGTGGGAATCTTATTGGGACCATCTGGAAGACGTACGTTAGCTTAGGCAGTATAAACATTTTTAGCGCATTTATCCTACCAATCATTGATAATGGTTTATATTTCATATGTCTTAAAAAATCTCTGATCTTATTGAGGGTCGGGACATAATTGGCCGCATATGCAGACGAAAGTGATGCTGTCAGCCTCACTCCCAGGTACCCTAACTCCCCCCCACACCAAGGGAAAGGCAGTGACGCCTGAAGTACCTGTCGCTCCTTTTCCGTTACTGTAATATTCAAAATTTCAGTTTTAGATACATTAATCTTGAAGTTTGTTAACTTTCCATATCTATTCAGTTCCTTCATTATATTCGGTATTGTAATCCTAGGATCTGACACATAGAACAACAAATCGTCCGCATATGCGGCCACCTTATATTCCTCTTTTCCCACCCTAATCCCTCTTATATTCTCGTTTTTCCTAATTGCAGCCAGTAGGGGCTCGAGAGCTAGTACAAAGAGCATTGGGGACAGGGGGCAACCCCGTCTCGTTCCATTATGCAGCTCTAAGGACGGAGACAAACTTCCATTTGTTTTTATTTTTGCTGTTGGATGATGGTAAAAGGCCATGATCCACCTCATCATTCTTTCCTTTATTCCCAGATGTCTCAGGGTGTCCCTCGTGAAGCCCCAGTCGACCCTGTCAAAGGCCTTCTCAGCATCTATTGACAACAGGACGACTGGGGCTCCCCTCCCTCCAGCTTCATGTATCAACATCAGAGATTAAGGGCAGTTGTCCTTCCCTTCCCTCCCTGTGACAAAGCCCACCTGATCACTAGAGATCCAGTACGGCAGTAATACTTTTAACCTTTCTGCTATCACTTTTGCAAAGATCTTAATGTTGGTGTTCAGCAGAGATATTGGCCTGTAACTCTCTGGGGCCAGAGGATCTTTACTTTCCTTCAGTATCAAGGTGATATACACCATCAAGGCCTCTTCCCTTAAATTTTCTCCCTCTGCCATTGCGTTCATATAATTGCATAACCAAGGCACCAAGATCTTTGCAAACTTCCTGTAGTACATGATATCCGGGCCCGGACTTTTCCCAGTTGGCATCTCCCTAACTGCTCTCAAAACTTCTTCTTGCGTTATTGGTGCCTCTAGGAGATCCAGTTCCTCCCCAGGAGGGCCTGCAAAGTCAAGTTCCTAGAGGTAAACCCTAGCTTCATCCTGATTTCTTCCCCTATCTTTTTGACCCACATTATACAGCCGACTATAGAAACTATGAAAGACTTTAGCTATTTCCAGGGTCGAGTGTCTAATTTCCCCACCCTCGTTTCTGATTTTAGCTATAAAGGAGGCCTTTTTTTTCCTTTACTACCCTCACCATCCATTTCCCACATTTATTTCCCTCTTGGTATCTCTTTTTGTCTACTATGTGGAAAGCTGTTTCCTTTCCTGCTCCATCAATTCTCTCAGTTCTTCTCTTTTATTTCTCAGCTCCAGCCTCTCTGGGATCCCCTTAGGTCTTGTTTGTTGCTCTAACTCTTGTATTTCCTTCCGTAGATCCCCCATTTTCTTTCCTTTTTCTTTTTTTTTCCCAGTCCCAATGCTTATCAAGATACCTCTTATATAGGCTTTATGGGCCTCCCATATAATACCTCTGGGGATACCTGGTGTCTCATTCCTACAAAAAAATTCCTCTAATTCCTTCTCTATTTTCTTTTCCACCTCTAAATCTCGGATCAGGGAGTCATTGATCTTCCACATCCCACCTTTGAAGCACTCTGTAGTTATTTCTATCTGCATTATAACAGGAGCATGATCTGAGAGGGTCATCGGCTTTATTCCCACATCTTTTAGCTGAGGGAGCATTTGATGCTCTAATAACACATAATCAATTCTGGAATATATCCCATGTACTGCCGAATAGAACGTATAGTCTCTAATACCCGGGTGTCTAACCCTCCAAGCATCTATCAGTTGATGCTCAGTTAGCAGATGCTTCAATCCGTTTTGTTTTGCCGCCGAGTCACGAGCAAACGTCCGTTTAGAGTCCCTCCGAGGCTCCACACTCAAATTGAAGTCTCCTGCCACTACGAATTTCCCCCTTTTAAATTATGCTAGCTTACTCAAAGTTTTCCTCAAAAACCTTTCTGTATTTCTATTCGGTGCATAAATATTTGCTATGGTATATTCTGAATTGAATAATTTCCCTCTTATAAAAAGATACCTTCCCTCTAGATCTGCTATTTGCTCCTCCAACTCAAAAGTTACTCTCCTGTCAAACCCTATTGCTACACCCCTAGCATAGCTTGATGTGGAGTCCCCATAAAACCAGTCAGGGAATTGCCAAGAGGTGAGTCTCCCTCCTATTCCATGTACTATATGTGTCTCCTGCAGACATATCACGTTTGCTCCATAGTCCCGTAGCTCTCTGCTAACCATAAATATTTTCTTTACATTGTTTATTCCCCTTACATTGTATGATATTACGTTTAATGTAGTCATTTAATATCCGAGAGCCTCCCGCCCCCCTCCTCCACCCTTCTCACCCCTCTGAGGGCCCCAATATGGGTTCTCCTGCTGGGGGGAGATTACAAACTTAGGGGGGAGGAGGGGGAGGGGAGAGAGAGAGAGAGACAAACCCCACACTACCCCCTTTAAACCACCCCCCAACCCCACCTGCCCTCCCCCCTCCCCCTTCCTCTCCCCCCACCCCCCTGAACAAATTTCCTATTTGTTCCTTGCGTGGACCCGCCCATTCCTCCAGAAGACATGGGTCAAATCCCTTCCTCCTTGGGATAGCTTCTCCCATAGCGGCAGGCCGCGCCCCTCCCCCCCATCCCGTCCACCTCTACCCAGACCTTCCCCTCCCCAACAAACAGCAAAAGGGGTATCAATGTTTACCGCCTATCCTTCCCCTCCCCCCTCCGGATCCGCAGCCCCCCTGTGTCCTCAAGACCCCCCTCCTCTGCCTCCCCCTCCCGCCATCCTGGCAGGTCTGGCAGGGGAATATCTAATTTACTGCAAAAATCTGGGAGGTCTTCCGGAAATCGGAAAACTGCAGAGCGTCCATCTCTCCTACCCCTCAGGCAGGCTGGAAATCCCCACTGATATGGTATATTCAACCCCCTCATTTGTTCTATCAAAGGCTTCAGGAGTCTTCTCCTTGTTAAGGTCTCGCCGGCCAAATCTGAGAATATCTGCAATTCCATCTCTTTGAACCTAATCTTTTCCATTGTACGTGTCTTTTCCAGGACCTTGGCTTTTTCCTCATAGTAATGGAATCTCACTATTACGTCCCTTGGGTTTTCATTTGCCTGAGATTGATATCTTATGATCCTATGCACTCTGTCCAGTTTCAATATTTCCTCCTCCTCTCTCCCCAAGATATAATTAAACAGGTCCTTCATTATTTTACTCAGGTCTTCATTCCTGACTGTCTCTGAGATTTCTCTTATCCTTAGATTCTTCCTTCTACCTCTGTTTTCCTGGTCTTCTATTTTATATAGTGCGGCTCTGTTTATTTTTTGGATAGATTCCATTTGAGCCTTTATTTCCCTGAGTTTTTGATCATATATGTTCGTTCTTTCTTCCAGCTCTTCTACGCGACCTAAGACCTGTCCTATATCTGAGCGGATTGCAGCTATATCAATTTTCAGTGACGCCTCCATTCTGGATAAAGCTTCTGTAAATATTTCTCTTATTTGTTCCACATTTCCTTGGGGCACCTCTATCCTGGGTCCATCATTCATTCTGGGGGATGTCCCACCCTTAGTCCTCTGGTCTCCCTTTTTTTTTCTTTCTCGTACTCTTGAGGGCTCTCTCCCCCTGTTCTGATACGTGTGGCGGTCTTGCTATTGGTTTTTTCTCCTCCAGTCCCTTCAGTTATTACTTTGGTCTTACTACTACCCACCCTTATATTGGCTGTCTGAGTGGGAGAGCCTTGCCCATCCTCTGACACACTTGTTTCCCCTGTCATGTATCGCTGAATACCCCCCGGGCTCACCGCTGGGGGTCCGTTTTTTTTTATTGCCTTACCCCTCATTTCCTGGGCCTTCTTCTTCAGGAATCCAATGTCCAACCCCTCCTGCTACTTCTTTGATGATCGGCGGGTAAACGTAAGGAACCCTGCTTTTACTCCCCCGTATCTTAATTTACATGGGTCCGATTTTTTAACTCCCAAGTACCCGTCAAGTCAGATCCCGGTTTACCCTGGAGTTTTAAACTGGGGACCTCATCCCTTTTTATTCCTCCTTATGCACTCAATGCCAAATACTACAGAGCTTTATGGGGATACTCAGGAGATTAATTTACCAGCAGTTTTGATCACAACCCTCTTAAGGATACCCTCAGATACTGCAAAACTTACTGAGACATTTAAATCATCAGCCATTCCATGCATCTGATATGTTGGATACATTTGGCATACGCCGTCATCATCCTACTCAGTTCCATTCATAATATCATATACCTCCCTGAGTCTGTTGCGGCAAGAGAGGGGGAGTTCACATAAACACTCTTTTGGTAAATTGCTGCTATTAGGTTGTCCTTATTCTTTTGATCTTTAACAAATCCACCACTCGCATTCAAAACAGCACTCCGGATACCCAGTATGCCAAACTTATGGGGTTTATCAAAGACATCAAATCACATTACCATTTCCAGCCGTCCATCCAGGGGGTGTCTTCTGCTGCATGTCACATTCAAAACAGTACTCCGGATACCCAGTATGGCAAACTTATGGGGTTTATCAAAGACATAAAATCACATTACCATTTCCAGCCGTCCGTCCAGGGGGGTGTCTTCTGCTGCATATCCCACACTTACTTCTGTTTTGTGTGTCCGCCTGTCCGTCCAGCGCCCTCTCCGGTTGTCCACTCGAGGGGGGGAGAGAAAAAGGGGGGGAGAGAGAGGGGGGCACACTCCGCTTCAGGCTGCGAGCTCACCACCCAGCGGATCCGCTGGCCCTGTTACTGCGTGCGGGAGAGGGAACTAAGACAGTGTGTGTGACGCTGCCTCTCATCTCCGATGAATCTGCTGGCCCCGTTGCTGCATGCGTGAGAGGGAGCTCAGACAGCATGTGTAACGCTGCCTCTCATCTCTTCCGGGTCTCCGTCCTAGGCAGGTGAACGCACGCTGGGAGAGAGGCACAGCGCGGCCCGCGTCCACTACGTGCAAACGGCTCCTCCCATCTCCCCCCAAATCTCCACTCAGCACTTTTGTTATGTAAGTCTGATTTATAGTCGGACCACTGTATGTGTTTTTATATTTACTATTGCACTCAGCACTTTTTGTCATGCTGTGGAGTTATAAGTTGCACTCTGTATTGTGACAGTTATTATTGTGTATACACTATATATGAGCACTTTCATTAGGGGATAGAATAATTCCTACACTGTGAGAAGAGCTCTCCTCTATTCGTTTTTTCGATATAGAGCACTGACACCAGCACCGAGATAGAGAGCACTGACACCAGCACCGTGATAGAGTGCACTGACACCAGCACCGTGACAGAGTGCACTGACACCAGCACCGTGATAGAGAGCACTGAGACCAGCACCGAGATAGAGAGCACTGACACCAGCACCGAGATAGAGAGTACTGACACCAGCACCGTGATAGAGTGCACTGACACCAGCACCATGATATAGAGCACTGACATCAGCACCGAGATAGAGAGCACTGACACCAGCACCGTGATAGAGTGCACTGACACCAGCACCGTGATATAAAGCACTGACACCAGCACCGTGATAGAGAGCACTGACACCAGCACCGAGATAGAGAGCCCTGACAAGAGGAATGTGATATAGAGCACTGACACCAGCACCGTGATATAGAGCACTGACACCAGCACCGAGATAGAGAGCACTGACATCAGCACCATGATAGAGTGCACTGACACCAGCACCTTGATATAGCGCACTGACACCAGCACCGAGATAGAGAGCACTGACACCAGCACCGTGATAGAGTGCACTGACACCAGCACCGTGATTAAATTGTTTATAGAGATATACATGGTCTACTGGTCACATGTGTTGAATTCCTCCGAGATCCATGCCTCATTCATTTTTAGAAATGTGAGGTAGTCAACACTGTCGTGAGCTAGGCGAGTGCGCTTATCGGTTACAATCCCCCCTGCTGCACTGAACGTCCTTTCGGACAGGACACTGGACGAGGGGCAAGCCAACAGTTCCATTGCAAATTGGGCAAGCTCTGGCCAGAGGTCAAGCCTGCCCACCCAGTAGTCCAGGGTTGATCACTCCTCAGAGCGTCCACATCGGTGGTTAACCCGATGTAGTCGGACACCTGTCGGTCTAGGCGTTCCCTGGTGCTGGATCCGGATGAGACCTGTCGATGGGTCAGCTGAAAGAATGACCTCATATCAGAAGTCACCAACACATCTTCAAACTGGCCTCTTCTTGCAGGCGCTGTTGGATTGGTACCCGCAACTCTTTCTCTGGGAGTGGGAATTCCTCCTCTGACAGCGCACGCAAAAGCAGAATGCAGCATTTCTCAAAGCAAGGCCTGGAAGTGCTCCATTCTGACAGCCCTCTGTGACGGTGGTAACATGTCTGCCATATTGTGTTTGTACCAGGGGTCTAAGTACGTTGCCACCCAGTACTGGTCCTTGACCCTTATGCTTTTCATACGGGGTCCCTGTTAAAACACTGGAGCATGAAGGCCCCCATTTGCACTAAACTGGAAGCAGTGTGGTGGCCAGGCTCCTGCTCGTCATCCAGAATAATGTCATCATCCTCGTTCTCCTCTCCCCATCCACGCACAACAACAGGGATCCCAGAAAGGTTTAAAGCATGCTCTTCTAGCTCCTCCTCATCGGCCTCGGCACCATCCTCCTCTGACTCCTCTTCAGACTCCTGTTGTTGACTTGTCTCAGATAGAGTAGCTTCCCTGGGAATTCATCCAGCATTGCGACTTCCGCATCTTCCTGCTCCTCCACTGCTTGATCAATGACACGACACAATGCACGCTCCATAAAGAAGGCATAATGTACGATGTCACTGATGGCACCATGGCTGCGACTGACCAGTTTGGTGATCTCATAAAATGGCCGCAGAAGTCTGCATGCGTCACGCATGAGCAGCCACTGGCGCAATGAAAAAAAAACAAGCTCCCTAGAACCTGTTCTGCTGCAGAGTTCGTACAGGTAGATGTTAACTGCACTTTTCTGCTGGAGCAGCCTATCAAGCATATCGAAGGTTGAGTTCCATCACGTCGGGCAATCACAAATAAGACGTCTGACCGGCAGATTGTGTCGCCTCTGAATGTCAGCAAGGTGAGCCATGGCCGTGTAAGATCTTCTGAAATGGGGCGAGATTTTCCTTGCCTGCTCCAAGATGCCCTGGACCCCAGGGTATTGGACAACGAATCGCTGCATGACCAAGTTTAAGACGTGTGCCATGCATGGCACGTGTGTAATTTTGCCCTGTTTCAATGCGCTAAGCAGATTGGCACCGTTGTCACACACCACTTTACCAACTGTGAAAATTGAGCGGTGTTAGCCACTGATCTGCCTGTGAACGCAAAGCTGAAAGGAGTGCAGGGCCAGTGTGGCTCTTGGCTTCCAGGCACAACAGACGCAGCACAGCATGGCAACCTGGCATGTCAAATAGGTTCTGGGGAGCTTGGGCGGCGCAGCGGAAGAGACGCTAGCAGCAGAAAAGGAGGAGTCAGCTGAGGAGGAGAGGGAGGAGGATGGAGTAGGAGGAGGAGAAGAAGAGCCAGGCCTGCATGCAATCTGTGGCGGTAAAACCAAATCTACACGGGTGCCACGGGTTACATGCTTGACGGCCGTCAGAAGTAAAAGTGATATACCTTCCCTGCCCGTGTTTGCTAGACCATGTATCTGTGGTCAGATGTATCTTGGCACGGACACTGTGTGCCAGAGATACATTCACTTGCCGCTGAACATGGCCATATAGCTCTGGGATGCCCTTCTGTGAGAAATACTTCCTTCCTGGGACCTTCCATTGTGGTGTTCCAATGGCCACAAATTTTCGAAAAGGCCTCAGAGTCCACCAGTTTATATGGCAGTAGTTGGTGGGCTAACAGTTCTGACAAGCCAGCTGTCAACCGTTGATCAAGAGGGTTATCCGGCGTCATGATTTTTATACGCTCAAACATTTGGCCCACGGAAGCCTGGCTTTTTCCAGAAAAACATGAGGATGGCATGATGGAAGGTGGAGTGGAGGACAATTGTGAGGAGAGAGGAGAAGGAGAAGTAGAAGACGAGGCTGGACGGTGAGAGCCTGGAGTGTGGCTTTGTGGGTTCCGTTGCTCCCACTGGGCTTGGTGATGGCAGTTTATGTGCCTTTTTAAGGCGGTTCTCCCTAAGTGAGTGTTGGGCTTAGCGTGACTTATGCGTTGACTGCAAAGATTGCAGATGGCAACACTATTGTCAGCAGCGGACACGTTAAAAAAAGCCCACACTGCGGAGCCATGTGCCGGCGTCCTGGGAGCGCCAGATGTGACCTTACATGGTTGATGCCACACTCCTGATACATTAGCAGTCTGATTTGTCCCTCCTCTGCAATGTAAGTTCTTCCTGCTTCTCCTCCCTATCTGCTGGTCCATATCTCCCTCTGAACTCCCCTCCTCTTCCTCTCTTGTGGGCACCCACGTGACATCACTAGACACATCATCATCGACGCCACCTTCACCACGCTAAAATTAGAGATCTCGGAGTAGGCAGCAACAGCGGGGACCAACCTCCTCCTTGGGATGATCTGGGTATTGTCGTCAGACTGCTGAGTGGCGGTTGTTGCTACCTCCTCTTCCTGATCCAATGCCAAGAGTGGCTGCGCATCGGAAATGTCTTGATACGGATCGAAAAATAATTCATGTGACTCAAGCGGAAGGTATATGGTGGTGGTGGTGTTGGTGGTAGTGTCTTTGGGGGTGCACATAGCAGAGTGAAGAAGAGGGTGCAGATTGAGAGGATGAGGAGGGTGTAAGAGTAAGACTGAGTGAGCCACTCAACCAAGTCTGGTGCATCCTTTGACGTAATCGAATGCACTTTCTGCAATTTGCCAATTTGGCTCAAGCCTGTTGCTCCTGCCCTACCCCTACCACCCCTGCGGAAGGGCCTGCCTCTCCCTCTCCCTGTCATTTTTTAAATGACCCTGCAACAAAAGTCTCTAGAGTAGTGCAGTATGTATGTGGAAGAAGGTATATAACACCCCGCTTCAATCGTTTTCAGTTGTTTTTGGGGGCCACTGGTCTATCACACCAGTTATAATACTTTTTTGTGTATTGCGTTTGTCACTCTTTGTAGTATAGTTGCAGAAACGCCCAGCAGTCACAATGCTGCACAGTGGAAATGCACTATACTATGCTTTCTATATGTGCAAATATTTTATACGTGTATTACACACCTATATGATGAACACCAATTATTACACCTATACCAGTCCTTAAAAGGACCTTTGTGGACCTAGTAGCTAGTGATTTGCAGACTGTCCATCAGTCCCTACACTGATAAAAGACTGATGCAGAAACGAGCAGTAATCTGCAGCACAGCCCTGCACCACAACCCTATATATTGTACACCCATGTCAGTCCTTAAAAGGACCTTTGTGGACCTAGTAGCTAGTGATTTGAAGACTGTCCCTCAGTCCCTACACTGATAAAAGACAGCTGCGGAAACGAGCAGTAATCTGCAGCACAGCAGTTTACCAGCACCCTATATATTGTACACCTATACCAGTCCTTAAAAGGACCTTTGTGGACCTAGTAGCTAGTGATTTGCAGACAGTCCCTACACTGATAGAGACTGCTGCAGAACAGGGCAGCAGTCAGAAGCAGTGCACCAGCACCCTATATATTGTACACCTATACCAGTCCTTAAAAGGATCTTTGTGGACCTAGTAGCTAGTGATTTGCAGACTGTCCCTCATTTCCTACACTGATAAAAGACAGCTGCAGAAACAAGCAGTAATCTGCAGCACAGCAGTGCACCAGCACTCTATATATTGTACACCTATAACAGTCCTTAAAAGGACCTTTGTGGACCTAGTAGCTAGTGATTTGCAGACTGTCCCTCAGTCCCTACACTGATAAAAGGCTGCTGCAGAATAGGGCAGCAGTCAGCAGCAGTGCACAAGCACCCTATATATTGTACACCTATACCAGTCCTTAAAATGACCTTTGAGGACCCAGTAGCTAGTGATTTGCAGACTGTCCCTCAGTCCCTACACTGATAAAAGACTGCTGCAGAATAGGGCAGAAGTCAGCAGCAGTGCACCAGCACCCTATATATTGCACACCTATAACAGTCCTTAAAATTACCTTTGTGGACCTAGTAGCTAGTGATTTGCAGACTGTCCCTCATTTCCTACACTGATAAAAGACAGCTGCAGAAACGAGCAGTAATCTTCAGCACAGCAGTGCACCAGCACCCTATATATTGTACACCTATAACAGTCCTTAAAAGGACCTTTGTGGACCTAGTAGCTAGTGATTTGCAGACTGTCCCTCAGTCCCTACACTGATAAAAGGCTGCTGCAGAATAGGGCAGCAGTCAGCAGCAGTGCACAAGCACCCTATATATTGTACACCTATACCAGTCCTTAAAAGGACCTTTGTGGACCTAGTAGTAATAGCTAGCTAGTGATTAGACTGACTGTCCCTGCTCCACACAGCGTCCTTGTCAGGTCACCTTGAGGCGAGGTGACAGGTGCACACCGTAGGGATCAGGAGTGCACCGCAAGGTTGTGGACCCTACGGCTGACTGCTGCAGACGGGGGACAGATCCCACTGGGGTTAGAGTGTAAGATTCCCTATGGCGAGGAGTCTAAGATCCAGCAGGTGTTCACCAGCGCCTCTAGTGGTGAGGATGGACTTGGCTGCAACTGGCTCCAGGTCGCGACCCCCACGGTCCCCCAGCTCACACCCACAGTAGGTAACAGGAGGATAGGGATGGTGAGGGACAAAGCCAAGGTCGGGGCCACAAGCAGACAAGAATAGTCGGGTACACACCAAAAGGTCAGGATCACAGGCAAACAGGGATAGTCAAGACACGCCAAAGTCGGTAACGGAAAACAGAAGCAGAGCACACGGCAGGAAGCTAACACACAAAGGAATACACAATGGTTGATCAGCACTGATGGCCTGCAGTGCACAGGTTAATATAGGGCTCCCTGATAGGGCCTGGGGTGGAGCCATGCTTAGAGGAGAGGTTATAAAAACCACCAGGTGAAAGTGGCTGACCTCTTAGTCTGAAGACATGAGGGAAGGTAAGCAAACACAGGAAGATCACTGCATAACCATGACAGTACCCTCCCTCTTACGAGGCCTCCCCCTCCCCCGCCTGGGTCCAGGCTTAAAGGGAAACTCCAGATGGAACCTCCTAAACAGACAGGGAGCAAGGACCTCAGATGCAGTGATCCAAGACCTCTCCTCAGGACCCAGCCCTTTCCAAAGTACGAGGTACTGAAGAATGCCTTTACGGAGCCAGGAATCCAAAACTTGACTAACCTCATATTTTAGATTATCCTCAGAGACCGAAACAGAGGTAGGGAGAGGACGAGAGGACTTGAGGACTAAAGGCTTTTTAGGAATGGGTAAGGGCACGAGAAGATCAGGAGTCTGAGCAAGGTCCCCCACACCCTTAAAGATGAGCTGGGCATCCATAACAGGACCACCAGACTGGGCAGAGGTCAGTGAATCCCTGAGGTCAGGTTGGTTAGAAAGTGACATGTCACAAGAGTCAAGCTGGATAGCTGCAACACAAACAGAATGCAGAGAACCCTGAGAAAATGATTGAAAACCCCACCTGGCCGAATGAGGCAGTCTATCCAAAGGATGGATTGAACCTCTTAAACGGGTTTGAACGGACACAGTAGCAGTAGGGTGAGGCCAGGTCACAGAAGGTCCTGAACAAGAAGCAGGAAGCTCATTGGGCATGGGCTGGACTGGCATAACTGGTGCAGAGGTCGGCTGAATAGTATTGTCAGGTGTAACGACCATCTCAATCGCATCACAGGGCATAGCAACTGTGGAACTTGCAGACAAGTTAGCCTGGCTGTGTGTCCAAGGGAGATTAGGGACAGGCAAAGGTAAATGGCCATGCAAACTGGAGTGAATGATCGACTCAGGTTCATAGGTGGGCTCCTCATCCAGAGTACCACATGACCTAGAGAGTGCATCAGTCCGACTATTGCAGGACGCGTCCCAGAGATCGCTATATACAGCGGGAATAGCAGAAGATACCGGGATGGTGGTAACAGGAAGTTTCTCTTTTGGGGTACCCTTGAGTAAGCAGGAAGAGGAACAGGAGGAACCGAAAGCCAGGATCTGACCAGCAGACCAGTCGACGTGTGGAGAATGGAGCCGTAACCAAGGAAGACCTAATATGATAGGAGATGAAGCCTTAGGTAAGACAAGGAAGGATATCCACTCCTGGTGGAGTGTCCCTACTGACATCTTAACAGGAAGAGTCTGGAAGTGGATAGGGCCCCCTGGGAGAACAGTGCCATCAATCGCCAAGACCACCAATGGTGTTGTAAGGGGCAAAAGGGTAAGTCTCATGGAGGATGCAGTTTCCCAATCCATGAAATTGGCAGCGGCTCCGGAATCCAGATATGCCGAGACCGAACGAGAGGAAGCACCGACATGAAGCAACACAGAAAGGAGAAGACGAGAAGGTGAAGGTGATATTTCAGGGTCTAATACTCCACCTTCCAGATGTATTAGCCCTGAGCGTTTTTCCGGACGAAGAGAACAAGTATCACGGAAATGACCTTTGGCCCAACAATATAGGCATAGGCCCAGAGTTCTGCGCCTAGCACGTTCTTCGGGAGATAACTTTGTCCGGCCCAACTGCATAGGTTCCTCAGCAGGTAGGGGTTGCTCCTCGGATCGAAGAGAAGGGACTGGGGGCTCAGACTGCCTAAAGAACAGGGAGTGCTGGCGTCTTTTTTCCAGGGCCCTCTCCTGAAAGCGAATATCTATCTGGTTACACAAGGTGATGACACTGTCCAGATCAGCAGGAAGGGATCTTCCTGCTAATTCATCCTTCACTCTATCAGAGAGGCCATGTAAAAAGGTTGCAACAAGGGCCTCATTATTCCAGCTCAATTCAGCTGTGAGGATACGGAACTGAAGAGCATACTGTCCCACAGATGCAGACTCTTGACGGAGACGTAAAAGAGCGCTAGCCGCTGAGGAGACACGACCCAGTTCCTCGAAGATATTCCGAAAAAGTTTCAAGAAATCTAGAAACCACTGGATCATTCAGTTCCCACAGAGGGGCGGCCCGATCGGACAGGAAGTTTTGGGGCTGAAGTTCAAAATAAATAGTGCACTGGCTAAGGAACCCCCTGCAAGCCTTGGAGTCCCCAGAGAAACGGACCTGAGCTGGTAGTTGTAATGAATGTGTGGCTGCGACTGATGCAATAGGTGCAGCGGCAGATAGCGGTTGAGGTTGTTGAACCGGGGGTCCTAATGAGGCCTGAACCTGTTCAACACGGGATGCCAAATCCTGAAGGAATCGCATCACCTGGGTCTGATGCGATTCTTGGGTCTCAAGTCGCCGAACTAAGCTCGGCAATGGATCATCTGCCGGAAGCGGCACGTCAGCTGGGTCCATGGCTGATCAAACTGTCAGGTCACCTTGAGGCGAGGTGACAGGTGCACACCGTAGGGATCAGGAGTGCACCGCAAGGTTTTGGACCCTACGGCTGACTACTGCAGACGGGGGACAGATCCCACTGGGGTTAGAGCGTAAGATTCCCTGGGGAGCGGAGTCTAAGAGCCAGCAGGTGTTCACCAGCGCCTCTAGTGGTGAGGATGGACTTGGCTGCAACTGGCTCCAGGTCGCGACCCCCAGGGTCCCCCAGCTCACACCCACAGTAGGCAACAGGAGGATAGGGATGGTGAGGGACAAAGCCAAGGTCGGGGCCACAAGCAGACAAGAATAGTCGGGTACACGCCAAAAGGTCAGGATCACAGGCAAACAGGGATAGTCAAGACACGCCAAAGTCAGTAACGGAAAACAGAAGCAGAGCACACGGCAGGAAGCTAACACACAAAGGAATACACAATGGTCGATCAGCACTGATGGCCTGCAGTGCACAGGTTAATATAGGGCTTCCTGATAGGGCCTGGGGTGGAGCCATGCTTAGAGGAGAGGTTATAAAAACCACCAGGTGGAAGTGGCTGACCTCTTAGTCTGAAGACATGAGGGAAGGTAAGCAAACACAGGAAGATCACTGCATAACCATGACAGTCCTGTCCCTACACTGACAAAGACAGCTGGAATCGCCAGCACAGCAGTGCACTGAACCCTATATACTGCACTGCACCTATACCAGTCCTTAAAGGACTTTTGTGGACCTAATAGCTAGTGATTTGTGTCACTACAGTCTCTCCCTGCTGCACACAGCGCCCTGTCCCTACACTGACAAAAGACAGGCTGCTGAAATAACCAGCACAGCAGTGCACTGAACCCTATATACTGTACTACACCTATACCAGTCCTTAAAAGTTCTTTTGTGGACCTAATAGCTAGTGATTTGTGTGACTACAGTCTCTTCCTGCTGTACACAGCGTCCTGTCCCTACACTGACATAAGACAGAATGTAAAATGGCCGTCAGATCAGGTCTATTTATAAGGTAGGGGGTATGTCCAATTGTCCATGTGCTGAAATGTCACAATTGTCTGTCCTGTACCCCATGATGGATGTGTCATCATTAGGGATGAGCTTCGTGTTCGAGTCGAACGCATGTTCGACTCGAACATTGGCTGTTCGTCCGTTCGGCGAAATCCGAACTCTTGGTCCGTTCGCGTCAAAATTCGTGTGGCGCGCGCGGACCACAATGCACTGCGGTGGCGCAGTGCATTGCTGGCTCATGATTGGCCAAGCATTCACTGTGACCCCACATGCTTGGCCAATCGCAGCGCCAGCAGCGAGGAGAGCCATGATTGGCCACAGGCAGGATGCCTGTGGCCAATCATAGCTCAGGCTGTGTAGTGCACGCCCCACACTATATAATGCCGCCTTTGAGGCGGCCTCATGTAGTGTGTTGGCATCTGAAGCAGTGGGTGTTCTGTGTACCTTCAACACAGTTACACACCAATCGTTTTTGGCTGATTTCCTATCTTGCTCTTGTGTAGTGGTTATTGTCTGTGCCCTGACCGCAGTATACACCACTATATTCACCTCACCTATATAGCTAGTGATCTAGCTTTAACAATAGAGCTTTCAGTCAGTAGTGTTAGGAGATAGTGCGTGCTGTCTGCGTGCTCTGTACCCAGTACATACCGCTATAATCCACCTACATAGCTGTTCTCTATTTGAGCCCAATTGTCATCTGCAGGAGTTATTGGAAGTTGTGTGTGCTTCCAGCACAGCACAGTATACATCTGTATATACCCCTTTAACTCTGCTGTTTTCTGGTTATTGTCTGCGTGCCCTGACCGCAGTATACACCGTGATATTCACCTCACCTATATAACTAGTGGTCCATCTTTAACAATAGAGCTTGCAGTCAGTAGTGTCAGGAGATAGTGCGTGCTGTCTGCGTGCTCTGTACCCAGTACATACCGCTATAATCCACCTACATAGCTGTTCTCTATTTGGGCCCAATTGTCATCTGCAGGAGTTATTGGAAGTTGTGTGTGCTTCCAGCACAGCACAGTATACATCTGTATATACCCCTTTAACTCTGCTGTTTTCTGGTTATTGTCTGCGTGCCCTGACCGCAGTATACACCGTGATATTCACCTCACCTATATAACTAGTGGTCCATCTTTAACAATAGAGCTTGCAGTCAGTAGTGTCAGGAGATAGTGCGTGCTGTCTGCGTGCTCTGTACCCAGTACATACCGCTATAATCCACCTACATAGCTGTTCTCTATTTGGGCCCAATTGTCATCTGCAGGAGTTATTGGAAGTTGTGTGTGCTTCCAGCACAGCACAGTATACATCTGTATATACCCCTTTAACTCTGCTGTTTTCTGGTTATTGTCTGCGTGCCCTGACCGCAGTATACACCGTGATATTCACCTCACCTATATAACTAGTGGTCCATCTTTAACAATAGAGCTTGCAGTCAGTAGTGTCAGGAGATAGTGCGTGCTGTCTGCGTGCTCTGTACCCAGTACATACCGCTATAATCCACCTACATAGCTGTTCTCTATTTGGGCCCAATTGTCATCTGCAGGAGTTATTGGAAGTTGTGTGTGCTTCCAGCACAGCACAGTATACATCTGTATATACCCCTTTATCTCTGCTGTTCTATAAAAAAGGCATCTGCAGGAGTTAGTGGGTGTTGTGTGCCTCCAGCACAATATAAACTACCCAACTACTGTTTTACCCAGCTCCCTTCAGGCCATTACCATGTCTGAAAGGCCAGCAAGGAGAGGCAGACAGGCGCGAGCCGATAAAAAAGGGCAAGCAGGCTCTGTGTCTAGAGACAACAGTGCTGGTCGTGGACGCGGTGCATTGTCATCAGCACGTGGCCATGGGACATGCTTGTCCTTCTTTTCTGCAGCTGGACATGTTGAACCGCAACATGCCAACGACTTGGTAGAGTGGATGACCAAGCCCTCTTCATCCTCCTCATCCTCTCTCACCCAGTCTCAGGGTAGTAGCAAAGCAGCTGCCAACGCATCGTCTTCCCTCCTCTCAATGTCATCATCAGTGACTCCTTCCCTAGACCCACCACGTCCTCCTGAGGAGTCTCCTGAACTCTTTGAGCACAGTGTTGGGTACATGCTCCAGGAGGATGCCCAGTGTTTGGTGGGCTCTGATGATGACACTCAGCTAGAGGAAGGCAGTAGCGTGAGCGCAGAGAGAGGGGATGCTCAAGAAGGACAGCAATCTGGCAGTCATGTTCCACAAGCTGCAGCATACTGCCAGGTTTGCTACAGCGATGAAGAGGGAGGGGATGATGAGGGCACTGACTCCACGTGGGTGCCTGGAAGGAGGGAGGAGGAGGAGGAGGAGGAGGAGGAGGCACATGTCCAACGAGGCAGGATGCCCTCCGGGGGGCCAGCTTAGGGGCAGCACACCGACTGAATCACACCGCAGAGCTCCGCCTGCGCAGAGCGCTTCCTCTGCGCGTTATTCTAAAAGTTCTTTGGTGTGGGCCTTTTTTGAGACGAGTGCATCAGATCGCACCGCTGCTATTTGCAAAGTATGTCTCAAGTGTATCTCACGTGGCCAAAACATCAGCCGCTTGGGCACCACATGCTTGACCAGACATATGTTGACCTGCCATGCAGCTCGTTGGCAAGCGTTCCTCAGAGACCCACACCAAAGAACAAAGCGGACCTCTCCTTGCTCCTCATCAGCTGGCATCTCCAACCCCACTAGACCTTCAGTCCTCTCTGAAACCTGCTCTGAGAGGAATGAAGGTGTAGAATTAGGTGTGTCACAGCCAAGTGCTTCCGGGAACTCTGCTAGTGGTACATCCACGTCCGATTATAGCAGGCAAATGTCCCTGCCCCAGCTGCTGGACCGGCGGAAGAAGTTTACTCCCAGCCATCCACATGCCCAGCGATTGAATGCTAGCTTGGCTAAATTGCTAGCACTTCAACTGCTGCCTTTTCAGTTGGTAGACTCGGCCCCCTTCCGTGAGTTTGTACAATGTGCGGTTCCTCAGTGGCAGGTCCCCAAACGCCACTTTTTCTCACGGAAGGCGATTCCGGCTCTCTACCGGCATGTGGAAGGCAATGTCCTTGCCTCGCTGGACAGGGCGGTCAGCGGTAAGGTGCATATTACCGCTGACTCATGGTCCAGCAGGCATGGACAGGGACGTTACCTGTCTTTCACGGCCCATTGGGTCACTCTTCTGGCTGCTGGGAAGGATGCAGGACAAGGTGCAGTAGTGTTGGAGGTTGTTCCGCCACCACGCCTCCAAAATGCTACTATTGGTTGTGACACACCTCTCTCCTCCACCCCCTCCTCTTCTTCTTCCTCCATGGCCTCTTCCAGTGCTCTGTCCTCAGAACCAGCGGTGCTCCGTAGACGTTGCAGGGGCTACGCAAGTACGCAGGCAAAACGATGCCATGCCGTGCTTGCGCTGGTTTGTTTGGGGGACAGGAGCCACACTGGGGCGGATGTTTTGTCAGCTCTGCAGGGGCAGGCCGAGAGGTGGTTGACGCCACGCCAGCTTAAGCCAGGAATGGTGGTTTGCGACAATGGCACCAACCTCCTCTCCGCCCTCCGACAGGGACAACTGACCCATGTGCCCTGTGTAGCTCACATCCTTAACCTGGAGGTGCAGCGGTTCTTGGGCAGGTACCCCGGCTTACAGGATGTCCTGAAGCAGGCCAGGAAAGTCTGTGTGCATTTCCGCCGATCATTTAATGCCTGTGCTCGGCTGGCTGAGCTCCAAAAGGAGTTGAACCTGCCCAAGAACCGCCTTATATGTGACATGCCCACCAGATGGAACTCAACATTGGCCATGCTGCAGCGGCTGCACACGCAGCAGAGGGCCATCAATGAGTACCTGTGCAACTACGGCACCAGGACAGGGTCAGGGGAGCTTGGTTTTTTCTCACCACGCCAGTGGTGCATGATCAGGGATGCATGCACTGTCCTGTTACCGTTTGAGGAGGACACAAGGAAGGTGAGCAGTGACAGTGCATGCATCAGTGACACTGTACCTCTTGTCCACCTCTTGGAGCATACGCTGCGTGGAATAATGGACAGGGCACTTGAGGCAGAACAGAGGCAGGAAGAGGAGGACTTCCTTGCCTCTCAAGGCCCCCTTTATCCAGACAGTGTTCCTGCTGTGCCACCCATCACACAGGAAGAGGGTGAGGAGGAGGAAGAGGAGGAGGAGGATGATTGTGTCAGCATGGAGGTGGAGGCTGGCACTCAGCATCAGCAGCAGCAGTCTTATAGGGATGATTTACAGTCCCAAGAAACACATGGACTTGTACGTGGCTGAGAGGAGGTAGCTGCGGATCATGTTGTCCTTAGTGACCCAGAGGACTCCGGACCGAATGCCTCAGCTAACCTACGCTGCATGGCCTCCCTGATCCTGCAAAGCCTGCGGAAGGATCCTCGTATTCTTCGGATCAAGGAGAGGGACCATTACTGGCTGGCCACTCTCCTTGATCCACGGTACAAGGGTAAGGTTGCCGACCTTATCTTGTCATCGCAGAGGGAGCAGAGGATGAGACATCTCCGGGAGGCCTTGCAGAAAGCTCTGTGCAACGCGTTCCCAGAGACTGGGAGGTTACAAACTCCTGGTCCTGGACAACGTGTTGCTGAGGCATTGGTCAGAAGGAGCGGTGGAGAAGGTGGCCGTCTGACTGATGCTTTCAGACAATTTTTTAGTCCGCAGCCTCAAGGTATGATTGGTTCCAGCACCCATCGCCAGCGTCTAATTTACATGGTGCAGGAATACCTAGGGGCAAGGTCAGACTTGGACACCTTTCCCACCGAAAATCCTCTGGCTTACTGGGTCTTGAGGATGGATCACTGGCCAGAGCTTGCACAGTATGCAATTGAGCTACTGGCCTGTCCTGCATCCAGCGTTCTTTCGGAACGCACCTTCAGTGCTGCTGGTGGCTTTGTTACCGATCACAGGGTGCGCCTGTCCACCGAATCAGTTGATCGACTGACCTTCATCAAGATGAATCAGTCTTGGATCACCCACAGCTACCAAGCACCTGAAGCTGATGTAACCGAATATTTTTTTTTGAAATACCACATCCCTTCAAGACTGCCTATGCTGATGCTGAGTGACTGTCCTGTTATGTTGATTGTCTATCCTCTTCCTCCTCCGCTGATATGTTGGAAGAACATTTTTGGTTCTGGGTGATGCCAGCAGCCCAATTTTTCTGCCCCTGTTTAACAGGGGCGTTTAATTACAATTTTTGATGCAATGCTTTGCAGCAGGGCTAATTCCTGCAATAAAACTAGAGTATATGGCAGTTGTTGGAGTGTGGTGGCACCAGCACCAGTGCCTAAGGCCCAATTTTTCTGCCCCTGTTTAACAGGGGCGTTTAAGTACAATTTTTGATGCAATGCTTTGCAGCAGGGCTAATTCCTGCAATAAAACTAGAGTATATGGCAGAGGTTGCAGTGTGATGGCACCAGCACCAGTGCCTAAGGCCCAATTTTTCTGCCCCTGTTTAACAGGGGCGTTTAAGTACAATTTTTGATGCAATGCTTTGCAGCAGGGCTAATTCCTGCAATAAAACTAGAGTATATGGCAGAGGTTGGAGTGTGGTGGCACCAGCACCAGTGCCTAAGGCCCAATTTTTCTGCCCCTGTTTAACAGGGGCGTTTAAGTACAATTTTTGATGCAATGCTTTGCAGCAGGGCTAATTCCTGCAATAAAACTAGAGTATATGGCAGAGGTTGGAGTGTGGTGGCACCAGCACCAGTGCCTAAGGCCCAATTTTTCTGCCCCTGTTTAACAGGGGCGTTTAAGTACAATTTTTGATGCAATGCTTTGCAGCAGGGCTAATTCCTGCAATAAAACTAGAGTATATGGCAGAGTTTGGAGTGTGGTGGCACCAGCACCAGTGCCTAAGGCCCAATTTTTCTGCCCCTGTTTAACAGGGGCGTTTAAGTACAATTTTTGATGCAATGCTTTGCAGCAGGGCTAATTCCTGCAATAAAACTAGAGTATATGGCAGAGGTTGGAGTGTGGTGGCACCAGCACCAGTGCCTAAGGCCCAATTTTTCTGCCCCTGTTTAACAGGGACATGTAATTACAATTCTTGATATAATATTTCACAGGAGGGCCCCTTCCTGTGCCCACCCAGAGTAACGGTGAGGACTTATAGTGTTGTGGCACCAGCACCACAACCACCAAAGGTCAATTTTTCTACCACTGTTCAATAATGGCATGTAATTACAATTCTTGATATAATCGTTCACAGCAGGGCGCTCCAGCGCCCACCAAGAGTCACTTTGAGGGCTTACAATGTTGTGGCAAAACCAACACCTTGTTCCGCCATTTCTGCAGAGCATATAGGGCAGGCCCCTACATTCAAACATCCAATTTACAAACATCTCCTACTTGCAAACGGAAGGAGACAACAGCAAGTGAGATGAAAAAAGATGGACGACAAAATAAATTATACAGGGGTGATAACCCTTCCCTATGTTTTCCAAAAAGCTTTAAAATTGTTTTTTTGACTGGAACTACAATTTAAAAATGTACCAGTTGAAAATTACAAACAGATTCAACTTAACACAACAAACCTACACAGTCCTTGTCTTGTTTGCACCGCCTGTATACTGCTGTTCTGAGTATATAGGGCCTGGGGGCCACACGCATTTCCTTTTTTTAATATGGGTACGGGGTTCCCCTTAATATGCGTACAAGACCCAAATAGGCTGGTAATGGGCAGGGATGGCTACCCATGCCATTTTTCTGAATGATTTTCAACCATATTGCAGGAACCAGATATAACATTAAAACCGCAAGCAGTTTTAAATGGTGTTATTTCCGTTTAATGTCATTTTGTGCAGGGACTGTTCTAAACACGGGAAACACGTGGCACTTCACAGGCATACTACAGACACCCCCCAGGCACCATATTTAAAGGAATATTTCACTTTTTTTTTTTTCACTAATCGTCATTAAAATCAGTGTTCCCGCCAAAACGGCCATTTTTAAAACTTTTTTTTGCATTGACCCATGTCCCCCGAGGCAGGAGTCAGGTCCCCAAACCCTTTTTAGGACAATACCTTGCATATTAGCCGTTAAAATGAGCACTTTCCATTTCGAACGTTCGAGTCCCATAGACTTCAATGGGGTTCTAACGTTCGTAACGAACGCGGGGTCCGTTCGAAAGTTCTGGTGCGAACCGAACCGGGGGGTGTTCGGCTCATCCCTAGTCATCATGGGTCAAAGTTCTTTTACACTGTAAACACATATGTCCGCCGGGCGAACAGCGGCAATAGTCCGCCGGTTTGGTGAATCGCGAACATGCAAAATTCGCCGCGAACCGACCGCCGGGCGAACAGTTCGGCCATCCCTATTTAGTTGCCCATGATGCCAGATGCCGGTACAAGAAAGTGTCTGTATATGTATTCCAATTGGCTCTGTTTAACACTTATGTGCTATACAAAGGGTCAGGAAGAAGTGGATCCTTCCTAAAATATCAGGAAGAGATCATCACAGCCCTTTTGTATCCAGAAGGTGCTCTGGCCCAAATTCCAAATCCAGTTTAAAGTTTTTTACATTTACAAAAAATGTGTAAAAAAACAAAATAAATAAATTCCAGAAATAGTTTTATTTTATTGTTCTTACATTTTACTGTCTTTTATACTCTACTGCTATGCTGTAATGTTTTTATTGTTGCTGTGTTTTATTGTTAACCATTGTTTGCTTTGCAGGCAGGCCATTCAGCTGTAGGACTGATCTGTTTACTCTAACAGCAACAGGGTTTGCTCTCACAATATGTACATCAGTGACTCCAGCGCTGTAGGAGGTGATTTCACCACCGCAGTTAAAAAAAAGAGCATATATGATGAAGCATAGGGGCTGGGGTGAACAGAGGGTGGATTGCCCCTATGCTTCAACATATATTTTTTACTCTTTTTTTGGCACAGATTGCAATAAAGAAAAATGTGTTGTTTTATTGAGTTGTTGTTTCATTGTTACTGTGTTTTATTGTTAACCGTTGTTTGCTTCACAGGTACGCCATTCAGCTGCAGCACTGATCTGTTTATTCTGACAGCAACAGGATTTTCTCTCGCAATACGTAAATCAGTGACCACAGCAGTGTAGGAGATTATTTTCACCACCTCAGTTAAAAAAAAGAGCATATATGCCGAAGCATAGGGATTGGGGTGAACAGAGGGAGGATTGCCCCTATGCTTTGGGAAATTTATAATTTTTTCACTTTTCTTGGCAGAGATTTCTTCATCCATCAATGTGAATGGAGGAATTTGTCAGGCTCTTTTTTTTGTTCAGCCCATGTGTCAATAAAAAAAACACACTAGACAGGTTTTCAAAGTAATTTATTAGGCAGCTCCGGGGGTCTTCTTCCGACTTCGGGGGTCTCTTCCAGTGATGTAACTAACGAAGTTAAAGTAAACGGCGTTACTTAACGCCATTACTTTAGAGGGTAATGAGTAATCTAACTGATTACTCTTCACCTCATGGTAACGCCGTTCTCATTTCTTGGGCGGCGTTACCGCAATTACATCTACCGCCACTAGGGGCGCACCCGTTGCAATTCGTGAAGCCCTCCGTGGCCTTGGCCTTAGGAAAGGCTGCAGCTTCGGCCTAGCTCCAGAGCGGTGGCCATCTTGGTGCACCCTCCGGCCGTTTACAATGTGATTGTTCTGTCAAATGATGGAGCGATCACTTGTAAACAAACCGGCATCACGAGGACACCGGTTCCTCTCTCCCCTCTGTGTACAGATCTGTACAGTGGAGGGGAGAGATTGGATGGCAGCAGCACTGTGGGCTGCATCTGTAGTGCCCACAGCGCTGCTCTGTGACAATTGAAGTCCCTCCATACCCTGTCAATAATCTGCAATTCCCTGCCAATACTCTGCAATACCCTGCCAATACTCTGCAACACCCTGCAATACTCTGCAATATCATGCCAATACTCTGCAATACCCAGCCAATACCCTGCAATACCCTGTGATACTCTGCCAATACTCTGCAATACCCTGACAATACTCTAAAATATCCTGTCACAATACTCTGCCAATGCTCTGCAATACCCTGCCAATACTCTGCAATAGCCTGCCAATACTCTGCAATACCCTAACAATACTCTGCAATACCCTGCCAATACCGTGCAATACCCTGTGATACTCTGCCAATACTCTGCAATACCCTGCCAATACCCTGTCAATACTCTGCAATACTCTGCAATACCCTGACAATACTCTAAAATATCCTGTCACAATACTCTGCCAATGCTCTGCAATACCCTGCCAATACTCTGCAATAGCCTGCCAATACTCTGCAATACCCTAACAATACTCTGTAATACCCTGACAATACTCTGCCATACCCAGCCAATACTCTGCCATACCCAGCCAATACCCTGCAATACCCTGCAATACCCTGCAAATACTCTGCAATACCCTGCAATACCCTGCCAATACTCTGAAATACTCTGCAATACCCTGCCAATACTCTGCAATACCCTGCAATACTCTGCAATGCCCTGCAATACCCTGCCAATACTCTGCAATACCCTGTCAATACTCTGCAATACTCTGCAATACCCTGCCAATACTCTGCAATACTCTGCAATACCCTGCCAATACCCTGTCAATACTCTGCAATACCCTGACAATACTCTAAAATATCCTGTCACAATACTCTGCCAATGCTCTGCAATACCCTGCCAATACTCTGCAATAGCCTGCCAATACTCTGCAATACCCTAACAATACTCTGCAATACCCTGCCAATACCCTGCAATACCCTGTGATACTCTGCCAATACTCTGCAATACCCTGCCAATACCCTGTCAATACTCTGCAATACTCTGCAATACCCTGACAATACTCTAAAATATCCTGTCACAATACTCTGCCAATGCTCTGCAATACCCTGCCAATACTCTGCAATAGCCTGCCAATACTCTGCAATACCCTAACAATACTCTGCAATACCCTGACAATACTCTGCCATACCCAGCCAATACTCTGCCATACCCAGCCAATACCCTGCAATACCCTGCAATACCCTGCCAATACTCTGCAATACTCTGCAATACCCTGCCAATACTCTGCAATACCCTGCAATACTCTGCAATACCCTGCAATACCCTGCAAATACTCTGCAATACCCTGCAATACCCTGCCAATACTCTGCAATACTCTGCAATACCCTGCCAATACTCTGCAATACCCTGCAATACTCTGCAATGCCCTGCAATACCCTGCCAATACTCTGCAATACCCTGTCAATACTCTGCAATACTCTGCAATACCCTGCCAATACTCTGCAATACTCTGCAATACTCTGCCAATACCCTGCCAATACTCTGCAATACTCTGCAATACCCTGACAATACTCTGTCATTCCCAGCCAATACTCTGCAATACCCTGCTATACCCTGCCAATACTCTGCAATACTCTGCAATACCCTGCCAATACTCTGCAATACCCTGCAATACTCTGCAATACTCTGCAATACCCTGCCAATACTCTGCAATACCCTGTCAATACTCTGCAATACTCTGCAATACCCTGCCAATACTCTGCAATACTCTGCCATACCCAGCCAATACTCTGACATTCCCAGCCAATACTCTGACATTCCCAGCCAATACTCTGCCATACCCAGCCAATACTCTGCAATACCCTGCCAATACTATGCAATACCCTGTCAATATTTTGCAATACCCTGACAATACTCTGCAATACCCTGACAATAGTCTGCCATACCCTGACAATGCTCTGCCATACCCAGCCAATACTCTGCCATACCCAGCCAATACTCTGCCATACCCAGCCACTACTCTGCAATACCCAGCCAATACTCTGCAATACCCTGTCAATACTTTGCAATACTCTGAAATACCCTGCCAATACCCTGACAATACTCTGCAATACTCTGACAATACTCTGCAATACCCTGACAATAGTCTGCCATACCCTGACAATACTCTGTCATACTCAGCCATTACTCTGCCATACCCTGCCATATTCTGCCATACCCAGCCAATATTCTGCCATACCCTGTCATACTTTGCCATACTCTGCCATACTCAGTAATAGCCAGCCATACTCAGCGATACCCAGCCATGCTCAGCCGTACCCAGCCATACTCAATATTACAGTGGGGGAGATGACAAGGATATTACAGTGGGGAGATTGTGGATATTACAGTGGGGACTAGGGATGAGCCGAACATCCCCCGGTTCGGTTTGTACCAGAACTTTCGAACGGACCAAAAATTTGTGCGAACTTTAGAACCCCATTGAAGTCTATGGGACTCGAACGTTCTAAATAAAAAGTGCTAATTTTAACCGCTTCGCGCCCGCCCTATAGCCGAAAGATGGCTACAGAGCAGATGCTAACTGCTGGAAGGCCGTCCCTGGACGTCCTCCTGTTTACTTCCCCTCTGTGCGCCGCCGCGGGTGCGCATCGGGGAAGTTCTGTGCTGGCCGTGTCCCTCGGACACAGCCAGTCACAGATCGCTGTAAACGGCCAATCACAGCGGCCGTTTACAGCGCGATCGGCGTGTCCAATGAGAGATGATCTCATATGTAAACATATGAGATCATCTCTCAGCGCCGCTCTCCCTCCTCACACAGACAGCATGTGAGAAGGGAGAGATGAACGGCTGCAGGGGCCGTAAGTTAAATAAGAAAAAGTTAAAAAAGTGCCATCCACCCCAGTGCCATCCTCCCCCAGTGCTATCCGCCACAGTGCCATCCTCCCCCAGTGGCATCCGCCCCAGTGCCATCCTCGCCCAGTGCCATCCGCCCCAGTGTCATCCTCGCCCAGTGCCATCCTCCCCAGTGCCACCTGCCCCCAGTGCCACCTGTTAGTGCTATCTGTCCCCAGTGCCACCTGTTGTCAGTGCCATTTGTCCCCAGTGCCATCTGTCATCAGTGCCACGTGGCATCAGTGCCACATAGTGCCATCTGTCATCAGTGCCACATATTAGTGCCATCTGTCATTAGTGCCATGTATCAGTGCTATTTGTCATTAGTGCCACCTGTCAGTGTCACGTGCCATCTATTGTCAGTGTCACATGTCATCAATGCCACTTATCAGTGCCATCTGTCATCAGTGTCACGCGTCATTGGTGCCACGTATTAGTGTCATCTGTCATCGGTGCCACGTATTAGTGCCACGTATTAGTGCCATCTGTCATCAGTGCCACGTATTAGTGCCATCTGTCATCATCATGGGTGAACCTTCTGACGGCCGTCAAGCATGTAACCCCTGGCACCCGTGTAGATTTGGTTTTACCGCCACAGATTGCATGCAGGGCTGACTCTTCTTCTCCTCCTCCTCCTACTCCATCCTCCTCCCTCTCCTCCTCAGCTGACTCCTCCTTTTCCGCTGCTAGCGTCACTTCCGCTGCGCCGCCCAATCTCCCCAGAACCTATTTGACATGCCAGGTGAGACGTTGCCATGCCGTGCTGCGTCTGTTGTGCCTGGAAGCCAAGAGCCACACTGGCCCGGCACTCCTTTCAGCTTCGCGTTCACAGGCAGATCAGTGGCTAACACCGCTCAATTTCACAGTTGGTAAAGTGGTGTGTGACAACGGTGCCAATCTGCTTAGCGCATTGAAACAGGGCAAAATCACGCACGTGCCATGCATGGCACACGCCTTAAACTTGGTCGTGCAGCGATTCGTTGTCAAATACCCTGGGCTCCAGGACATCTTGCGGCAGGCAAGGAAAATCTCGGCCCATTTCAGAAGATCTTACACGGCCATGGCTCGCCTTGCTGACATTCAGCGGCGACACAATCTGCTGGTCAGACGTCTTATTTCCGATTGCCGGACGCGATGGAACTCAAACTTCGATATGCTTGATAGGCTGCTCCAGCAGAAACGTGCAGTTAACGTCTACCTGTATGAACTCTGCGGCAGAACCGGTTCTGGGGAGCTGGGGTTTTTTTCACAGCTCCAGTGGCTGCTCATGCGCGACGCATGCAGACTTCTGCATCCATTTGAGGAGATCACCAAACTGGTCAGTCGCAGCCATGGCACCATCAGTGACATGGTACCTTATGCCTTCTTTATGGAGCGTGCATTGTGTCGTGTCATTGATCAAGCTGTGGAGGAGCAGGAGCGGGAAGATGAGGAAGTCGCAATGCTGGATGAATTCCCAGGGGGGGCTACTCTATCTGAGACAAGTCAACAACAGGAGTCTGAAGAGGAGTCAGAGGAGGATGGTGCCGGGGCGGATGAGGAGAAGCAAGAAGAGCATGCTTTAAACCTTTCTGGGATCCCTGTTGTGCGTGGATGGGGAGAGGAGAATGAAGAGGACGACATTATCCTGGATGATGAGCAGGAGCCAGGCCACCACACCGCTTCCACTTTAGTGCAAATGGGGGCCTTCATGCTCCAGTGTTTTAATAGGGACCCCCGTATAAAAAGTATAAGGGTCAAGGACCAGTACTGGGTGGCAACGTACTTAGACCCCCGGTACAAACACAAAATGGTGGAAATGTTACCTCCGTCACAGAGGGCTGGCAGAATGCAACACTTCCAGGCCTTGCTTCGAGAAATGCTGCATTCTGCTTTTGCGTGCGCTGGCAGATGAGCAATTCCCACTCCCATAGGAGTTGTGGGTACCAATCCAACAGCGCCTGCAAGAAGAGGCCGGTTTGAAGATGTGTTGGTGACTTCGGATATGAGGTCATTCTTTCAGCCGACCCATTGACAGGTGTCATCCGGATCCAGCATCAGGGAACGCCTAGACCGTCAGGTGTCCGACTACATCGGGTTAACGGCCGATGTGGACGCTCTGAGGAGTGATGAACCCCTGGACTACTGGGTGGGCAGGCTTGACCTCTGGCCAGAGCTTGCCCAATTTGCAATCAAACTGTTGGCTTGCCCCTCATCCAGTGTCCTGTCCGAAAGGACGTTCAGCGCAGCAGGGGGGATCGTGACCGATAAGCGTACTCGCCTAGCTCACGACAGTGTTAACTACCTCACATTTCTAAAAATGAATGAGGCATGGATCTCGGAGGAATTCAACACATGTGACCAGTAGACCATGTATATGTCTATAAACAATATTTTTAATCGAGCACAGAGACCTTCTTTCTTCATTTGGCTCACTTCCTTGTCCAAAAAAAGCACACCGTACTATATGCCCGTACCCTCCTCTTTGAAAAGGTTGAGCGGTGTCATATTTCTATTGGGGCTGCTTATTATGAGGGGCTCCCACCATCCCTGTGCTGAGCTGACTTCCTCCTGGGGCTGTGCCTCTGCTGTGCATATTTTGAGGTGCTCCCACCATCCTTGTGTTATGCTCATTATGAGGTGCTCCCACCATCCCTGTGCTATGCTGACTTCCTCCTGGGGCTGCTTACGGTGCAGGTGTTAGTGCTGTATATCACTGTGCTGATGTCAGTGCTCTCTGTCACGGTGCTGCTGTCAGTGCTGTATATCACGGTGCTGGTGTGAGTGCTTTATGTCATGCTGCTGATGTCAGTGCTCTCTGTCACGGTGCTGCTGTCAGTGCTGTATATCACGGTGCTGGTGTGAGTGCTTTATGTCACGCTGCTGATGTCAGTGCTCTCTATCATGGTGCTGCTGTCAGTGCTGTATATCACAGTGCTGGTGTGAGTGCTTTATGTCACGCTGCTGATGTCAGTGCTCTCTGTCACGGTGCTGCTGTCAGTGCTGTATATCACGGTGCTGGTGTGAGTGCTTTATGTCACGCTGCTGATGTCAGTGCTCTCTATCATGGTGCTGCTGTCAGTGCTGTATATCACAGTGCTGGTGTGAGTGCTTTATGTCACGCTGCTGATGTCAGTGCTCTCTGTCACGGTGCTGCTGTCAGTGCTGTATATCACAGTGCTGGTGTGAGTGCTTTATGTCACGCTGCTGATGTCAGATCACTCTATCACGGTGCTGTTGTCAGATCACTCTATCACGGTGCAGGTGTCATTGCTGTATGTCACGCTGCTGATGCCAGTGCTCTCTATCACGGTGCTGTTGTCAGATCACTCTATCACGGTGCAGGTGTCATTGCTGTATGTCACGCTGCTGATGTCAGTGCTCTCTATCACGGTGCTGCTGTCAGGTGACTCTATCACGGTGCAGGTGTCATTGCTGTATGTCACGCTGCTGGTGATCATCTCCTGCACCCTCTTCTTTGCCTACCCTGGTCCCTGACCTTCCCTCTCCTCCACTGCCTTCATGCGCTCCACAGTCCTGAATTGTCACAACAATTTCACATATAAAAAAAGAATGCGTGTAGTTGTCGATCCCAGATTCACCTCATACATGTGTTATGTCATTGGCCATGTGGTGGGACTATGTTTGCACAGCTATTAATTATTTTGTGGCTGCAAATTTGACCTGTAGGTTTGCGAAGTTCGCCTCCCATTGAAGTAAATGGGGCCCGCCGCGAACGTTCCGGTTCGTGAACTATCGGCCGCGTTCGCGGTCCGCGTTCGCGAAACGTCCCGTCGGAAGTTCGTCCATCACTAATTAATTGTAGTAATAATCATATTGACATATTTAATGTATATAATGGATGGACATAATTGGTACAAGCAATCACAATGAAAAAATTGAATGGACATACAGAGCAGGTGAACATGGTTATCCTAATAAATATAACTATAAATGAATAAAAGAAATTCATGATTGTAGCAAACTTGACTTGGCATCTCTGAGTATGGACTCTACGCGTTTCATGGCGATTTCAGCCAATCATCAGGAGTGGGATGCATCAAAAATCGCTACATAAAGAGATGAAATAAATGAGTAAATTGGTCGGTAACAGTCTCAAATGAAAAATCATTGCTTTCAAAAAGAGAGCAGGTGTTGAATGTGAATGCATTACCTTTGGCCACGTTCAGATAAGTAACCCAACAGACCCAAAAATGGAATAGGATGGTGGCACTGAATGAACCGTCTCCCCCGGGGTTGAGGCGGAGACACATCGTCTTCACCCTAAGCCATAGCTCTCCAAGGAACATGGAGGAATGGAGAAGGGACAGTGGGAAACAGCGGCCAACGGGAGAAGCAAACAGCCACATCTCAATGCCAGAGTATGAGGTATGCACATATGGGCCACAGATCAGAATCTAAAAGAGTAAATAAATAAAATAAAATAAATATAGTGAAGTAGAATAAAATAAAAAATGGATGATAAAAGCTATGATGAATAATGACGTTTTAAATGGGGGGAAAAAAAATAAAAAATGTGTTATAAAATGTGTGTGAAGTAAGGGGGGTTGAAAAAAAACAACACTGTCCACCTAGGCTTAAACACCTATCAAGAAGTGACTAGGTGATGAAAAACATATTACAAATAGGTGAGTGTATACATAATGAAATGAACTAAGTAGTAAGTGATAGAAAAAAGGGGTTGAATATCCTATATATACACACAAAGGTCTGAGTGTTATGCAAGCATTTGTCGAGATTGATCCTTAAATAGGACCTCCTAATTACCTAGAGTGTAGATCAGAGCCCATAGAACCTCTCCTCCTAATGGAATGTGTGAAGTGAGCTGCTGGCCTGACCCTGCCTTTGCATCCACAGATATGGGGCGTGTCACCGCCAACGTCATGCGATTGGACAGAGTGGACACCCACCCGTGGTGCAGAGACCACAGCTGTAGTCCATCCCGTCCATATAGCCTAGCTAGATGGAAAAAGCACTGCTCCACAAACCGGCATCAGCAAGATGCTGAGCATGCAGCGTGCTGGCATGATGCCGAAGCATCAAGGTCCCACTCTGCCCCCATCATCTAACAGGGATGGGCGGGGGAGAGGGAGTTGGATGCCTCGCAACCCCAGGAGAGAAAGACCAAATTAACAGGACCACCCATCCGGTGGGCTGGACGAGCCAAAGGGCATGAAAAGAGAAAGCTGATTAGCTGAAATATCAGAACATTAATGAAAAGAGACTTTGATATAATGACCCATTAACGAAAAAGAGAAATATTAATGTAAATCCTAATGATGATACAAACTAGTGGGGGGAGATGCCAAAATATAAATTAACTCAGGAATCTAAAAACTGAGGGTATACAATCATTTGGATATATTGGGTTTTTGTATTTCCATAGCAGGTCACAAGGGGAACCGGTGTCTTCCACCCTGGTACATGTATAATAAAAAGCATGTGACCTGTTTGGACCCCAATGCAACATAAGCATGCCTCCATCCCTGTATCTACCCTTTATTGCTGGTGTTCTCTAATACAGCCATCTGCAGGAATTAGTGGGTGTTGTGTGCCTTCAGCACAGAACAATATACACCTGTATCTACCCATTATTATGGTGTTCTATAATAAAGGCATCTGCAGTAGTTAGTGAGTGTTGTGTGCCTCCAGCACAGCATACACCTATATCTACCATTTAATTGCTGGTGTTCTATAATAAAGGCATCTGCAGGAGTTAGTGGGTGTTGTGTGCCTCCAGCACAGCACAATATACACCTGTATCTACCCTTTATTGCTGATGTTCTCTAATACAGCCATCTGTGGGAGTTAGTGGGTGTTGTGTGCCTCCAGCGCAGTATACACCTGTATATACCCTTTATTGCTGTTCTCAAATAGAGCCATCTGCAGGAGTTAGTGGATGTTGTGTGCCTCCAGCACAGCACAGTATACACCTGTATCTACCCTTTATTGCTGGTGTTACTATCATACAGGCATCTGCAGGAGTTAGTGGGTGTTGTGTGCCTCCTGCACAAATTACACTACCCAATTGCTGGTTTTCCAATTTCCCAGCAGGCCATTACCATCTCTGGAAGGCCAACAAGGAGAGGCAAACAGTCACGAGCCAATAAAAGATGGCAAGAAGGCTCTTTGTCTAGAGACAACAGTGCTGGTCGTGGACACGGTGCATCGTCATCAGCACGTGGCATTGGGACACGCTTGTCCCTATTTTCGGCAGCTGGACACGATGAGCCGCATCATGCCGAAGACTTGGTAGAGTGGATGACCAAGCCCTCTTCCTCCACCTGATCCTCTCTCACCCAGGCTCAGGGTCCTAGCAAAGCAGCTGCCAAAGCATCCTCTTCCCTCATCTCAAAGTCATCATCAGTCACTCCTTCTCAAAACCCACCATGTCCTCCTGAGGAGTCCCCCGAACTGTTTGAGCACAGTGTTGGGTACATGCTCCAGGAGGATGCCCAGGGTTTTGTAGGCTCTGATGATGATACTCAGCTAGAGGAAGGCAGTAGCGTGAGCACAGAGAGAGGGGATGCTCAAGAAGGACAGCAATCTGGCAGTCATGTTCCACAAGCTGCAGCATACTGCCAGGTTTGCTCCAGTGATGAAGAGGGAGGGGATGATGAGGTCACTGACTCCACGTGGGTGCCTGGTAGGAGAGAGGAGGAGGAGGAGGAGGCACATCTCCAAAGAGGCAGGATGCCCTCTGTGGGCCAGCTTAGGGGCAGCACACCGACTGAATCACACAGCAGAGCTCCGCCTCTGCAGGGCGCTGTCTTTTGGCGTTATTCTAAAATGTCTTTGGTGTGGGCCTTTTTTGAGACGAGTGCATCAGATCGCACCGCTGCTATTTGCAATATATGTCTCAAGCGTATCTCGCGTGGCTAAAACATTAGCCGCTTGGGCACCACACGCTTGACCAGACATATGTTAACCTGCCATGCAGCTCGTTGGCAAGCGTACCTTAAGGACCCACACCAAAGAACAAAGCAGACCTCTCCTTGCTCCTCATCAGCAGGGATCTCCAACCCCACTAGACCTTCAGTCCTCTCTGAAACATGCACTGAGAGAAATGAAGGTGTAGAATTAGGTGTGTCACAGCCAAGTACTTGCGGGCACTCTGCTAGCAGCACACCCACGTCCGATTGTAGCAGGCAAATTTCCCTGCCCCAGCTGCTGGACCGTCAAAAGAAGTTTACTCCCAGCCATCCTCATGCCCAGTGGTTGAATTCTAGCCTGGCTAAATTGCTAGCTCTTCAACTGCTGCCTTTTCAGTTGGTAGACTCGGCCCACTTCCGTGAGTTTGTGCAATGTGCGGTTCCTCAGTGGCAGGTCCCCAAACGCCACTTTTTCTCACGGAAGGTGATTCCGGCTCTCTACCGGCATGTGGAAGGCAATGTCCTTGCCTTGCTGGACAGGGCGGTCAGCGGTAAGGTGCATATTACCGCTGACTCATGGTCCAGCAGGCATGGACAGGGACGTTACCTGTCTTTCACGGCCCATTGGGTCACTCTTCTGGCTACTGGGAAGGATGCAGGAGAAGGTGCAGTAGTGTTGGAGGTTGTTCCACCACCACGCATCCAAAATGCTACTACTGGTTGTGACACACCTCTCTCCTCCACCTCCTCCTCTTCTTCTTCCTCCATGGCCTCTTCCAGTGCTCTGTCCTCGGAACCAGCGGTGCTCCGTAGGCGTTCAAGGGGCTACGCAAGTATGCAGGCAAAAAGATGCTATGCCGTGTTTGCGCTGGTTTGTTTGGGGGACAGGAGCCACACTGGGGCAGATATTTTGTCAGCTCTGCAGGGGCAAGCCGAGAGGTGGTTGACGCCACTCCAGCTTAACCCAGGAATGGTGGTTTGCGACAATGGCACCAACCTCCTCTCCGCCCTCTGACATCGACAACTGACCCATTTGCCCTGTCTGGCTCACATCCTTAACCTGGTGGTCCAGCTGTTCTTGGGCAGGTACCCGGGCTTACAGGATGTCCTGAAACAGGCCCTGGAAAGTCTGTGTGCATTTCCGCCGATCATTTAATGCCAGTGCTCGGCTGGCTGAGCTCCAAAAGGAGTTGAACCTGCCCAAGAATTTCCTTATATGTGACATGCCCACCAGGTGGAACTCAACGTTGGCCATGCTGCAGCGGCTGCACACACAGCAGAGGGCCATCAATGAGTACCTGTGCGACTACGGCACCAGGACAGGGTCAGGGGAGCTCGGTTTTTTCTCACCATACCAGTGGGGCATGATCAGGGATGCATGCACTGTCCTGTCAATGTTTGAGGAGGCCACAAGGAGGGTGAGCAGTGACAGTGCATGCATCAGTGACACTGTACCTCTTGTCCACCTGTTGGAGCATACGCTGCGTGAAATAATGGACAGGGCACTTTAGGCAGAACAGAGGCAAGAAGAGGAGGACTTCCTTGCCTCTCAAGGCCCCCTTTATCCAGACAGTGTTCCTGCTGTCCCACCCATCACACAGGAAGATGAAGAGGAGGAGGAGGAGGATTGTGTCAGCATGGAGGTGGAGAATGGCACTCAGCAGCAGCAGTCTTTTAGGGATGATTTACAGTCCCAACAAACCCATGGACTTGTATGTGGCTGGGAGGAGGTGGCTGCGGATCATGTTGTCCTTAGTGACCTAGAGGACTCCGGACCGAATGCCTCAGCTAACCTATGCTGCATGGCCTCCCTGTTCCTGCAAAGCCTGCGGAAGGATCCTCGTATTCTTCGGATCAAGGAGAAGGACCATTACTCTCTGGCAACTCTCCTTGATCCACAGTTTAAGGGTAAGGCTGCGGACCTTATCTTGCCGTCGCAGAGGGAGCAGAGGATGAGACATCTCCGGGAGGCCTTGCAGAAAGGTTTGTGCAACGCGTTCCCAGAGACTGGGAGGTTACAAACTCCTGGTCCTGGACAACGTGTTGCTGAGGCATCGGTCAGAAGGAGCGGTGGAGAAGGTGGCCGTCTGATGCTTTCAGACAATTTTTTAGTCTGCAGCCCCAAGGTATGATCGGTTCCAGCAACCATCGCCAGCGTCTGATTTACATGGTGCAGCAATACCTAGGGGCAAGGTCAGACTTGGACACCTTTCCCACCGAAAATCCTCTGGCTTACTGGATCTTGAGGATGGATCACTGGCCATAGCTTGCAGAGTATGCAATTGAGCTACTGGCCTGTCCTGCATCCAGCGTTCTTTCGGAACGCACCTTCAGTGCTGCTGGTGGCTTTGTAACCGATCACAGGGTGGGGCGCCTGTCCACTGACTCGGTTGATCGACTGACCTTCATAAAGAGGAATCAGTCTTGGATCACCACCAGCTACCAAGCACCTGAAGCTGATGTAACCGAATAATTTTTTCTGAAATATTACATCCCTTCAAGACTTCCTATGCTGATGCTGAGTGACTGTCCTGTTATGTTAACTGTCTATCCTCTTCCTCCTCCGCTGATATCTTGGAAGAAAATTTTTGGTTCTGGGTGATGCCATCAGCCCAATTTTTCAGCCCCTGTTTAACAGGGGTGTGTAATTACAATTTTTGATGCAATGCTTTGCAGCAGGGCTCATTCCTGCACTCCAAATAGAGTATATGGGAGAGGTTGCAGTGTCGTGGCACCAGCACCAGTGCCTAAGGCCCAATTTTTCAGCCTCTGTTTAACAGGGGCTTGTAATTACAATTTTTTATATGATGCTTTGCAGCAGGGCTCATTCCTGCACTCCAAATAGAGTATATGGGAGAGGTTGCAGTGTTGTGGCACCAGTACCAGTGCCACCAGCCCAATTTTTCAGCCCCTGTTTAACAGGGGCGTGTAGTTACAATTTTTGATGTAATGCTTTGAAGCAGGGCTCATTCCTACATTCCAACTAGAGTATATGATAGAGGTTAGAGTGTCATGGCACCAGCACCACTGCCACCAGCCCAATTTTTCAGCCCCTGTTTAACAGGGGCGTGTAATTACAATATTTGATGCAATGCTTTGCAGTAGGGCTCATTCCTGCACTCCAACTAGAGTATATGGTAGAGGTTGCAGTGTATAGGCCCAATTTTTCAGCCCCTGTTTAACAAGGGCATGTAATATAATTTTTGATGCAATGCTTTGCAGCAGGGCTCATTCCTGCAGTCCAACTAGAGTATCTGGGAGAGGTTGCAATGTTGTGGCACCAGCAAGCAGTGCCTAAGGCCCAATTTTTTCAGGGGCATGTAATTACAATTCTTGATATAATATTTCACAGCAGGGCCTGTTCCTGTGCCCACCAAGAGTAACTGTGAGGACTTATAATGTTGTGGCACCAGCACCACCACCACAACCACCAAAGGCCCAATTTTTCTACCACTGTTCAACAATGGCATGTAATTACAATTCTTGATATAATCGTTCACAGCAGGGCGCTCCAGCGCCCACCAAGAGTCACTTTGAGGGCTTACAGTGTTGTGGCAACACCAACACAATTTCTGCAGAGCATATAGCGCAGGCCCCTACTTTCAAACATCCAACTTACAAACGTCTCCTACTTGCAAATGGAAGGAGACAACAGGAAGTGAGATGAAAAAAGACGGACGTCAAAAAAAATTATACTGGGGTGATAACCCTTCCCTGTGTTTTCCAGAAATCTTAAAAATAGATTTTTTGACTGGAGCTACACTTTAAAAATGTACCAGTTCAAAATTACAAACAGATTCTACTTAACACAACAAACCTACACAGTCCCTGTCTTGTTTGCACTTCCTGTGTACTGCTGTTCTGAGTATATAGGGCCTGGGGGCCCATACCTTTCCTTTTTTTAATATGGAAGGGTTTTCCCCTTAAAATCCGTACAAGACCCAAATGGGCTGGTAATGGGCGGGGGGGCTACTCGTACCATTTTTCTCAATGATTTTCATCCATACTGCCGGAACCAGATATTACATTAAAACCGCAAGCAGTTTTAAATGACTTTTTTTTCCGTTAAATGTCAATTTGTGCAGGGACTGTTCTAAACACAGAAACACATGCCACTTCACAGGCATACTATAGACAACCCCCAGGCACGATATTTAAAGGAATATTTCACTTTTTTTCACTTTAATCGTCATTAAAATTAGTGGTCCCGAAAAAAAAGGCGTTTTAAAATGTTTTGGTATTGACCCATGTCCCCTGGGGCAGGAGCCAGGTCCCCAAACCCTTTTTAGGATGATATCTTGCATATTAGCCATTAAAATACCTATATAGGGTTACGTTGTAAACACCAACACCCACTAATGCACTAAATTGTGGCCTCATCATACAGAGTGGCTCCCCAAACCACCGTTGTTTACAAAATAAAGAAATATTGAGGTTAAAATCAATCTAAATGTATTTTTTTTCTTTATATATGTCAGTTTTGCTGCGGCAGGTTCTATACACAGTAAAGATGAGCCACTTTACAGGCAGACTAAGGGGGCCCCCAGGCACTATATTTAAAATAATTTTCACTTTAAACATCACTAACATCACTGCTCCTTTAAAAACAATCTTTTTAAAAAAAACTTTTTTTGCATTGGTACATGTCCCCAGGGAAGTACTCGGGCCCCTATAGCCTCTTTTGTCCAATAACTTGCATATAAGCCTTCAAAATTAGGACTTTTGATTTTTCAAGTTCGGGCCCCATAGACTTTAATAGGGTTTGTGGTTCAATTTGAACTTGCTCTATGTTTGAGTGTTCTGTACATTGTTTGGGTGTTCAATACTGTCCTATTCACAACTACGCAGTTTATGCGTTTTTCATGCGTTTTTTTTTTTTAAATAGATTTTATTGAAGCAAAGGTGGTACACGTAATCACTTAAGACGTTACAACAAAAAAAGATCCATCTTGTTTTTCACAGGGTAATATACATATACCAACAGTCTAGGCACTTAGAAAAACATAACAGATGTATACATGGAACTGAGATTAGTAGAAAAATTAAAGGTAACTCAAAACATAACTGCCATGTCACCAAAACTGGATGGATCTAGAGTAAGGAACCTTGTGAGCTACAAGTGGTACCATAAAAATAAAATAAAATAAAAAAGATATGGGGGGAGGGGTACAGTGTGGTTCATAAATTCTTGTAGACACACTGTGAAGGAGTCAAAGATGAAATTTATTTTCTATTATTCTGGTCAGGAGACCGAGTTAGAGACAAAGACAGAGACAGACTCGGGTTGATGTTTCAGATGCATAGTTGAAGCGGATGAGTTTGACAAAGGTGAGACAGGGTAAGTATGTTGAGGGAGATCTTGAACAATGGAGGTGGCTGGTTGCTCATTTGAAGGGTCGATGATTGGGTCATCAGCTTCTTCAGGAGGATAGGTAGGGGGAGCATAGTATGAGAAAGATACGTTTTCGAAGTTGGAAGCTTCTTCACTTGAGAGGGTCGAACTCATGAAAGCCCACCATTTAGAGTAGAAACGTTGTCTGGATTTCGCATGTTTGAAATCGGTGTTGAATTTTTCCTTGTGGAGCAGATGCAGAAGTTCCCTTTTGAGAAGCGGTATCGGTGGGCAGCAAGGAGATGTCCAGTGTTTTAAGATCAACTGTCAGGCTATTAAAAGAGCAGTCAAGGACCAAGCTTTGTTACCGAGGTGGGATGAGGGGGACCATGGCAACAGATGATCATCCCAATAGCCGAAGATCAGTAGAAGAGGGTCCTTAGGTAATGTCCGCAATGTTATTTACTTCTGGTCCCAGAAGGTGGAGATAAAGGTGCAGCCCCAGAAATGGTGGGATAGAGAGGGTTTTGGTTGGTGACACATAAGACAGGTAAAAGCTTCTGTGACCTTCTTATCAGAGAGAAATGGTATGTAAGCTCGGTGCAATATTTTTAGTTGGGTTTCTTTCCAAATCTCATTGGGGATCAGCTGATGTGTTTTATTGTAGCCAGATAGAAGTTTATCCACTAATTCTGGATCTGGGAAATCTTTAGCCCAGTTAGCAACTGATGATGAGGCAATAGAAGGGGTGGATTTCAACAAGAGCGGTTTGTAGATGTCCGAGATTTTGTAAGTGGCCCCTTGGAGTAGCTGATCCAGAAAAGAAGACCGAAATCTTTTGCGTTCATCTCTGCAGGAGTCCCTCAAGAAACTGATACATTGGGCATGGTGGAACGCATGTGAAAGAGAAAGGGAGAAGGTTTCAGCAACCGCAGAGAAGGGAAAGGGGCGACCTGAGTCCATGTTCCACTGAGAGGAGACGTTTTTTAGGCCTTTTTGACGCCATTCAAGGAACTGTTTATGCTCCATCCCTGGTGGGAAGCTCGGTGAACTTGTATTGGGAGATATCTGAATGTAAAGGGAGATAGTTTGAGTGTTTTCCGCACTTCCCTCCAAGCAATGGCTGTGTCTCTGAGGAGAAGATTGTGTTTTGGGGGGGGGATAGATTTCCATTTGCAGTGGAGGAGGGCCACCAGGAAGTAGGGGTGAGCCATTGATGATTCCAAAGAGTAATTAGAGTAGTCAGAGAGTTGTGAGATCCCGTCCAGGCTAATCCGCAATAAGCAGGAGAGGTTATAGGTTCTAATATTCGGTAGGCTAATCCCTCCCTCGCTCCGGGGAAGAAAGAATTTTTCAAAGGCCATACGTGGTCTTTTGTTCTGCCAAAGGAATTTTGATATGGTTTATTTAGGAGTAAAGTATCTTTGTGTTTTAGAAGCAGAGGAATCGTTTGGAGAGGGTATAGTAATTGAGCAAAACTGACCATCTTTACTAAGTGACATCTTCCCAGAAGCGAGAGAAGCAGATCCATCCAGTTACTTCATTCCTGCATCATTTTTGTTATCAAAGGGGGGTAGTTTAGGGGATATAAAGAGGAGGGCAGTTTCCCTATCTTAATTCCTAGATAAATTATATGAGAGTTGGCCACCGAGAAAGGTGAAAGGTGAACCCATGGAGGAGAAGAAATTGTGTCTATGGGGAGGATTTTGCTTTTGCTGTAGTTTATGCGAAGGCCCGAGCAGAGTCTAAATTCATTGAAGATAGTTTTAATGGCGTGCATGTCAGATGTTGGGTCGGTTGTAAATATCAGAATGTTATCAGCGAAGAGGGATGTGCGAAGTTCCCGTTAGCCTATTTGGATTCCGTGGAGGGGGGCTTTTTGGATGAGGTAACGGGAGAGTGGTTCTAGTGCAATGTTAAAGAGAAGAGGGGAAAGGGGGCAACCCTGTCTTGTACCTTTATAGAGACGGAATTCATCCGAGAGGAGGCCAGCCACCACCAACCTGGTCGCAGGGGATGTGTACATGGCTCGCACGAGGTGAGCGAAAGGGCCAGAGAATCCCATTTTAGAAAGTGCCAAAGAGAGCCAGTCAAAACTGACGTTATCAAAAGCCTTTTCCGCGTCCCAGGTTGCCGGTTGGTAAATAAGGGCCCCCTGCCAAGACATTATTATAGACAGTATAGAGAGCCGGTTCAGTAATGGAGGATAGGATCTTGTAGAATTCCCCCGTGAACCCGACGGGGCCCGGGGCTTTAGAGGGAGCAAGATGTTTAATGGTCGTTGAAATTTCGGTCAGAGAGATGGGAGCATTGAGAGCTTCTAGTTGGGAGGGGGATATCATAGGGATGGACAGTCCGTCCAGAAAGGAGGCAGCTACGTTTCTGTCAAAAGGGTCTGCAGCTGTCACGACCACTCGGGCACTCCGATCGTATTCAAGGGACTCACCTGTAGAGATCCGTCGTGGAGAACTCGTCGTTTTCCGTTGACGCGCGCTAAAGCCAACGAGCGCATCCGCGTCAACACGAACGCACGCGCACACGCACGTAGGTCACGAACGGGGGCACGTCTACGTGTGAGGGCGCGCTGACCCGTCGTACGTCCGCTTGGCGCCCTAAGGCCTATTTAAGTCACCAGTTCCCTTCCACCCGTGCTGTCCAGTCTACAGCGTGTCCGTGATCCATACTATTCGTAAACCTGAACCTGTTACCTGATTCCTGACTTCCGGCTTGTTCTCTGATTCTGATTGACTGCTGCCTGCCCACGACTCCTGCTTGTTCGACTACGCTTTTGCCTTATCCCTCTGTACCACGCTGATCGTATCCTGCTGACCCGGCCTGTATCTGACTACCGCAGTTCCTGCTACCTACCTGAGTTCCTGTTCTACGGGACGTCTATTCACCAGCCAGTCTCCGCACAAGTGCTTACCTGCTACTGTCAAGTGTCGTTCTCTGTTCCAGCCTGTTGTCTGTGCCAGCTGACCATCTGGACCTTTACCACCTGCCAGGCACTTGTGCCCCCTGAACTGTTGAAGTACCTGTTCCCATCTCCAGGGGTTCAATAGCCAGGGGATACGAGGGGCCGCTCCCTGCATTCCGGGCTCCATCACCAGGTACGTGACAGTACTGGACAGCCATGTCCGAGCCCGCGCAGGGAGCCTCCCCCATGGACGAGCTCTGCCATCATCTGGCCGGCCTTACGCAAGCAGTTAAGAGTTTGCAGGAGGGCTACGGAAGACTGGAGGAACAAGTCCAGGCACTATCTGCTTCAGCACCGGCCGCTCCAGGGGCCCATGCTTCGCCCTCGGTAATTATGTTACCACCGGAACCCAGGGTGCCAACTCCGGAACGATTTACGGGAGTCCGAAGCAAGTTTAGGGCCTTCCGCAATTCCTGCGAGCTGTATTTTGCTTTGCAACCCCGGACCTTTTCTCTGGAAGCGACAAAGGTGGGATTCATCATTTCCTTGCTGACAGATGAACCTCAGACCTGGGCACACCGTCTGTTAGAGCGTAAAGACCCTTCTCTTGACTCCATGGACACCTTCTTTCAGGCCATGTCTAAGCTCTATGAGGACCCCCAATTAGCTGCTACCGCAGAAGCAGCCCTACGTGCCCTGCAGCAGGGTCGTAGACCAGTAGAGGACTACGTCTCGGAATTCCGGCGTTGGAGTGCAGACACGGAATGGAACAACGCGGCCCTGCGTTTTCAGTTCCGCTTGGGCCTTTCCGAGGCCTTGAAAGATGAGTTGGCCCGTGTAGGCATCCCCGGGACATTAGAAGCCCTAATAGACACCTCTATCCAGATCGACAGACGCCTGAGAGAACGCCGCCAGGAACGCTCTTCTTCGGCTACCCGTCCAATCTGGATGCTACCACGGGTGCCTAGTCACCCTACTCCTCCCGTTCCATCTGCATCCACGTTGGACACCCCAGAGCCCATGCAACTGGGCCTCCTGCGCCCGTCTTTGACACCAGAAGAGCGCCAACGTCGCCGGACCAATAACCTGTGCCTGTATTGCGGAGAACCAGGACATTTTGTTCATGCCTGCCCAGCCAAGATACGTAAGTGTCTTCCTGTTCCTCCTGTTCCCTCACCCATGCTGCCTGATAACACTTCTCATCTAGCTGTTCCTGTCCTTTTGCAGCTCCCAGGAAGGACTATCCAAACCCACGCGGTTATTGATTCCGGTGCTTGCAGTGGCTTCCTCGACTCTTCCTTCGCCCGAAGACATAGGATTCCCCTCAGACCAAGGGAAAAGGGACTCTCCGTATACTTGGCTGACGGATCTACTTTAGGCTCAGGACCAGTGACTTTGGAAACTAGTCCTCTATCTGCTGTCATAGCCGGGACTCATCAAGAACTTCTGTGCCTGGATGTTATTCAGTCCCCGCTATTTCCAATCATCCTCGGCATGCCCTGGTTGAAGGCACACAATCCGCGGATTGATTGGACCACCGGGACCATCGAGTTCCTCTCGGACTACTGTCATCTGCATTGCTGCCAGAATCCTGTCGGGGACTCCTCAATTCTCCTCTGTTCCGAATCTGATGATGATGATATTCGACTAGCGGTACCCAAGGAATACCACGCCTTCCTAGATGTTTTCAGTAAAAAGGGTGCAGAGACCCTTCCTCCTCATAGGTCATATGATTGTCCTATAGAACTACTCCCGGGGGCAGAGATCCCCTTCGGAAGAATCTTCCCTCTGTCTGAGACTGAGCTGAGTGCCCTAAAATCTTACCTAGATGACAGTTTGGAGAAGGGGTTTATTCGGCCTTCCACCTCTCCGGCAGGCGCTGGCATCTTCTTTGTCGAAAAGAAAGACCACTCGCTACGCCCTTGTGTGGACTACCGGGCTCTGAATAAGATTACCATCAAAAACCGCTATCCCCTGCCATTGGTACCTGAACTCTTCCAAAGACTGGGATCCGCTAGGTTTTTCTCGAAGTTAGATCTTCGGGGGGCCTATAATCTTGTACGCATCCGGAAGGGTGACGAGTGGAAGACTGCCTTCCGTACCCGCTTTGGGCATTACGAATATTTGGTGATGCCTTTTGGTTTATGCAATGCCCCGGCCACCTTCCAACATTTCGTTAATGATATTTTTAGGGACTATCTAGATTTGTTTGTTATAATTTACTTGGATGATATTCTAATTTTCTCCTCCACTCTAGCCATTCATCGGGAACACGTGAAGAAGGTACTGACCCGTCTCCGTCTCCACGGTCTGTATGCCAAACCAGAAAAATGTACCTTTGAACAGCAGAGCATTCAGTTCCTTGGCTTGGTCATCTCAGTAAGAGGAGTAGAGATGGACTCCCAGAAGATCTCAGCCATCCAAGATTGGCCTGCCCCCTCAGATAAAAAGGGAGTCCAGCGTTTCATAGGCTTTGCTAATTTTTACCGCAAATTCATTAAGGATTTTTCTGCCATCATTGCTCCCATCACTGGACTGACTAAACAGAACCAAAGGTTCCAGTGGACCCCTGAGGCACAAAAAGCCTTCCAGTCACTGAAGGACCTATTCGTCTCTGCACCGGTCTTGAAACATCCCGATCCTGCTCTGCCATATACCCTTGAGGTGGACGCCTCGGAAATAGCAGTAGGAGCAATACTGTCCCAAAGGCAGGGACCCAAGTCCTTACTTCACCCAGTCGCCTTTTTCTCCCGCAAATTATCTGAGGCTGAGAGAAACTATGATGTTGGAGACCGTGAGCTCTTAGCTATCAAGTCCGCCCTTGAAGAGTGGCGTTATTTACTAGAAGGGGCTACTCATCCAATTTTGATCTACACTGATCATAAAAACCTGGAGTATCTGAAGTCAGCCAAGAGACTCAAGCCTCGTCAGGCCAGGTGGGCACTCTTCTTTTCCCCGATTCGTATTCCACATAACGTACCGTCCAGGATCCAAAAACACTAAGCCGGACGCTTTGTCCCGTATGTTCAGTCAACCGGAGAACTCACCTTCTTCTGACACCATTCTCCCGGCGGGGAACTTCCTTCTTCTTCAAGGAGATGTGATCTCTCAGCTCAAGCAGGCGTCCCTAGGCACCATTCCTCCGGCTGGCATTCCGTTATCTTCCAGTGATGGCCTTCTTTGGCATGAAAGCAAGATTTTCGTCCCCCAGACAGCCCGAACTCTGGTTCTGGCCTCCTGTCATGACCACCCCTTGGCTGGCCACTTCGGATCATTCAAGACCCTGGAACTACTTAGACGCACCTTCTGGTGGCCGCGGATGAAGGACGACTGTAAAAAGTACGTACAAGCCTGCACCACTTGCATCCGAAGTAAGGGCGATAAACTAAAGACCTGGGGCCTTCTGAAACCACTACCCGTCCCCGACAGACCATGGAGAATGATCTCCATGGACTTCATTGTGGAACTCCCCCCTTCAGAGAACCATTCCACGATTTTCGTTGTGGTCGACCGACTCACCAAGATGGCGCACTTCTTGCCCATGAAGGGCACCCCTTCAGCCGCGGAGACAGCCAACATTTTTATAAAAGAAATTGTGAGGCTTCACGGCATTCCTGCCAACATCACTTCCGACAGGGGGGTGCAGTTTACCTCAAGATTTTGGAAGGCACTCTGCGAAGCTCTGAAGATTGACCTCCGCCTATCCTCAGCCTACCACCCACAGACCAACGGTCAGACTGAGCGAACAAACCAAACATTGGAACAATATCTTCGCTGCTTTTCGTCCTTCTCCCAAGACGACTGGGCTTCTCTATTACCAATGGCGGAGTTCGCATACAATAATACTGTTCATTCAGCTACCCAGCAATCCCCGTTCTACGCGAACTTTGGGTTTCACCCGTTGTTCCTGTCTGGTGACCTTCCCGAGTGTTCCGTACCAGCGGTCCAGAGAAACCTGAACTTCTTCGAGGAGAACAATAAGCTTCTGCAGGAAACCCTGGCCAAGTCACAGGAACATAATAAGGTTGTATTTGATCGCAAAAGAAGAGGGGAGCTGGACCTTAAGGTTGGAGATCGGGTCTGGCTGTCTACCCGGAACCTTAAACTCTCCTGCCCTTCTAAAAAGCTGGGCCCCAAGTTCATAGGTCCTTTTCCAATCAAGAGGAAACTCAACGATGTGGCCTTCGAACTCAAACTCCCGGAGTCCTTCCGAATCCACCCAGTTTTCCATGCCTCTCTCCTCAAACCCACCGTCACGGACCTCTTCACCGACAGAATCTCTAACCCTCCGGAACCCGTACTGGTCAATGGGGAAATGGAGTTCGAGGTAGAGGCTATCCTGGATTGCAGGAAGAGGCAAAACCAGACGCAATTCTTAGTCAAATGGAAAGGGTATGGACCTGAGGAAAACTCCTGGGAGCCGGAGACCAATATCCACGCCAAAAGACTTATCCACGCCTTCAAGAGGTCCTATCCGAATAAGTGGGCTCGTTTAGGCATCCGGAGGCTGCCCCTTGGGGGGGGGCAATGTCACGACCACTCGGGCACTCCGATCGTATTCAAGGGACTCACCTGTAGAGATCCGTCGTGGAGAACTCGTCGTTTTCCGTTGACGCGCGCTAAAGCCAACGAGCGCATCCGCGTCAACACGAACGCACGCGCACACGCACGTAGGTCACGAACGGGGGCACGTCTACGTGTGAGGGCGCGCTGACCCGTCGTACGTCCGCTTGGCGCCCTAAGGCCTATTTAAGTCACCAGTTCCCTTCCACCCGTGCTGTCCAGTCTACAGCGTGTCCGTGATCCATACTATTCGTAAACCTGAACCTGTTACCTGATTCCTGACTTCCGGCTTGTTCTCTGATTCTGATTGACTGCTGCCTGCCCACGACTCCTGCTTGTTCGACTACGCTTTTGCCTTATCCCTCTGTACCACGCTGATCGTATCCTGCTGACCCGGCCTGTATCTGACTACCGCAGTTCCTGCTACCTACCTGAGTTCCTGTTCTACGGGACGTCTATTCACCAGCCAGTCTCCGCACAAGTGCTTACCTGCTACTGTCAAGTGTCGTTCTCTGTTCCAGCCTGTTGTCTGTGCCAGCTGACCATCTGGACCTTTACCACCTGCCAGGCACTTGTGCCCCCTGAACTGTTGAAGTACCTGTTCCCATCTCCAGGGGTTCAATAGCCAGGGGATACGAGGGGCCGCTCCCTGCATTCCGGGCTCCATCACCAGGTACGTGACAGCAGCGTAGAGTGAAGAATAATAATCGAGCATGACTTTGTTTATATCCTGTTGAGAGGATTTTATGGTGCCCGACGAGTCTCTCAAGGAGGTAATATGTGTCGGATGAAAGGGTCCTTTGCACAGTCTTGCCAATAGTTTGCGAGCTTTATTGCCGAATTTATGGAGGGTGGCGTCTAATCAAGCCCGATGTGTCTGCTTGAGAGTCTGTGCCCAATCATTGAAGGATCGTTTTGCTACCTGCCATTTTTGTCTGTTCTCAAGGGAATCCATGGCACAAAGAGAGCGCTGCGCCAGGCGGAGGTCTCCACTAGCTTTCTTGTAATTTAACAAGGTGTTCCTCTTCAGGGAGGCAGCGTAGGAGATTATGCGTCCTCTAAGGAAGGCCTTGCCTGCTTCCCAGAAAAGGTTTGGGTTCTCCGTATGGGGAGAGTTGGCCGCGGAGTATTCTGACCAAGCTCCCTCCATATTGTGTTGAAAGTCAACATTGTTATGGAAATAACACGAAAAATGCCAAATGCGGGGAGATGGATGCAAGTCAGGATTTTCCAGTGATGTGGAGATGGGTGCGTGGTCTGTGATAGCGATATCGTGAATATCAGCATCTGAGAACAACCGTAAAAGGCTGTCTGTGCAAAAGATGTAGTCAATTCTGGTGAAAATGTTGTGCGGGTTGGAATAAAAGGTGTAGTCTCGGTCTGTTGGGTGATGGAGTCTCCAGACATCATGAAGGGAGAGAGAATCCATAGTGGGTGCGAAATGGGTATGCTCGGAGTGGGCAAGTGGTGATCACTGGCGTTTGGGGCGAGATCTGTCTTGCGAGAGATGCATGGTTGTGTTAAAGTCTCCTCCCACTATATGTGGTAGGTGAGGGGCGCAGAGTAGCCAGGTGGACATCTCATAATTTTTTTTTTTTTTACCGGGGTCATTTGGGGCATAAATACTGGACAACATCATTTCTCTAGACCCTATTTTTAAGTGGACAGAGATAAAGTGGCCCTGGGTGTCTGTGTCAACCTGTAATACTTTGTAGGGAAGATTCTTGTGGATGAGAACGAAAACTCCAGCTTTGCGGTTAATCGCACAGGAGTCCAGGACAGTGCCCACCCAAAGTTTTTTCATGCGGTGAAAGTCGGGGGGGGGGGGGGGGTGGTGAGTTGGATTTCCTGGAGTAAGGCAATGTCAGTTTTAAGTCTCTTCAGGTGGCAAAGAATTTTTTGTCTCTTGACAGGGGACCTAAGCCCTTTCAAGTTCCAGGAGGTGACTTTCATGTGGGCAGTTTTGCGTGTGTGATATGTGGGGTATGAAGCTCAACGGAATATAGAACCTGAGGAGGAGTAGGGAAAAAGCTGCTTGAACCAGGGAGAGCCGCCTGTCAAAAAACTATGGAACACGAGTGTCTGTTGTTCAGGGTGTGTGGTGTAGGGGGGAATTAGAGGAGAGGAGCAAAAGGGGGGAATGAGAACTATAGACAAAACAAACACACAATAGCAAAGGAACTTCACTTTTTTCCGCATAGAGTCTCTAAGCAAACCAGCTCTCCCCAATGATCCAGACACAGGGACGGATGCGAGCCCTAATAAAACAGTGTCTTCAGCCTTGACAGAAATGCTGCCATGGGCAGGGGATTAGGAAGGGGTGGTTAACCCAGCGAGGCTATAGGGAAAATACCATCCTAAGACAGGGAGAAAAGTAAAACAGGTACAAACAGTAGTACAAGCGGATGGTAAAAAAAAAAAAAAAAAACAGCCACTTAGGAGTGGGCCAAATACCTGAGATAGTCCTGCAGTAGGCAGATGTGTTGCATTGCTAGCCTGCCATACCATTATACATCAAAAGAGAGGATCCGCAGACTATATGAGTGTGTATCAGCGAGGAAAGTTCCGGTGCACAGGGCCAGATGATCTGAAGCGCTTTGGGGAGTCTTTCCTTGGGCTATTTTTGTTCCATTAGGCGATTGTTCGGGGAGGCTTTGTGCAGAGATTCCGTGTAGTTGCCAGAGCGCATTGAGTGCAGGAAAACTTCTGAGGTGTTCTGAAAAGACAGCTGATCCCCATTGGGGGCTTTAAGATAAAGAGTCCCTGGGAAAGCCAGCGTAAATTGTATCTGTTGCTGGAGCAGTTCAGTACAGACTTGTTGGAAGGCTTTCTTCTTTTTTGAGACCTCCAGGGAATAGTCAGCGAAAATCAGGATCTTGATACCGTCAATTTAAAGAGATCTGGCATTCCTGAACTTTTGCAGGATGGTGGACTTGTCATCATAATTGAGGTACTTCGCAATAATAGGTCGGGGTGACTTGCGATCAGGAGCAGCGCCCCCCATGCGGTGAGCTTGTTCAACCTTGCAAGGGCCAGGGAGACCCAGCGCTTCTGGAATGCGTCTGGTGCAGAAATCCATTAGGTCAGATGTTTGTAAACATTCAGGTACCCCAACAAATCTCAGATTACTCCGTCTGGACCTGTTTTCCAAGTCATCCAGTTTTTGAAGTATATATTGGTTCGTTCTGTCTTGAGCTTGTTCAGTGGCTTGTGCCTGGTAAACTTCTTCCTCCAGACTGGAAAGCCGGTGTTCAACTTCATCTATTCTCATGGAGTGCTCCCCTAGTTGAACTTTGATCTGTCTCATCCCCGCATCTACCGCCTTTTCCACCGAGGCGGTTTTCATGGGGGACAGGAGGGCAGCCACTGCCTGAGCTATACAGTCAGTATTACTGTCCCCCAGAGTTTGAGCTGGTAGAGCGACAGGCGGGGGAGAGAAGCATGGAGCATAGAGGGGGGTGGGATGTGGAAGCTTACCTCCATAGCCAGTAAGTCCGCCATGATGGTTTGAGAGGCCGTATCCGGGGTCTCGAGTGTAGGCTGGACCGGAGGTGTAGATGCGGTCATGTGGGTCTGTGGACCGGTCTTTTCCACAAAGCGGTACATAGATGAAAAGAAGGGGGTGGGCCCCTGGGTGTTGAAAGATGATGAATGGTGAGCGATCACTTTTGAGCGGGCCCTTTGTTGCTGCTGGGGTGGAAGGCTGATAGTGGAGCCTGGAGTAGCGGCAGGGCTGGGGGGGCACTGTGACCGTTCTCAGGGGGTATGTCCGTGTTCGGTGCTCCAGGCGGTTCGGTTAATGCCAGCTTGGGGTTTCAGGAGGGGCTGCTGGGGTCTAGATGTGCCCAAAAGATGTGGGCCATACCTGTGAGCGGAAGCCGTCCAGGGAGGCTGAGGTCAGGAGCCTTAATTTCAGTTCCTGTCCAAGGCGTAGTAGCCCTCTGTGCAGTGGCGCTAGTACATTTGCCCGGCAGTGCAGCTGGTGGGTAGATGGGTGCCTGATGGGGCAGCTGACCGCAGGAGGAACACCCACTTAGTGATCCTAGGCCATGGATGCGGCTGGTGGGGTCCGTGAAGGCAGCAACCGGGGGCCTCGACTTTGCGGTCTGGGCGGCCGGGTGGTATGTGTAGACCGCCCGTTATTACGGCGGTCGTGGAGCTTGGTGTGGGTGGCAGGAGGGTATGCAGGGCACTCAGCGGGGCAGCGGGGTGTAACGGAGGGCTCCAGATGGTACTACCGGCCCTAGAGGCGATTCAGTTCGCATTGTGCGCTATATAAGTATTTCATTCATTCATTCAGGATCCGACTGGCACGTAAAGTGCAGGCCATGACTGGGGCCTCGATTTTGAGAGCAGGCCGGCCGGATGGATGGGTTGGTGTGCCCATCAGTTCGGTGATTTTCGGGTCACTTGCGGAGGCCAGGATAATATGAAGGGCATCCAATGAGGCAGCGGAGGGGTCCAGGTGTCTCAGCCACGCCTTAGAGCGGATGGCATGGTCCATGTAGGCCGCGACTGGGACCTCGATTTTGTGGCAGGCCGGCCGCGGTGAAGCAGACGAACGAGCGCCCGTGCTGAGGATCAAAAAAGTGGATCCGTGGGTAGGGGGTGATACCGGGGGGCAACCAGCAACTTTCCGACATAGAAAGAGGGACGGGCTGGATTTTAAAAGTCGATTTTGGGATCGCTGGGTAGGAGCAGAATGGAGACCCAGCTACTCCATGCGGCGCCGGAATCCGGAAGTGAATCCATGCGCGTGACAGGGCTGGCTTAGCCCTTCCTCCTCTGGGCTGGCCGCTCAGCTGTCGGCTAATTGCCAGCTCTCATTTCTTTCCACAATTATCAGCTGTTCCCGATGATGCTCGTCTGACCTGCCTATTTAAAGCCTTATAGCTCACTCTTTCCTTTGCCTTCGCGTTGGTCACATTACTAGGAACCATCTCCTGCTGTTTGTTTCAAGACTGGCTTGCTGACACCCCTCTTGGCTTCTAACCTGCTTGCAGTTGCTCTCCTTGGATCCTTGATGTCTGGACTGGCTGATTACCTGATCTGGTTTATGAACTTTGGACTGTCTGACTACCTGATCTGGCTACAGGACTCGCTATGCTGACTATGCTTTTTTTCTATTTACCTTTTATTTTTATTAATAAACAAGTGTGATTTGAATGTACATCTGTCTCTGTCTGTTTCATGGTTCCTGACAGTACGCGAAGGCCATGAATTCAGAAGATACAGTCAATCCACTTGTTGGTAATATTTTTTCCAGATTGGACGAGCAAGATCACTGCATGGATTCGTTTGCCTTGGTGTTACAAACGCTCCTGAATCGCACGGCTCACCTGGAATCCCCCACGGTGGCTGCTGCGCCAGTCTCTCTGCAGGCACCCGCCTCGAGTATTTCCTCTATAAGAGGTATGTCTGGATCTGCTCTGCTTCCCCAGCGATTTGGGGTCGATCCAGTTCAATGCAGAGGGTTTCTCAATCAGGTTGAGATATACAGTGGTGTGAAAAAGTGTTTGCCCCCTTCCTCATTTCCTGTTCCTTTGCATGTTTGTCACACTTAAGTGTTTCGGAACATCAAACCAATTTAAACAATAGTCAAGGACAACACAAGTAAACACAAAATGCAATTTGTAAATGAAGGTGTTTATTATTAAAGGTGAAAAAAAATCCAAACCATCATGGCCCTGTGTGAAAAAGTGATTGCCCCCTAAACCTAATAACTGGTTGGGCCACCCTTAGCAGCAACAACTGCAACCAAGCGTTTGCGATAACGTGCAATGAGGCTTTTACAGCGTCCTGGAGGAATTTTGGCCCACTCATCTTTGCAGAATTGTCGTAATTCAGTTACATTAGAGGGTTTTCGAGCATGAACGGCCTTTTTAAGGTCATACCACAACATCTCAATAGGATTCAGGTCAGGGCTTTGGCTAGGCCACTCCAAAGTCTTCATTTTGTTTTTCTTCAGCCATTCGGTGGTGGACTTGCTGGTGTGTTTAGGATCATTGTCCTGCTGCAGAACCCAAGTTCGTTTCAGCTTGAGTACACGAACAGATGGTCGGACATTCTCCTTCAAGATCTCTTGGTAGACAGCAGAATTCATAGTTCCTTTTATCACGGCAAGTCTTCCAGGTCCTGAAGCAGCAAAACAGCCCCAGACCATCACACTACCACCACCATATTTTACTGTTGGTATAATGTTCTTTTTATGAAATGCAGTGTTCCTTCTACGCCAGATATACTTGGACACACACCTTCCAAAGAGTTCCACTTTTGTCTCATCGGTCCACAGAATGTTGTCCCAAAAGTCTTGGGGATCATCAAGATGTGTTGTGGAGAAATTGAGACGAGCTTTGATGTTCTTTTTGCTCAGCAGTGGTTTTCTCCTTGGAACTCTGCCATGCAGGCCATTTTTGCCCAGTCTTTTCCTGATGGTGGAGGCATGAACGCTGACCTTAACTGAGGCAAGTGAGGCCTGCAGTTCCTTGGACGTTGTTGTGGGGTCTTTTGTGACCTCTTGGATGAGTTGTCGCTGCGCTCTTGGGGTAATTTTGGGCGGCCGGCCACTCCTGGGAAGGTTCACCACTGTTCCATGTCTTCGCCATTTGTGGATAATGGCTCTCACTGTGGTTCGCTGGATTCCCAAAGCTTTGGAAATGGCTTTATAACCCTTTCCAGACTGATAGATCTCAATTACTTTCTTTCTCAATTGTTCCTGAATTTCTTTGGGTCTCGGCATGATGTGTAGCTTTTAAGGATCTTCTGGTGGACCTTACTGTGTCAAGCAGCTCCTATTTAAGTGATGCCTTGATTGTGAACAGGTGTGGCAATAATCAGGCCTGGGTGTGGCTAGAGAAATTGAACTCAGGTGTGGACAACCACAGTTATAGTATGTTTTAACAAGGGGGGCAATCACTTTTTCACACAGGGCCATGATGGTTTGGATTTTTTTTCACCTTTAATAATAAACACCTTCATTTACAAATTGCATTTTGTGTTTACTTGTGTTGTCCTTGACTATTGTTTAAATTGGTTTGATGTTCCGAAACACTTAAGTGTGACAAACATGCAAAGGAACAGGAAATGAGGAAGGGGGCAAACACTTTTTCACACCACTGTACTTCGAAATGCTGCCCCAGGTGTTTCCCTCGGATAGAAGCAAAGTAGGTTTCATGATATCTTTGCTTTCTGAGAAAGCCTTGGCTTGGGCTTACCCTCTATAGGAGACGCAAAAACCTGTTGTCTTGAGTTACCCTCAGTTTGTGGCCTCCCTTAAAAGGGTTTTTGACCTTCCTGCACGCTCCGCTTCTGCTGCCAAGTGCCTCATGTCCATCAAACAGAGTACAAGAACTGTTGCAGACTACGCCATTAAACTCCGTACTCTGGCAGCAGAGGGTGCTTGGAACAATGAGACCCTCCTGGCTGCTTTTTCTCATGGTCTCTCGGATTCCATCAAGGATGAGATAGCAGCCCGAGATATATCCACTGAATTGGAGAGCTTGATCTCGTTTGCCATCCTCCTTGACTCCAGACTCAGAGAAAGACTTTCTCTTAAGGAGCGCTTGCGGAAGCCTCCTGTAAATTTGCCTCCGAGCTTTGTAGTCCCACCCATGCCTCCCTCACCTCCCATGCCTCCTGGTACTGAGTTGGTCAGTGAAGATGAACTCATGCACCTGGGCTTCACGTGTCTCTCTGTGGATGAGAGAGCCTTTAGGAGGAGGGAGAGATTGTGCCTTTATTGTGGCCAGGCAGGTCACTTTTTAAAGTCTTGTCCCACCTGTCCAGGGAATGCCCAAACCTTGAGGTCCTGTCATTAGGTGGCGTTGTTTCATCCCCAGTTATACAGAAGGATAAGCCCCTGGTTTTGGTCACCCTTTCTTGGGCTGAGTCGTCCATTGAGATACAGGCGCTAACCGACTCTGGGGCTGCAGGCCTGTTCATTGATGCTGCATTTGTTTCGCAGCACTCGATTCTGCTGCAGCTGCGTGACACTCCTCTTGCTATTGAGGCTCTTGACGGGAGACCTGCCCATGTGACTCATGAGACGGTTGTCCATGGCCATAGGGGCTCTTCACCATGAGATAATCCAATTCCAAGTTATTTCCTCATCCAGATTTCCGCTGGTTATTGGTTTTCCTTGGTTACAGAGGCACAACCCCTCTTTTGACTGGCCCCGTGCTGAGGTTTTCTCCTGGTTACCACAATGCAGTGAGACATGCTTTCTGAAGGTATCCAAGGTCTTGTGCACCGCTTCACTCCCCTCCCTGCCGGAGGAGTACCGTGATTTTGGCGATGTCTTTGATAAAGGTCAAGCCAGTAGTTTGCCTCCACACCGGCCTTATGATTGTGCAATTGACGTTCATCCTGGTGTCATACCTTCTCGTGGTCGGGTTTACCCTTTGTCGGTCTTGGAGGATAAGGCCATGGGAGGAGTATGTTGCTGATGCACTTTCTCTAGGTTTCATCCGCAAGTCCTCGTCTCCTGCTGGTGCTGGTTTCTTCTTTGTGAAAAAGAAGAGCGGTGAACTGAGACCTTCTCTAGATTATAGGGGTCTCAATCGTGTCATAATTAAGAATGCCTACCCAATTCCATTGATGACAGAATTATTTAACCGCCTTAAGGGAGCAACGGTTTTCACAAAGCTTGACCTGAGAAGGGCATACAATCTCATGCGCATTAAGGAGGGCGACGAGTGGAAAACTGCATTTAATACCAGAACTAGGGATGAGCCGAACACCCCCCCCCCCCCCCCCCCGGTTCAGCTCGCACCAGAACTTTCGAACGGACCGAAAATTTGTGTGAACATTAGAACCCCATTGAAGTCTATGGGACCAAACGTTCAAAATAAAAAGTGCTAATTTTAATGGCTAATATGCAAGATACTGTCCTAAAAAGGGTTTGGGGACCTGGCTCCTGCCCCAGGGGTCAATGCCTAAAATGTTTTAAAAAATGTCCGTTTTTGCAGGAGCACTGATTTTAATGACGATTAAAGTGAAAAAAGTGAAATATTCCTTTAAATATCATGCTTGGGGGTGTCTATAGTATGCCTGTGAAGTGCCACGTGTTTCCAGTGTTCAGAACAGTCCCTGCACAAAATTACATTTAACTGAAAAAAATGCCATTTAAGACTGCTTGCGGTTTTAATGCAATATCTGGTTTCGGCAATGTGGGTCTTGTACGGATATTAAGGGGAACCCCGTACCCATATTAAAAAAGGAAAGACATGGGGCCCCCAGGCCCTATATACCCAGAACAGCAGTATACAGGCGGTGCAAACAAGACAGGGACTGTGTAGGTTTGTTGTGTTAAGTAGAATCTGTTTGTAATTTTGAACTGGTACATTTTTAAAGTGTAGCTCCAGTCAAAAAATATATTTTTAAGCTTTTTGCAAAACATAGGGAAGGGTTATCACCCCTGTATAATTTTTTTTGACGTCCGTCTTTTTTCATCTCACTTCCTGTTGTCTCCTTCCATTTGCAAGTAGGAGACGTTTGTAAGTTGGATGTTTGAAAGTAGGGGCCTGCGCTATATGGCTCTGCAGAAATGGGGGCATAAGGTGTTGGTGTTGCCACAACACTGTAAGCCCTCAAAGTGACTCTTGGTGGGCGCTGGAGTGCCCTGCTGTGAACGATTATATCAAGAATTGTAATTACATGCCATTGTTGAACAGTGGTAGAAAAGTTGGGCCTTTGGTGTTTGTGGTGCTGGTGCTGGTGCCACAACACTATAAGTCCTCACAGTTACTCTCAGTGGGCACATGAACGGACCCTGTTGTGAAATATTATATAAAGAATTGTAATTACATGCCCCTGTTAAACAGGGGCTGAAAAATTGGGCCTTAGGCACTGGTGCTGGTGCCACGACACTGCAACCTCTCCCATATACTCTGGTTGTAGTGCAGGAATGAGCCCTGCTGCAAAGCATTGCATCAAAAATTGTAATTAAACACCCCTGTTAAACAGGGGAAGAAAAATTGGGCCTTAGGCACTGGTGCTGGTGCCATGACACTGCAACCTCTCCTATATACCCTAGTTGTAGTGCAGTAATGAGCCCTGCTGCAAAGCATTGCATCAAAAATTGTAATTAAACGCCCCTGTTAAACAGGGGCTGAAAAATTGGGCCTTAGGCACTGGTGCTGGTGCCATGACACTGCAACCTCTCCCATATACTCTAGTTGTAGTGCAGGAATGAGCCTTGCTGCAAAGCATTGCATCAAAAATTGTAATTAAACGCCCCTGTTAAACAAGGGTTTAAAAATTGGGCTGGTGGCATCACCCAGAACAAAAAATGTTCTTCCAACATATCAGCGGAGGAGGAAGAGGATAGACAATCAACATAACAGGACAGTCACTCAGCATCAGCATAGGCAGTCTTGAAGGGATGTGATATTTAAAAAAAAAAATTATTCGGTTACATCAGCTTCAGGTGCTTGGTAGCTGTGGGTGATCCAAGACTAATTCATCTTTATGAAGGTCAGTCGATCAACCGAGTCGGTGGACAGGCGCACCCTGTGATTGGTAACAAAGCCACCAGCAGCACTGAAGGTGCGTTCCAAAAGAACGCTGCATGCAGGACAAGCCAGTAGCTCAATTGCATACTCTGCAAGCTCTGGCCAGTGATCCATCCTCAAAATCCAGTAACCCAGAGGATTTTCGGTGGGAAAGGTGTCCAAGTCTGACCTTTCTCCTAGGTATTCCTGCACCATGTAAATCAGACGCTGGCGTAGGTTGCTGGAACCGATCATACCTTGGGGCTGTGCACTAAAAAATTGTCTCAATGCATCGGTCAGACGGCCACCTTCTCCACCGCTCCTTCTGACCGATGCCTCAGCAACCCGTTGTCCAGGACCAGGAGTTTGTAACCTTCCAGTCTCTGGGAACGCATTGCACAGACCTTTCTGCAAGGCCTCCCGGAGATGTCTCATTCTCTGCTCCCTCTGCAATGGCAAGATACGGTCGGCAACCTTACCCTTGTACCGTGGATCAAGGAGAGTGGCCAGCCAGTAATGGTCCCTCTCCTTGATCCGAAGAATACGAGGATCCTTCCGCAGGCTTTGCAGGATCAGGGAGGCCATGCAGCGTAGGTTAGCTTAGGTATTCGGTCCGGAGTCCTCTGGGTCACTAAGGACAACATGATCCGCAGCTACCTCCTCCCAGCCACGTACAAGTCCACAGGTTTCTTGGGACTGTAAATCATCCCTACAAAACTGCTGCTGCTGCTGATGCTGAGTACCAGCCTCCACCTCCATGCTGACACAATAATCCTTCTCCTCCTCCTCCTCGTCCTCCTCCTGCGTGATGGGTGAGACAGCAGGAACACTGTCTGGATAAAGGGGGCCTTGAGAGGCAAGGAAGTCCTCCTCTTCCTGCCTCTGTTCTGTCTCAAGTGCCCTGTCCATTATTCCACGCAGCGTATGCTCCAACAGGTGGACAAGAGGTACAGTGTCACTGATGCATGCACTGTCACTGCTCACCATCTTTGTGGCCTCCTCAAACGGTGACAGGACAGTGCATGCATCCCTGATCATGCCCCACTGGCGTGGTGAGAAAAAACCGAGCTCCCCTGACCCTGTCCTGGTGCCGTAGTCGCACAGGTACTCATTGATGGCCCTCTGCTGCGTGTGCAGCCCCTGCAGCATGGCCAACGCTGAGTTCCACCTGGTGGGCATGTCCCATATAAGGCGGTTCTTGGGCAGGTTCAACTCCTTTTGGAGCTCAGCTAGCCGTGCACAGGCATTAAATGATTGTCATAAATGCACACAGACTTTCCTGGCCTGCTTCAGGACATCCTGTAAGCCCGGGTACCTGCCCAAGAACCGCTTCACCACCAGGTTAAGGACGTGAGCCACACAGGGCACATGGATCAGTTGTCCCTGTCGGAGGCCGGAGAGGAGGTTGGTGGTATTGTCGCAATCCACTTATCCTGGCTTAAGCTGGCATGTGTCAACCACCTCTCGGCCTGCCCCTGGAGAGCTGACGAAATATCTGCCCCAGTGTGGCTCATATCACCCAAACAAACCAGCACAAGCACGGCATGGCATCGTTTTGCCTGCGTACTTGCGTAGCCCCTTGAACGCCTACGGAGCACCGCTGGTTCTGAGGACAGAGCACTGGAAGAGGCCATGGAAGAAGAAGAAGAGGAGGAGGTGGAGGAGAGAGGTGTGTCACAACCAGTAGTAGCATTTTGGAGGCGTGGTGGCAGAACAACCTCCAACACTACTGCACCTTGTCCTGCATCCTTCCCAGTAGCCAGAAGAGTGACCCAATGGGCCGTGAAAGACAGGTAACGTCCCTGTCCATGCCTGCTGGACCATGAGTCAGCGGTAATATGCACCTTACCGCTGACCGCCCTGTCCAGCAAGGCAAGGACATTGCCTTCCACATGCCGGTAGAGAGCCGGAATCACCTTCAGTGAGAAAAAGTGGCGTTTGGGGACCTGCCACTGAGGAACCGCACATTGCATAAGCTCACAGAAGGGGGCCGAGTCTACCAACTGAAAAAGCAGCAGTTGAAGTGCTAGCAATTTAGCCAAGCTAGCATTCAACCACTGGGCATGTGGATGGCTGGGAGTGAACTTCTTTCGCCGGTCCAGCAGCTGGGGCAGGGAAATTTGCATGCTATAATCGGACGTGGGTGTACTGCTAGCAGAGTGCCCACAAGCACTTGGCTGTGACACACCTAATTCTACACCTTCATTCCTCTCAGATCAGGTTTCAGAGAGGACTGAAGGTCTAGTGGGGTTGGAGATACCACCTGATGAGGAGCAAGGAGAGGTCCGCTTTGTTCTTTGGTGTGGGTCTTTGAGGTACGCTTGCCAACGAGCTGCATGGCAGGTCAACATATGTCTGGTCAAGCATGTGGTGCCCAAGCAGCTGATGTTTTGGCCACACGAGATACACTTGAGACATATGTTGCAAATAGCAGCAGTGCGATCTGATGCACTCATCTCAAAAAAGGCCCACACCAAAGAACTTTTCTAAAAGTTAACACGCAGAGGCAGTGCCCTGCACAGGTGGAGCTCTGCGGTGTGATTCAGTCGGTGTGCTGCCCCTAAGCTGGCCCCCAGAGGGTATCCTGCCTTGTTGGACATGTGCCTCCTACTCCTCCTCTCTCCTACCAGGCACCCACGTGGAGTCAGTGCCCTCATCATCCCCTCCCTCTTCATCGCTGGAGCAAACCTGGCAGTATGTTGCAGCTTGTGGAACATGACTGCCAGATTGCTGTCCTTCTTGAGCATCCCCTCTCTCTGCACTAATGCTACTGCCTTCCTCTAGCTGAGTAACATCATCAGAGCCTACAAAACCCTGGGCATCCTCCTGGAGCATGTACTCAACACTGTGCTCAAAGAGTTCAGAGGACTCCTCAGGAGGACGTGGTGGGTCTAGGGAAGGAGTCACTGATGATGACATTGAGACGAGGGAAGGCGATGCGTTGGCAGCTGCTTTGCTAGTACCCTGAGCCTGGGTGAGAGAGGATGAGGAGGATGAAGAGGGCTTGGTCATCCACTCTACCAAGTCTTCAGCATGATGCGGCTTAACACGTCCAGCTGCCGAAAATAAGGACAAGTGTGTCCCATGGCCACGTGCTGTTGATGACGATGCACCGCGTCCACAACCAGCACTGTTGTCTCTAGACACAGAGTCTGCTTGCCTATGCCTGTCTGCCTCTCCTTGTTGGCCTTCCAGACATGGTAATGGCCTGAAGGGAGATGGGAAAACCAGAAATTGGGTAGTGTATATTATGCTGGAGCCACACAACCACCCACTAACTCCTGCAGATGCCTTTATTATAGAACAGGAATTAAAGGGTAGATACCGGTGTATACTGTGCTGTGCTGGAGGCACACAACCCCAACTAACTCCTGCAGATGGCAGATGGCTCAATTAGAGAAGAGCTATATAGGTGGATAATGGTGTATACTGCGGTCAGGGCACACAGACGACACCCACAATCTCCTACAGCTAACTGAAAGCTCTATTACAGAAGAGCAATATAGCTAGCTATATACTGTAGGCAGATAAAATGGTGTATACTGCGGTCAGGGCACGCAAACAACACCCACAATCTTCTACAGCTAGCTGAAAGCTCTACTACAGAAGAGCAATATAGTTAGCTATATAGGTGGATATAATGGTGTATACTGCGGTCAGGGCACGCAGACAACACCCACAATCTCCTACAGCTGACTGAAAGCTCTATTACAAAAGAGCAATACAGCTAGCTACATAGGTGGATATAATGGTGTATACTGCGGTCAGGGCACGCAGACAACACCAACAATCTCTTAAAACTGACTGAAAGCTCTATTACAGAAGAGCAATATAGCTAGCTATATAGGTGGATATAATGGTGTATACTGCGGTCAGGGCACACAGACAACACCCACAATCTGCTACAGCTGACTGAAAGCTCTATTACAGAAGAGCAATATAGCTAGCTATATAGGTGGATATAATGGTGTATACTGCGGTCAGGGCACGCAGACAACACTCACAATCTCCTACAGCTGACTGAAAGCTCTATTACAGAAGAGCAATATAGCTAGCTATATAGGTGGATATAATGGTGTATACTGCGGTCAGGGCACACAGACAACACCCACAATCTCCTACAACTGACTGAAAGCTCTATTTCAGAAGAGCAATATAGCTAGCTATATAGGTGGATATAATGGTGTATACTGCGGTCAGCGCACGCATACAACACCCACAATCTCCTACAGCTGACTGAAAGCTCTATTACAAAAGAGCAATATAGCTAGCTATATAGGTGGATATAATGGTGTATACTGCGGTCAGGGCACGCAGACAACATCCACAATCTCCTACAACTGACTGAAAGCTCTATTACAGAAGAGCAATATAGCTAGCTATATAGGTGGATATAATGGTGTATACTGCGGTCAGGGCAAGCAGACAACACCCACAAACTCCTGCAGATTGCTAAAAGCTCAATTACAGAAGAGCAAGAACGCTAAATTGGCCGATAACAAACGGTGTACACTGTGTTGAAGGTACACAGAGAACACCCACTATCTCCTACAGATGCTAACACACTACACAAGGCCGCCGCACTGGCGGTCTTATATAGTGTGGGGCGTGTACTACACAGCCTGAGCTATTATTGGCCACAGGCATCCTGCCTGTAGCCAATCATGGCTCTCCTCGCTGCCGGCACTGTGATTGGCCAAGCATGCAGGGTCACAGTGCATGCTTGGCCAATCGTGAGCCAGCAATGCACTGCGATGGCTTAGTGCATTGTGGGCCGTGAGTGCCACACGAATTTGGCGCATAATGTTTGGTATTCGCACATCAAGCTCATCCCTAACCAGAACAGGCCATTATGAATACCTGGTAATGCCTTTTGGCCTTTGTAACGCCCCAACAGTTTTTTAGGAATTTATTAACGATGTCCTCTGAGATTTGTTGCAATTGTATGTGGTGGTTAATCTCGATGATATCCTCATATTTTTCAAGTCCCTGGAGAGCCACCACACAGATGTCTGTTGTGTACTTCAGAAACTAAGAGAGAACAATCTCTATTGTAAACTGGAGAAGCGCGAGTTCCATCGTGAACAGATTACATTCCTGGGCTATGTCATTTCCATTGCTGGTTTTTCGATGGACCCAGAGAAACCGTCGGCAGTCCTACAGTGGCCTCGACCCATGGGTTTACGTCCTCTGCAGCGTTTTCTGGGCTTTACCAACTACTATCGGAAGTTTATTCATAACTTCTCGTCTCTGGTCAAGCCTCTGACTGATATAACCAGAAAGGACGGTAACCCACAGAGTTGGTCTCCGGAGTCCATTAAGGCCTTTGAGACTCTCAAGGCTGCCTTTGTTTCTGCTCCTGTGTTGGCACTTCCTGATCCTATGTTGCCTTTTATCCTAGAAGTTGATGCTTCTGAGACTGGAGTTGGCGCCCTTCTGTCTCAACGTCCTAACTCTGTGAGCGCTATGCATCCGTGTGGTTACTTTTCCAAGAAATTGTCACCTGAATGCAATTACGAGATTGGTGACAGAGAGCTGTTGGCGATCATTTTAGCCCTGAAAGAATAGAGACATCTCCTTGAAGGTACCACTGTGCCCGTTCTTATTCTTACTGACCATAAGAATCTTATATTCTTGTCTGAGGCTAACGGACTCTCTCCCAGAAGGGCGCGATGGGCTCTTTTCTTGTCAAGCTTTAATTACACTGTCTCATTCTTACCCGGTACTAAGAATGTAAGGGCTGATACGACAATTTTCCTCCACTTCCAAGTCGGAGTCAGTTCCGGTTCCTATGATTCCTCCTGATCGTATCTTGGCTACGGTTCGCACCAGTCTTACTTCTCCTTTGGGTGACAAAATTCTTGCTGCTCAGGTCCTTGCTCCCCCTGATAAACCTCGTGACTGCTGCTTTGTCCCAGAGAGTCTCCATACTGCAGTGCTCCAGACTTACCATTCTCCCAAGGTAGCTAGCCATCCTGGGAAGAATCAACTCATTTGGGCCATCTCCCAACAATTCTGGTGGCCTAGTCTACGAGCTGATGTTACTGCCTTCATAGCTGCCTGTCCCGTGTGTGCTCAGAGTAAGACTTCACGACACCTTCCAGTGGGCCTCCTACAATCCATACCCAATGGAGAGAGGCCCTGGACTCACCTGTCTATGGATTTCATTGTGGAATTGCCCAACTCCCAAGGCAACACTGTTATCCTTATGGTGGTTGACCGGTTCTCAAAGATGTGTCATTGTATTCCACTTAAGATGTTGCCCACCTCTAAGGAACTGGCTTCAATTTTTGCTTGGGAGATCTTTCACTTACATGGGCTACCCAAGGTGATTGTCTTGGATAGGGGCAGTCAGTTTCTCTCCCGGTTCTGGCAAGCCTTTTGTGCACAGTTGGGAATCCAGCTTGCGTTCTCTTCTGCGTATCACCCGCAGTCTAATGGGGCCGCAGAAAGAGCCAATCAGTCCTTGGAGCAATTCCTACGTTGCTATATTTCTGACCATCATAACAACCGGTCTGACCTATTACCTTGGGCAGAGTTTGCTCACAAAAGTTCCTTGAATTCTGCCTTCCGATTGTCTCCGTTTATGGCGAATTATGGTTTCCAACCTTCCATGTTGCCTGACCCGTTTGTTCCGCAGAGTATTCCTGCGTTAGAGGAGCATCTCCGTGATCTTTGTTCCACTTGGGTACAAGTCCAGGAGGCTTTGCGTCATGCTAATGATAGGTACAGACTCCATGCTGACTGCAGATGTATTCCTACCAGGTTGGGGACAGGGTCTGGCTGTCATCTCGCAACCTCCAGCTTCGTGTACCCTCACTGAAGTTTGCACCTCGGTTCATTGGGCCTTTCCGTATCCTTTCTGTATAGTGTTTAATTTCCTTCCAATCTGGAAGGGACACTGCGCTATCCCAATGTGAAAAAAGTGAAGCTGCTACTCTACTAAAATTGGATACTTTAGCAAAATACAGATATTATAAACAAAGAGTAGCGCTAAGCAATTATGAAAAAACAAAATTATAAATCAGACAAATATCCATATGAACATTACTCTTTTCTATAAAGTGAACAGATGAACACCAAATCTTTATACTGATAAATAGAAAAACAATGTGAAAAACTAAAATTAAAGTCCTTTATAAATCAAAACAGTTTTCCAGTCCCACGTGCAAAGCCTCAAATATGCCGCCTAATTCCCAGAAGAGTAATCATGCCAACACCGATGTGATGATACCACCACCTCAACAGATGCAGGCTTACCATATAAATGTGACCCAAATGGACATATGTTCTAAGGGTCTTGCAAGCTTTGAATTGGTTATAGATGTTCCAATTAGCAGATGTTAAGAGGTCCGATACCTTGGATTTAGCCAAGGTTAGACTAGCACGTAGTCCTCTCAAGATTCTTCCCACAAAACAATAGATTCTCTCCTCATAAACAGACCCAGTTCGAGGTGACAAATGCATAGAAAAATATTTATGTAGTTCAAAACAAGCGCTTCTTATAAAATAGGCAACAGTGGAGTCCCCCGACGCATTTCGTCCTCATAGACATCGTCTGGGGTGTCCTTCCATTGCTGCCAAAATCTCTTTTATAATCTAAAAGGCCCATTCAGCGAGATTCCACTCACCTGTGTCACCATGTATCACTTCCAGTTTGAGGAGGCCAAAGATGGCCACCGGGCGTGCCTTCCATGCCTCCATTTCAGCCTACCCCTCACATGACCGTAATGTACTAGATATGAGTGGTGTAATTCTGAGCCCTGTATTGCCAATCAAGATGTAAACAATAATTGCATCGCTCCCCAGATTTGAGACCTCTGTCACTTATTGTGCGCAAAAAACACATAAAATGCCATACCGTTCGGATGCAATGTCGTCACGTAATTTCCGGGCGACTGCGCCCACCAATGTAGAAAGTAAACAAAAAGCAGAACGAGGAAATGACGCGACGATGTACTCGCGTCACTTCCGGGTATGCGCTATGAGAGGTAAACAAAGGCAGAACAAGGATATGGTGCGACGATGTACTCGCGTCACTTCCGGGTATATGTTTGCCTCATCACCATAGCTACAAAGATGGACATAAAGGTCAATACGAAATCCATATGACGTGAATAGTCAGCTTCACCTCCGTGTGAGGAGAGTGCGAACCCCACGGTAATACACCACAGGATTGCATACATCACACTGAGGTGACATCACTACGTTAAGGGAGCGAATAACTTCACTAGCAATGTGAAATGCTCACAAAGGCACTGATACGTGAAATATATAAAATGATGTGTAAAACTCTCTATATATGTGCCCCATGAAGGTGACACTGTTGTATTCAAACAACAAAAAATACCCCTACACGGGGGAAATGTACAGAAAAACCTTAAATATATAAGATATATGAAACAAAAAATAAAACGTGAAGAATGGTGTATAAAGAAAAAAGACTACCAATGGGTAGTTTTCTAAAAAATTGATACCTGTTGTTATAAAAGGTGAGTGAAATCACGTACCAGGGCTACATATATTGAACGCACATACCAATTTAAAGTACATGTGACAAAAAATATGTATATTTCCACAAACTATCTATATAAATTTAAAAAGAAAATCATATCCTTTAACCAAATAAAATGGAAGCGATATAAGGTCATGAGAGAAAAAAAAAAAATATATAGGAAACCTTAACTGCAACGCGTTAATAATTCTCCCAGATAGACCCATCTTAATGTCTAAATTTTATGATTCATTAATAAAAGCGTTAATGTCCCACTCCACGTTCATACCGAATGGGGAGTGGGACTGGAGAGTGTAGATCCAATACATTTCTAGTCTTGACACGCCTCTTGTCATAGCGCCTCCTCTCCATGGGGGCACATATTTGTCTATCACAATGAATTGAGTACCCTTTGGATCACTATTGTGACATTCCTTATAGTGCCTAGGGACACTATGTTTGGATTCTTTTCTTTTAATTAAGGCTATGTGTTCACCCACTCTTTCCGAGAAAGTCCTAGTCGTCCTCCCAACATATTGTTTACCGCAAGGACAAGTAATTAAATATACCACATATCTTGTACTACATGTACAGAACGTTCTAATATTATATCTTATATTGGTAACTGTTGATATGAATTCTACTGTTTTACGTCTTCCAGATGTATTGTGTTGACATACAACACACCTTTTGCAAGGAAAAAAAACAATAAGATTATGAAAAAATGAAGGATGAATGGGTGGGTTTATAATATTAGGTGCAATGCGACTTTGTAGGGAAGGCGCTCCCTTAAAGAGGACCTTTGCTTGTTCTGGTAATTTTGATTTGAGTATAGGGTCACTTTTAAGAACATCCCAATGTTCGTTTATAATGCTTTTAATTTGTCTGTGTTGTACTGAAAATGTGGTCAACATAGCCCATTAAAGCTGTCCTCAGGTTCACGTTGTTGTCTACTCGCAACCAGGCTCTCTCTGCTCATATTGATCACCTTTTGTAATTCCTCATCAAGGGTCCTGACGTCATACCCCTTGGGTTCGGACTCTCCTCACACGGAGGTGACGCTGACTATTCACGTCATGTGGATTTCGTATTGATCTTTATGTCAATCTTTGTAGCTATGGTGATGAGGCGAACATATACCCGGAAGTGACGCGAGTACATCGTCGCACCATATCCTTGTTCTGCCTTTGTTTACCTCTCATAGCGCATACCCGGAAGTGACGCGAGTACATCGTCGCGTCATTTCCTCGTTCTGCCTTTTGTTTACTTTCCACATTGGTGGGCGCAGCCGCCCGGAAATTACGTGACGACATTGCGTCAGAACGGTATCGCATTTTATGTGTTTTTTTATGCACAATAAGTGACAGAGGTCTCAAATCTGGGGAGCGATACAATTATTGTTTACATCTTGATTGGCAATACATGGCTCAGAATTACACCACTCATATCTAGTACATTACGGTCATGTCGGGGGTAGGCTGAAATGAAGGCGTGGAACGCACGCCCGGCGGCCATCTTTGACCTCCTCAAACCGGAAGTGATACATGGTGACACAGGTGAATGGAATCTCACCGAATGGGCCTTTTAGATTATAAAAGAGAGTTTGGCAGCAGTGGAAGGACACCCCAGACGATGTCTATGAGGATGAAACGCATTGGGAGGACTCTACTGTTGCCTATTTTATAAGAAGTGCTTGTTTTGAACTACATAAATATTTTTCTATGCATTCGTCACCTTGAACTGGGCCTGTTTATGAGGAGAGAATCTATTGTTTTGTGGGAAGAATCTTGAGAGGACTACGTGCTAGTCTAACCTTGGCTAAATCCACGGTATCGGACCTCTTAACATCTGCTAATTGAAACATCTATAACCAATTTAAAGCTTACAACCCTTAGAACATATGTTAGTTTGGGTCACATTTATCTGATAAGCCTGCATCTGTTGAGGTAGCAGTATCATCACATCGGTGTTCGCATGATTACTCTTCTGGGAATTAGGCGGCGTATTTGAGGCTTTGCACGTGGGACTGGAAAACTGTTTTGATTTATAAAGGACTTTAATTTTAGTTTTTCACATTGTTTTTCTATTTATCAGTATAAAGATTTGGTGTTCACCTGTTCACTTTATAGAAAAGAGTAATGTTCATATGAATATTTGTCTGAATTATAATTCTGTTTTTTCATAATTGCTTAGCGCTACTCTTTGTTTATAATAACTTTCCATATCCTTCGCAGGATTAACCCAGTAGCTTACGGGTTGGACCTTCCTCCTAGTATGCGCATCTCAAACGTGTTTCCTGTCTCCTTATTGAAACTGTTGGTCTGTAACCGATTTACCACCTCAGTACCACATCCTCACCTTATTCAGGTTGAGAACCATGAGGAGTATGAGGTACAATCCATTGTTGACTTCTGTAGGTTCCGTGGGCGCATACAGTACCTGGTGCATTGGAAGGGGTACGGTCCGGAGGAACGCTCCTGGGTTTCATCCTCTGGTGTACATGCCCCTGTCCTCCTCCGCGAGTTCCATAGGCAGTTTCCCCTCAAGCTCGGTGGCCCTCCGAGGGAGAGGGGTCATTGAGGGGGGGTACTGTCAGGACTGGCTTAGCCCTTCCTCCTCTGGGCTGGCCACTTAGCTGTCGGCTAATTGCCAGCTCTCTTCTCTCTCCACAGTTACCAGCTGTTCCCGATGATGCTCGTCTGACCTGCCTATTTAAAGCCTTCCAGCTCACTCTTTCCTTTGCCTTCGCGTTGGTCACATCACTAGGAACCATCTCCTGCTGTTTGTTTCAAGACTGGCTTGCTGACACTCCTCCTGGCTTCTATCCTACTTGCAGTTGCTCTTCTTGGATCCCTGACATCTGGACTGGCTGATTATCCGATCTGGTTTATGAACTTTGGACTGGCCGACTACCCGATCTGGCTACTGGACTCTGGCTATGCTGACTACGCTTTTTTCTATTTACCTTTTATTTTTATTAATAAACAAGTGTGATTTGATTGTACTTCTGTCTCTGTCTGTTTCATGGTTCCTGACAGCGCGTTTTTAAACCTGCGTTTTTGATGCATTTTTTTTACATGCAGTTTTCATGCACTTTGCTTTTTTTTTCTCCATAAAGGGGTTGTAAAGGTAAAAGTTTTTTCACCTTAATGCATTCTATGCATTAAGGTGAAAAATCATCTGACAGTGCTGCCCCCCCCCCCATCCCCCTAGTTTTACTTACCTGACCTCTCGAAAGTCCCGCGCTCGCCCCCGATGTCCTCTTCGCCTCACCCTGGCCATTGATTGGCTAGAGTGGATGGAGTGAAAGCAGCGCAGCCATTGGCTCGCACTGATGTCAATCACATCCAATGATGCAGAGCGCTGGGGAGCAGGGCTGAGTGATACCGAGCTGCACAGTGGAGGTAAGTATAGCATGTTTGTTATTTTATTTTAGTGACTTTTTAACAAACTGAGAATAGCTGGTTGTAAGAAGCAGGCCAGAAAGCCAGCTGAAGCATCCTTGACATCCGATGGCGTAGGGTACCCCCAATCCACACGAGGCCCTAATCCATGCATGCAGCCCAGCAGGCCAGGAAGGGAGGGGTGAGCCCCCTCCTGAACCATGCTTGGCCACATGCCCTCAACATGGGGGCGCCAAGCCCTCCCAAAGCACCTTGTCTCCATGTTGATAGGGACAAGGGCCTCTTCCCCACAACTCTGGCCGGTGGTTGTTGGGGTCAGTGGGCAGGGGGCTTATTGGAATCTGGGAACCCCTTTTAACAAGGGGGTCCCCAGATGTTAGCCCACTCCCTATGTGAATGAATATGGGGTACATAGTACCCCTACTCATTTACAAAAAAAGTCCTTTATTAAGAAAGGAAAAATATAAAAACAATGTCCCCCAATGTAGATCGGGCGCCACTACCAACCCAAAAAAGTTAAAAAAAAGCACAGCTCGCTCAGAAGGCTCCCACCCTCTGCCAGCTCTGCCATCTGACAGTTCTTAAATCGTTAAGGGGCAGGGCTACACAGTGGTGACCCTGCTCCCTGTGACATCACAGACCCAACCTGCGTTATTCAATGAAATCACAGTGGGGTGGTGTTGTGTGGATGGCTAGGGGTGCTATGTACCCAAAACTCAATCACATAGAGGAGTGAGACCTGGGGACCCCCTTGTTAAAGAGGGCTTATCAGAATGTGGAAGACCCCCACAACAACCAGGCAGGGTTGTGGGGAAGAGGCCCTTGTCCCCATCAACATAGGGACAATATGCTTTAGGGTGGGGGAGCCCCCTGCCCTAAGGGACCCATCCAGGTTGATGGCATGTGACCTGGTAGGGTTCAGAAGGGGGGGCGTTTGCTAGTTCCTTCCCTTTCTTGGCCTGCCAGGCTGCATGCTCGTATAAGGGTCTGGTATGATTTTTAGGAAGGCCCACACCATTTGTTTGTAAAAATGTTGGTGTGAGGCCCAACGTGCCTGGTATGGATTGGAGAGGGGGACCCCACACTCTTTCTTCCCTAATTTATTTATTGCCAGCAATTCTTTTTTTACATTGAGCTGTCAGCGGGGAACTCCTTGATAGCTGATGACTCATCGGCTGTTAAGAACGAGTCAGCCGGCTATGCGGTCCAATCTTAATAACCAGCTATATCCAGTCTGCTATGGAGAGAAAAATAAATTGCAGAACACAAAATGCATGCAAAAACGCATCATAAAACTCAACACTGTTTTTGTTGAGGGTCCATTGAAGTCTATTACACGCAAATTGCAATCTGCTGCAGTAAAAAAGTCTGACCCTTTCCAAAGTTGCACCGGCTGAAGATCGCATAGATGTGAATGTGTATCATAGGAAACCATGTTAAATGAACTGTAAGGCCGCGTACACACGGGCGGACTGTTCGTCCAACTTTGTCCGCTGAACAGTGTTTGGGCGGACAGTCCGCTCGTGTGTGGGCTTTCAGCGGACAGTTTCAGCGGACAGTTGGACGGACAAGGTTTTTCGGAAATTCCGTAAAACTGTCCGCTGAAACCTTGTTTCAGCGAACAGTCCGCTCGTGTGTAGGCTTGTTCGTCAAACAAAGTTGCGCGCATGCTCAGAAAGGATTTTCACGCCGAAAGCTATAATGCAGTGTATAGGACGTCGTATTTTTCGTCCCGTCGTACGTGCCGTTCACGTCATCGCGCACGGTTTCAGCAAACTGTTCGTCCGTCGTGTGTGGCCATGTCCGTCCATGCTAAGTTTGAGCGGACTGTTTGCCGAAACTGTTGGACGGACAAAGTTGGGCGAACAGTCCGCGCGTGTGTACGCGGCCTAATGCATTTCTGCAAACTACAAAACGCACTAAGAATTCATAGGTGTAAACCTAGGGTAAACTTTTTCATTTTGTCCTGGGTTATGTTCTCCACCCCTTTTTGTGTTCCCTTCTATTTCCTCTTCAGTTTGGTTTGCTTGTGTGTCCCCATGCCTGCCCCGGGGGTGTTTTGTGAATTCCCCATCTGTTCTCCACTCCTGGACCCCTTTGGCTCAAGGATGGTGAGCCAATATACCCTGTAATATGTTAATGTTATTTGTATTTGTATTTTTTTTGTATATGTTTTTGCATTTTTGATACTTTCTATTATTTCTTCATTTTTATTTGCCATTTGTTCACACTGTTCTAAGGTTCTCTTCAGTTCTTCCTGATGAAACACCTTGGGATAAATATCTCCCCATCTGGACATTTCTAAAAGTGACATCCTATTTATATATCTGTAGCGCTGGTACTCCTAACGATTACACGCTATTTGTTAAATTTCGTTTTTGCCCAAAACTGTAATGAGTTTTGGGACTAATTTTGCTAAATTGTACTTTGGCATCAGTTTGGCTGGTCTGTATAGAAGTTCTGCCTGGTCATAGGTGGGGTTGTACACCTGTGGGAGGCTTTAGAACACAGTCTGGTTGGACGCATTGGGTACCAATCTCTGAACCAATCAGTGGGAGTTTGTCTCAAGGCGTAATACGGGAAGGGGTAATTAAGGTGCCGGAGTCACGTGGTTCGGGGTTCTGGTCCAAAAGTTATTGCTGACTCTGTGGTCCTGGTCCTCTTGACCAGCCCCCGGGGGCCCTCATGGCCTGGGGTGCGGATACATCCATTTCCAAGCTTCATAACTGGCTAAATCAAGGCACAGTAACTGGAAGGAGGATTCTAATGTGTTTCAGTACCGTCTCGGATTTTGGAGAGGCCCAGCAACTCTACATGTGTCCAGGGAAGGACTCTTCGGTGAGAGAGCCATGCACAAGGCTGGCTGCTCAGTAAGAGCCTGGAAGCTGACCTGCCATGGACATTGATTGAATCCACAATTCTTACGGTATCGCCGGACCGGCTGAAAGATTCTGGTACAGTAAGAAAAGTTCCTACTTCTACCCTTCCAGTTGTAACTAAGTTTGCAAGTTTTCAACCAAGTCTGTGTGAGAGACTTTGAAAAGCTAGAATTACCTGTTGGCTGCTAAACCCAGAACTTAAGGATTTATCCAACAGTTAAAGAGTCCAGTTGCAAGCGGCTGTTCCCTGGACTGTGTACATAGAGAGAGACTTTTGTTGAGGTCAGCAGTTCCAAGCACCTGAGCTAAACTCTATCCTGATATCCTCTATTCCTAATTTAGAGACTGAGTTTGTTCAACCGTTTTATGCAAAATAAAAATCCTAACAAGGAATTCAAGTCTCTACAATTACTGGGTCAACCCTGGGAACCCCTAGACAAGGACAACGAGTACAAGCTGGAGGAGGTAATCGGTAAGCCCAGGAAAATTTCAGCAGCTCCTTCGGGGGTAAGTGCTACATATCCATAAGTTAACATATGGTTGAACAGCCATATAGGTCTACATATATAATAGTGTGCTGTACTCATTCAGTGTGGGATTTATGAGAGAAACTTTGAACATCCCAGCATGTAATAGCTAAATTCATCTCCACAAATTCACCTAATTGCTTTTAGAGGGTGTGACACGCCAGGTACATATTTCCATATGTGGTGGCAATATCCAGTTGTTGAAGAATTCTGGAAGAACATATTTCTTATGGCTTCTAAAGCTCTGGAAACAGCAATTCCTCCAGATCCTGCTATGGTACTTCTAAACCTTAAGCCCCCTACATTCACCCAGGGCCGTCTTTAATTTTGATTGGGCCCTGGGCAAACATTTTCTTGGGGCCCCCCCTCCATTCTGAGACATCAAAGGGTAGACTCAAAATCAGTTTGCTGCAGCAGATCACGCAGTGATTGCAATTGTTTGCCAGAGGTTACAGCCTATCCTTACTGCTCGCTGGCTGGTTGCTAGAGGTTACAACACATAATTTCTGCTTGCCGATTGGTTGCTAGAGGTTAATGCACATCATTACCACTTACTGATTGGCTGCTAGAGATTAAAGCAGATCACTACTGTTCGCTGATTAGTTGCTACAGGTTAATGCACATCATTACCTCTCACTGGGCAGTGGAGCAATCCTAAATAATTGAGCAAGTAAAGGGGCACATTAATACACATACTACAGGAGAGTATCAGAGAGTGCAGACATAATACAGGAGAGGTTCAGAGACTGCGGACATACTTCAGGAGACAATCAGAGACTGCGGACATACTGCAGGAGACAATCAGAGACTGGGGACATACTGCATGAGACAATCAGAGACTGGGGACATACTACAGGAGACAATCAGAGACTGTGGACATACTGCAGGAGACAATCAGAGACTGCAGACATACGGCAGGAGACAATCAGAGACTGCAGACATACTGCAGGAGACAATCAGAGACTGCAGACATACTGCAGGAGACAATCAGAGACTGTGGACATACTGCAGGAGACAATCAGAGACTGCGGACATACTGCAGGAGACAATCAGAGACTGCGGACATACTGCAGGAGACAATCAGAGACTGCGGACATACTGCAGGAGACAATCAGAAACTGCGGACATACTGCAGGAGACAATCAGAGACTGCGGACATACTGCAGGAGACAATCAAAGACTGCGGACATACTGCAGGAGACAATCAGAGACTGCGGACATACTGCAGGAGACAATCAGAGACTGCGGACATACTGCAGGAGACAATCAGAGACTGCAGACATACTGCAGGAAACAATCAGAAACTGCGGACATACTGCAGGAGACAATCAGAGACTGCGGACATACTGCAGGAGACAATCAAAGACTGCGGACATACTGCAGGAGACAATCAGAGACTGCGGACATACTGCAGGAGATAATCAGAGACTGCGGACATACTGCAGGAGACAGAGACTGTGAACATACTGCAGGAGACAGAGACTGTGGACATACTGCAGGAGACAATAAGAGACTGCAGACATACTGCAGGAGACAATAAGAGACTGCGGGCATACTGCAGGAGACAATAAGAGACTGCGGACATACTGCAGGAGACAATAAGAGACTGCGGACATACTACAGGAGACAATCAGAGACTGCGGACATACTGCAGGAGACAATCAGAGACTGCGGACATACTGCAGGAGACAATCAGAGACTGCGGACATACTGCAGGAGACAGAGACTGTGGAAATACTGCAGGAGACAATAAGAGACTGCGGACATGCTGCAGGAGACAATCAGAGACTGCGGACATGCTACAGGTGATGGTCAGAAAACTTTCAGCAATGCACAGCTTGACACTTGAATAACACAGCTCAGAGTTTAAGCAGTCAGGCATTTTATGGGTGTAAGGATATACCTGGGCAGCCAAACTCACTACATACATTTAGAGGTATGTGGGCGGGGCTTCCATTCTCTGATCTCACTACAACAGCCGGGAGCTCCACTGATGCTTTGTAGGGGGGCCCCGTTACCCGTGAATTGGGGCCCAAATGAAGGTTTTACAGAATGCACAGAGGACACGGGAGGCGGTATTCCCGCGCTAGCCAGCTGAGAGGGGGCGGGGCCGGGAGCTCCACTGATGCTCTGACCCCGCCCCATGCAGCCTGTATGCTCGGAACAGAGTGGCTGTAGTGAGAGCCAGTGATCTGAGTGGGAGTGTCAGTGGAGCTCCCGGCCCCACCCCCTCTATACTGGCTGGGGAATACAGAGGTCCGGGGCGGGGCCAGGAGCTCCACTGACGCTCCCACTCCGATCACTGGCTCTCACTACAGCCGCTCTGTTCCGAGCATATAGGCTGCACAGGGGCGGGGTCAGAGTGTCAGTGGAGCTCCCGGCCCCTCCCCCTCTCAGCTGGCTAGCACGGGAATACAGCCTCCCGTGTCCTCTGTGCACTCTGCAAAACCTTCATTGGGGCCCCAATTCATGGGTAGCAGTGCGGGCTCCCCTACAAACATTGGGCCCAGGGCAGGTGCCCCGTTTGCCCTGCGCTAAAGACGGCCCTGCACTCACCCACACCCAATTTCAATTGATTATTCAACTTAGTACTGCAGCTAAACAAAAGATTGCTAAGGCATGGAAGTCTCAAACTCTAATTGTTGCCAAAGCTAAACACAGAATGAACAGAGCACTCATATACGCTAAGATGATAGCTATTGAAGAGAATAAGATCAATACATTTTGCAAGATTTCGCAACCATAGGTTAAACACTACTTCACCACCGATTTTGACCAATCTTTGTTGTTACCACACTAGGTTATATAGAATATTTACCAATTAAATGTGCATATCTGCCATGAGCCAGGGCCCCCCCCCCCCCCCCCCCCGGGAAACTCCTCTCGTTTATCTTTTCCTTTCCCCTTTCTTTGCTATTCTCTTTTCTTGTGTTTATTTATTTTTATTTTTTTCTCTAAGCTTCTCTCCCATTAGACTGGTTTATTATGGAGTGATATATCAGTTATATATCCCTTTCTTTTTTTAATGTTTACAATATATAATATATATTTATATTCAGGGCCATCTTTAATATTGACTGGACCCTGGGCAAAAAAATTCTTGGGCCCTCCCCCATGCAATTTTGCTCTCCGCCTGCTATGAGACATGCAATAAATAGCAGCTAGACATAAAATACGTTTACTGTATCAGATCAGGCAGTGATTTGTTGCCAAAGGTTACAGCATATCATTACTGCTTACTGACTGGTTGCTAGAGGTTACAGCACACATTGAGGCTCACTGATTAGTTGCTATAGGTTACAGCACATGATTTCTGCTTGTTGATTGGTTGCTAGAGATTACTGTACAGTAATACTGCTCACTGATTGGTTGCTATAGGTTACAGCACATCTTCTCCTCACTGCAGGGGGGCATGATATACATATGAATGCTGCCTTTATTTACATATCAATGCAGCCGGCCTCAGCTATTTACATATGAATGCTGCTGCTATTTACATATGACTGCTGCCGTTATTTACATATGAATGACAGTTATTTACATGTAAACACAGGGTCTGCAGGTGAGTCATCTGTACACAACAATAGGGCAGAGTCGGGCAGCATTAGTAGCAGCTTCACACTGAGATATGAGGACACAGCACAGGGCTAAAAACTTTAAGGTAGCTGCTTTGGGCCCCACAACAATGATAGGGTCCAGGGCAGCTGCCCCTTTTGCCCTTTTGCCCTGCCTTAAAAACGGCACTGATTATATTATTTTATTTTCCTTTGTGAAAACTCAATAAATATATTTAACAAGAACATCCCAGCATGTAGCAGGTTCATGTCTGTTTTAATTATACTTGTGTTTTTTAAGATTTTGGACTTTTTGAAATAAACTTCAACAGTCCATTTTGAAGGTATAGATTTAAAATGGAATAGGCAGTCAGTACGTCATGATTGTTCAATTTGCAAATTTATACAGTATACCATAGTTTGTAGACTTTATTATTTTCACGCAAACTAAATAATATACATTGATTTGGGTTGTTTTTAACAAAGACATTTAACAAAATATAGGTTGGCTTAAGTTTAGGAGAAAAGTCTATTTGCAAAATGTTTTAACAAAAACTAACAAAATGTTTTCTCAAAAAGTAAGTATTTTTTCCTTTAACCACTTGCCGCCCACTGCACGGCAATATACGTCAGCAGCAGCAGGAAAATGAGTGTACCTCTACGTCCATTTTAATTGGCGGGGCTTGCGGGCGCGTACCGCATACAGGGTGACCGTATCCGCAGGACGGGTCTCCCGGCGATCATGTAACAGAGCCGCAGAATGGGGAATTGCCCATTGTAAACAAGGCATTTCCCCATTCTGCCTTGTGACATGACAGAGATCACTGCTCCCTGTCATTTTGGGGGATATTTATTATAGCAAAGAGTAAAAAATATTGCTTTTTTTTCTAAATTGTTCCTCTTTTTTGTTTATAGCACAAAAAATAAAAACCTCAGAGGTGATCAAATACCACCAAAAGAAAGCTCTATTTGTGGGAAAAAGGATGTCAATTTTGTGTGGGTGCAATGTTGCACGACCATGCAAATTGTTAGTTAAAGCAACACAGTGCCAAAACGTAAAAGGTGCTCTGGTCGGGAAGGGGGTAAAATCTTCCGGGGCTGAAGCATTTACATAGTAAAAAATAGAAAAAAAATCTAGTGGCATTTAAATGCTACCAAAAGAAAGCTCTATAAGTCTCAAAAAAAATAATATAAAATTAATGTGGGTACAGTATTGTATGACTGAGTAATTGTCAAAGTATGACAGTGCTGTAGATTGTAAAACTGCATGTTCAGGAAACCGGTGAGCCATTCCAGTCTTGAAATGAATAGATTTATTATATGCAGAACTGAATTGCACAACATGTCTCACCTGCATCTGATTATGTAGTCAGTCAGTGTTACTGTTCCTCTATTTAAAGTGGTAATAAACACAATTTTTATACTTTCCTCCATTAAAATCATTAAAAATCAATGTACATGGTGTTGATTGAAAAATCTTTCTAACCTGTGCAATTCTGTTGAAAAAAGTGCTATTCAATCTAATGACGTCACTGGTGCATGTGCATCGTTACCGTGATTCATGACATGCTTTTTGTGCCATTTGTCCTTTCCATAGTGTGGCGTGCACTCGTCATCCAGTCTCGGCAGCATTGCATTAAAAACCCATGAGACTTTATCCAATCACTGGACAAGCAGAGAAGGAAAAAAATTGGCTCTGCTAATACTCAAGATGCATGCGTGAGATTTCGGACAGCACAGACAGAAAGGAGCAGAAGTAACAGACAGCACAGTTGAGAAGGACAACAGCTAAAAATGGCTTTGGATTTAGATAGGAAGCAGGAAAGCAAAAGTAAGCTAAAAAAAAGTAAGAAAACACAGAGGGTGGTAATTAATAAAGCGTAATGAGGCCTAAAACTATTTTGTAATGTCTATAATGCTTTTTACAAGTTGGGTGGCTGACGCCCCTGTTTCCTGTTTAATTGCTAGATAAATGTGCTCCACACATAACCCTGCTTGCTGCCTTGTATTACTTCAACTACTACTTGTACCTGATCCTGGCTTTTGATTTTTTGCCACCTGCACTGCCTCTGGCTTGTGACCCTGCCATTGATTCTCTGTTGCCTGCACTGTCAGTTAGTTGATTTGCATCTTTTGATTGCTAAACAAGCAATGTTGCAAGTCATTGCTGCCATTCTGCTAAGTAACAATTGACAACATTTTTTAAAATATATATAATACTTATACAGATATTGTCATATGTATGAGTATGCATAAAAAGCATAATTGTTTCCCCCACCCCTTTTAAAATGCTTGCTTCACCACATGGCAGTGGCATACCATCTTCCATAATTACACGAGTACTGGGTATTCTATTTTTTTATCCATTTTAATTCTATCTTCTAATAGAAAACTGTTTTATCTATATAATTTGCTACAGTGCTCAAATTCAGCAATGTGATCGTGAATTTTAAACAAAATGAATGCTGGCAATGAGCTACTGATAATACGATTGATTAGGCCCACTGAAAAAGCCCTGACTTCTTTTGACTTGCTTGCTGAATCATACCAGCATCTACAATTAGTGAAGAATAAAATGAGGTGTTCTATATGCTTTTCTCACAACTTTAATATATTAAGATTAAGGAAGATTACCTGCTGCCATTTGCTGCAGCTTTATCTCCCTTCCTAATGTTATGCTCTGTGGATTCCTATTAAGTTGATATAGGAGCCAAGGCTATCTGCATTTACTGTTAATTAGTTTTCAGACTACTTTGGAGATGCAGCAGCAGTAGTTTACTATTCCACTATTCCATGTGTATAGTCTGAACATATAATTTCATTTTTTTACATTTCAGATTATATTATTCTTGGGTTTACTGAGCTAGAACTGTATAGGAAATGCAAAACATAGAAATATATTTTACATAAATATTGCAGATCTACATGTGCTGGATTGGGGACCACAAACAAAAGGTTATGATGTATTATTAGATACTTCATATTGATAAGGGAATTGGTAAAAACTGATGAAAGCCATAAACTCAGAACGAGTGTACAAAAAATATCACATGGACAGTAAGACCAGCAAGAAATTATGAGTTATCAATAAAGGCATTTAAGTCAACATCCACATTTAAGCCATGAGGAACATATGACCTAACTCTATGTATCCATGAAATTTCCATTCTAGATAGCTCTCTAACCAACAAACTACCTCACCAATGGGCCCTACATTTATCAATACTCAAAAAGATAGTTTTACTGGGATGTAGTGAATGGCATAATGCTTTGATACTGAATGGTGTCTGAACCCTTTTCTAATGTTGCTGATATGTTCATTTAAACTTACTTGCAGGGCCTGTTTGGCGCTGCCCACGTATTGTAGCCCGCATGGGCACTGCAACAAATAGACTACACCAGTAATGGAGCATGTCTAGCATGAATGTCACGTCTACCCCAACGCAGGTGGTTAGATACTATAGCTAGCTACTGTGTGCTTCACCTATAGCAGTCCCCTTTACCTTAAGACAAGCAGGCCTACCAGTACTTGGTTGCCCCCAGGACGTTATACACAATGCTATAGTGTCTGGCCATCGGTCAGAAACCATGAATCAAACTGAGACAGAAGTACAGTTAAATCACACTTGTTTAATAATAATAATAAAAAGGGTAAACAGAGTAAATATAGTCAAAACATAGCCAGAGTTCAGAACCAGAATGGTTAGTCAGACAAGCCAAAACGCCAGAGAGCCAGAGATGAGCATAGTAGAACAGCAAGCAGGATCTGGAACACAGGAGAGCGTCTAGAGATGTGACCAAGGCAAAGGCAGAGGTCATCTGGAGTGGACGGCTTAAGTAGGCAGGACTAATGAGTAGGATATCATCAACAGGTGAGTCACTGTGGAGAGATTGGACCGGGCAATTAGCCAACAGATGAGCAGCCAACTTTGAGAAGGAAGGGCTGAGTCCAGCTCTGACAGTACCCCCTCCTCAATGACCCCTTCCCCTCGGAGGACCACAAGGCTTGAGGGAAAAATGTCCATGGAAATCACGGAGGAGGACAGGGGCATGTACGTCTGAGGATGAGACCCACGAGCTTTCCTCTGGACCGTACCCTTTCCAATGCACCAGGTACCTATGGGAGTCAACAATGGACTTCATACTCCTCATGGTTCTCAACCTGTAAAGGGTGAGAACGAGGCACCGAGATGGTAAAGGTGAAAAGTTTTAATGAGACATAAAATTATTTTGAAATCCAAATATTAGAAGGAAGGTCTAATGCGTAAGCCACTGGGTTAATCCTGCAAAGAATACGGAAAGACCCAATCAACCGAGGTGGGAAATCCAGAGAGGGAACACAAAGTTGGAGGTTGTGAGAAGATAGCCAGACCCTTTCCCCAACCTGGTAGGAAGATGCAGGCAGGTGTCTGCAGTCAGCATGGAGTCTGTACCTATTATTAACATGTCACAAAGCCTCCTGGACTCCTGGAGATGCTCCTCTAACACAGGAATACTCTGTGGAACAAATGAGTCAGGCAACATGGAACATAGTTCTGCATAAAAGGGGACAATCGTGAAGCAGAATTCAAGACACTATTGTGAGCAAACTCTGCCTATGGTAAGAGGTCTCACCAGTAGTAATTATGGTCAGAAATAGGAATGAGCTTCGAGTTCGAGTCAAACTCATGTTGGATTCGAACATTGCCTGTTCGCCTGTTCAGCGAACAGTGAACAATTTGGGGTGTTCGCGGCAAATTCGAAAAGCCGCGGAACACCCTGTACAAGTCTATGGGAGAAATCTAAAGTGCTATTTTTTTTTCTCAATAACTCTTTTATTGAAAGGAATTTCACATACAGTTGAAATGCCATGGTCTTTCGACCAACAATACATGAAAAAAAAAAACGTTCACCTTGAATTTACATGGCTATGCAATTGTCTCAAGTTCGTGTGCACTATCTATCTGCTTTCCATGTTTTATTGTATGCTTCTCAAGGCTGGTCAGATCAAGTTATATAAACAACTAATGCAAATGCTGTTAAACAGACCATCCAACTGGTATAGTGGGTGGGTACTTAGGTCCCCAACGGCACCCAATAAAAGGGGAGAAAAAAAAAAGGGGGGTGGGGGTTGGAAACAAAGGGGGGCGAGGGCTCGGCCAATCTAAACCAGTACCTGATTCCGGACCAGTAGATTCCTCCTGGCGGTGCCACAATTCCCAAACCAGGTTGTGCACGTCCAGGCGGTCCTGCATCCATGCTGTCATCTTCTCCATTATCTCTACTTCTTTAATCCTAGCATACAGTGCTCCCTCCGGAGGAGGGAAGCGACTCTTCCAGTGTAGTGCTACTAGGCAGCGAGCTCCCGTGAGAACATGCCTGACTAGTTTCCCCTGTGGGGTTGGGATTTTCAAAGGAGAAAGCTCCAGCAGGAAAAATTTAGGGGTGATGGGGATCTCCCTCTCAAGGAGGTGAATCAGGAGTAGCCGAACTGACTCCCAGTAAGGTACTATCAGGGAGCATGCCCAGTAGACATGGTGGAGTGTACCCCTGGCTCCCAGGCATCTCCAGCAGCGGTCGGAACTGGTTGGGTGGATGGCATGGAGCACGTCAGGGGTCATGTACCAGAAATAGAGTTTCTTATAAATATTTTCTTTGTAGAGCGTGCACAGTGAGGTCTTGGAAGCCTGGGCCCATATGACCTGCCATTATTACACGGGTATCTCCTCACCCAGTGCCTTTTCCCATTTAATCGTATATTTATGCTTGCCCATGGAGACAGCGGGCATGTCATTCAGTATTTTATAGATGTCCGAGATCAGACCTCTATGAGCCGATCCTGCTAGGATAAGGTTTTCAAAGGGGGTTGGTGTGGAGAATTGCAGACTCGGCATAAATGTTAAGGCATAATGTCGGATTTGGAGATACCCGTAGAAAACCTGCTTCGGGCGATCAAATTTGGACCGTAGGTCGGCAAAGGAATGCAGTTTACGGGTGCAAGGATCAACTAAATGTCCATAATGGAAAAGATTTCTGGTGGTTTAGGGGGAGGACATCTGATGGGTCAGACTGTCTGGCATTTTGGGGTTACAAGCAAAGGAGGTCAGGAGCGAGCTCTCTGATGAAAGCTTATGCTGATGTGATAATGAGCGCCAGAGCTTCCGGAGCAGCGCCATCGGGCCTAGAAGTCGTGCTGGGTTCTACCTCCGTGTTTCGCATTCCACAATAAATTGTTGGGATGCATTGGGGCTAGCCATAACTTCTCTATCTCGGTCCATTGATAATATGAACGGAGTGTAAACCAAGAAGTTATCATCCTCAGTTGTGCTGCCTGATAATACTTAATGAGGATCTGGAATGCCAGGCCACCATCCAGGCGGGCCGCCTGCATTACAGAACGTGGAATCCTATGCCTACTGTAGTTCCAGGTATAGTTAAGTAAGTCAGCTTGTAGCTGATTTAGTTGGCCATAGGGGACTGATATGGGCAGGGTCTGGAAGAGGTATAATAGTTTTGGGAGGATCATCATCTTTACGGACGCGACCCTCCCGAGCAATGAGATATGGTGTTTTTTCCACTGTTGGAGGAGGGTTCTTATGTTATGAAGGAGGGGGGGAAGTTTTCTTGATACAGGGTGGAATACTGCGGGGTGATATTAATTCCCAGGTATTTTAGTGCTTTAGTTCTCCAGCTGTAAGGGAAATTGGTTGAAAGATGTTCTACCTCCCCTACCGGAATGTTAATGGGGAGGGCTTCCGACTTAGAGGTATTTATTTTATAGCCCGATAAAGCCCCAAAGCGTTCCAGTTCCGCGTGAAGAATAGGGAGGGATGTTCTCGGTTGTGTTAGCAAGAGAATAATGTCGTCCACAAACAGGGAAATTTTAAACTCTCTGTCCCTCACCATTATGCCTTTAATGTCCGGGTTATTCCGGATTGTGGCTGCCAGAGGCTCGACACAAAAAGTGCAAAAAGTGCAAAAAGCAGGTGGGATGCCCTGCTTCTCCGCATCTAAACCTAATAGCAGAGCCTGGCCACCCTCCCTATTCACCACCTCCACCAGGTCAATTATTTTCCTGGTGTTGTCCCCTGCTTGGAGCAGGGGGACAAAGCCTACCTGGTCTTTTTGGATGAGGGACGGGAGGACCGTATTCAAGCGAGTGGACAGAAGTTTAGTAAATATTTTAAGGTCCGAGTTCAGCAGTGCTATGGGCCTATAGTTGGCGCACATGGCGGGATCCTTCCCTGGTTTGGGGAATACCGTGATAAAGGAGCTCTGCATATCTCTCGGGATCGGGGTATCCCGTAGGAAGGCATTAAACAACCGTCACATAGCGGGGAGCAGGGATGGGAGAAATTCCTTATAGTACTCATACGGAAAACCATCCGGGCCTGGGGCTTTACGATTGGGTAGGGATTTGATGGTCCTCTCTATTTCCTCCTGTGTGATCGGGGAATTTAGGGAGTCTAGATCTGCAGCTGGAAGCTTTGCTATTCCACTATGTTCCAGGTACTGCTGAAGTCGTCTAGTAAGTTTGGGCGAGGGGGGATTGGATGGGATGTCAGGATTATTGTAAAGGGCCCTATAGAAATCCGCAAAAGATTGTCTTTAGGGTGAGAGACCAAACGGCCTGAGCTGTCCTGAATCTGGTGTGGGTTGACATTAAAGCGCTGTCCCTCAGTTTTCTGGCTAAAAGTGTATGGGCTTTATTACCCTTATCATAGAACATTTGCTTCAATTTGATTAGGACCCTCTCAACACGACCCAGGGCAAGGTCGCCTAACCTCACTCTGAGGGATGTAATTTTCTTCAGGAGAATAAGGGTGGGAACGGTCTGCAATTGTTTCTCAAGGGTTCTAAGCTCCTTCTCCATGTGCGTCTGCATGGCCTGTGCATCCCTCTTCAAGGCAGAAGAGAGGGCCAGGCATCTGCCCCTCATCACCGCATGGTGGGCCTCCCACACGGTGGACACGGACACCTCCCCAGTATCATTTTCCTTGAGATAGTTTCTCAGGGTAGTATGTAATTCGGCTTTGGGGGGGTGTTGAAGCAGAAACGCGTTCAGACGCCAGTTATAGGGCCTGTGTGCGGGAGAGCCCAGGTCCAGGGTAATGTCCACCGAGGCATGGTCTGACCAGGAGATCGGTAGTATCTGCACCGTTTGGGTCATACGGAGGGCGGTATTATTGACAAACAGGTAGTCTATGCGGGAGTGGGTGCGGTGGGGGCAGAGTGAAACGTGTACTGCCGGTCGTCCGGATGGAGGGCCCGCTAGGCATCAAATAGAGCGTACTTTCTAGTGAGTTGGCGAAACTGCTTTGAGTCCCTAAGAGCTCGAGCAGTGGGTGCCCTGGGGTCCACTCTCTGGCGATCCGACAACAACGAGTGGACAAGATTAAAGTCCCCTCCCACCACCAATACCCCATGTTCTACTCGGAAGAGGCGGTTCAGTACCCTGCTCAGAAAACCGGTTTGCTTATCATTTGGGGCATAGACTGCACAGAATGTAACCTCCTTGTCCAGCCACAGTCCCCGAAGGACTAGAAAATGGCCTTGGGGATTGACGTAATGGGACGAGTATGTGAAAGGGGACCCTTGTTTAATCAAGATGGCTACTCCCACTCGCTTACGGGGACCCAACGCTTGATAAATCTGTGGGTAATACCGGGAGGCAAATGTAAACGTGCCCTCCCAATCTAAGTGAGTTTCCTGCACCAGTATGACACTCGCTCATGACTGCCTGAACTCCCCCAATGCCAGCTGCCTTTTATGGTTGGAGTTCAAACCATGGACATTTAAGGATAAAATCTTAGTCATGGGTACTCGGGTGGGGTGTGTATATACTTATGGTCGGATGCATTCCGGACAGCCAGGACACGCAGCAGGGAGGTAAGCCGGGTAGGCCAATGTTATAGAGCCAAGCGCCTTCACATGAAGGGGAGGGACGAGTAAAAGGGACGAGGAAAAGCTAGGAGAAAAAGAAAAACAGTGAGGATGGTAAAACCAAAGATAAACAACAGTACCAACAGTAGTGCACCTATAAAGGCCAACTGGCCAAGGTTTGACAGGCTTCCCATGTGACCCTCCGGCCCCTCTCGGGTAGGGTGAACCAGAGGGGCTCAGGAGAATCCTAAGTCAACCATGCAAGACCTTACAGATGGTTAGGGTTACCTGGACAAAGTCTCTCTAAAGTCTCCTCCGAGACTAGCCCATAATGTTCAACACATCAGTGGCAGGGCGCCATAGGCAATATCACTTGTGGCAGACAGCCAGAGTTGCTCCAGTAGGAAGGGTAGCAAAATGCCCAAGAAGAAAAAAAAATGAAGAAAATAAATAACAAGGAGCTCATGCCCTCTCATGAAAATGGTCAATCCCAAGGAAGGCGTAATCACGGTCTTCACTGCTGGGAGCCTCTGCCTCTGGGCGACTTCCCTGGACCGGATGCACTTGGGTGGTGGGACCTTCTAAGTCTAAGTCCTCTGGGAATTTTATGATCGCCATCTTGCCTTGATGCCTGGCCGTGAGGCTAAAGGGGAACCCCCAGCGGTACGGAATATTCTCATCTTGGAGGATTTGTAGCAGTGGTTGGAGTAGTCAACGCTTTTGCAGGGTGATCCAGGACAAGTCCGGGAATAGCTGAACTGGGTGATCTCCATGGGTCGCATTGCGAGCGAGGCGGGCTTGCAGCATGATATCTTCCTTCAAAGGATATGATGTCAGCCTACAGATGATGTCACGGGGTCGAGCTGTAGAGCCTTTAGGTCGTAATGCACGGTGAGCTCTGTCCATGTCAATATTATGGGTGTGGGCCTCCCTAATAAAGTCGTTAAAGAGGGAGCTCAGTACATTATGGACGCCTTCCGGGCCCTCCGCTTCAGGGATGCCCCAAACGCAAATGTTGTTTCTGCACCCCCGGTTGTCCAGGTCTTCCAGGTGGAGTTGCATATCCCTGAGGAGGGTGCGGTGTTCCGATCCCTGAATCTGGGTACGGTGAACTGCAAGTTTAGTTTCTTGGAGTTCATCCTCCGCCATCTCCACTCTGTCAGCTAGATTTTTAAGGCCGTATTGGGGGGGTCTGTATTTCTGATCTACAGGTGGATTTCACATCCTCAATTAGCTGTCTGAAATCGTCCTTAGTCGGCATCACTTGTAGATACGCGTGCCATGATGAGGGTATCGGGGGGTGCGGCTCCCGCCCCCGTGCCTGGTGGTTGGAGTCAGGTGGAGAGTGAGGGCGTCTTTCGGTGTGTTTGGGGGGATTTGGAGTAGTAGGCCGGGGGGCTGTGTTTTCCCAGGGCTCCGTCCATATTGGACTTCGCGGGGGTAGGTGTCCACTGTCGAACACTGGCGGTGGCCGGGCCAAGGCATAAGAGGGGGCTGGTGCGGTAAGGGGGAGTTGTAAGCCCCGGCGTTCCAAGCTTGGGGGCTTCTGCTCCCCAGGTGAGGGGGGGCCTGAGTGGGAGGAGTCGCTGAGGTTAGAAGCATCCATGCGCCCGTATGGCCCGTATGGCGGGGACTGGTGGGGCTGACTGGGCAGGGATGGGAAGTCCTCCTCTCCCCCTGTTGGGGTAGGTGACCCAGAGTCCATTCCCGCCAGGCCTGGGTCTGAGGCTATGCACAGCAAGCGCGGAAAGGCCTCAGAGAACTGGGTGTAGGGTTGTTGCTTCAATGGGAGTTCCAAGATGGCCACCGGGAACACAGGGAGGGCAGCCTCAGGCTGGTGTACAGGCCTAAACAGAGGACTCACCACTCCCCAGTCCCGGAAAGCTTCCTCCCTTGGCTGGGGGACAACAGGTGGATGCAGGGGGTCCCTCGGTGGCGGTGGGGAGCCGCGATGGAAGGTTGCGGCCTGCTCTACGGCGCCGGCCGGCGCCATCTTGGCCGTTAGTCCCGGCGGAGCCTCCAACAGCGTAAAATAGCCCCTGAGGGTCGAGGCACGCCCGGGGGGTTGGGAAGACCCCCGGGACTTGGCAGAGCGGGTCATCCTGGAGCCGCCCATGGTAAGGTGTGTAGGTTGCCTTTATTTGGCTGCTGTAGCTGAGGCTATGAGAGAGCACAGCAATCAAGCGTCCATGCTTGTCCGGTGCTGGCCACGCCCCCCCTAAAGTGCTAATTTTAAAGGCTAATATGCAAGTTACTGTCTTAAAAAGTGTTTGGGGACCTGGGTCCTGCCCCAGGGGACATGGATCAATGCAAAAAAAAAAGTTTTAAAAACGGCAGTTTTTTCGGGAGCAGTGATTTTAACAATGATTAATGTGAAACAATAAAAGGGTAATATTCCTTTAAATTTTGTACCTGGGGGGTGTATATAGTATGCCTGTGAAGGGGCGCATGTTTCCCATGCTTAGAACTGTCCCTGCACAAAGTGTCATTTCTGCAGAAAAAAAAATTTATGTAAAATCACTCGCGGCTATAATGAATTGTCGGCTTCCATAATACAGAGAACACTCATTGAAAGTCATTGATAAAAAATGTTAAAAAAGCATGGGGTTTCCCCAAATTCAATTATCAGGCCCTTCAGGTCTGGTATGGATATTAAGGGGAACCCCACGTCAAAAAAAAAATTGACATGGAGTTCCCCCTAAATATCCATACCAGACCCTTTATCCGAACACGCAACCTGGCAGGCCTCAGGAAAAGAGGGGGGGACAAGAGAGCACGCCCCCCTCCTGAACCGTACCAGGCCACATGCCCTCAACATTGGGAGGATGCTTTGGAGGTCTGTGACCCCTAAAAGCACCATGTCCCCATGTTGATGGGGACAAGGACCTTATCGTCACAACCCTGGCCGGTGGTTGTGGGGGTCTGCGAGTGGAGGGCTTATCAGAATCTGGAAGCCCCCTTTAACAAGGGGACCCCCAGATCCTGCCCCCCCCCCCCGTTTGAAATGGTAAAGGGGCTAGGACGTTGAGAGAGAAGGGAACCAACTCCAGTTTCAGAAGCATCAAACTCAACCACAAGGATAAAAAGGCAATGTAGGATCAGGATGTGCCAACACAGGAGGAGAAACAAAGGCAGCCTTGAGACTCTCAAAGGACTCTCAAAGGCCTTAATGGACTCCGGAGACCAACTCTGTGGGTTACCGTCCTTTTTGGTCATATCAGTCAGGGGCTTGACCAGAGACGAGAAGTTACAAATTAACTTCTTATAATAGTTGGCAAAGCCAAGAAAACACTGCACAGGAGGTAAACCCAGGGGTCGGGGCCACTGCAGGACTGCTGAATGTTTATCTGGGTCCATCAAAAAACCAGCAGTGGAAATAACATAACCTAGGAATTTAACCTGTTCAAGATGGAATTCACACTTCTCCAATTTACAATAGAGATTGTTCTCTCTTAGTTTCTGAAGTACACGACAGATATGTATCGTGTGTTGTGTGGTGGCTCTCCAGTGACTTGGAAAATATGAGGATATCGTTGAGATAACTGCAACAAATCTCAGAGGATATCAGTAATACATTTCTGGAAAATTGTCGGGGCATTACAAAGGCCAAAAAGCATTACGAGGTACTCATAATGGCCTGTTCTGGTATTAAATGCAGGTGGCCTAAGGCGAGCTCAGGGAGGACAAAAACCTCCCGTGGAGCAGAAGGGAAAAAGCTTGCTTGATCTTGATTTTCAGTATGAATACAGACCGTGAAAGTGGGGCCTCATGATCCTTCTGACTTTTTGTGTTTTAAGCAGAAGGTGTCAGAAAAGTTACCACAGGGATAACTGGCTTGTGGCGGCCAAGCGTTCATAGCGATGTCACTTTTTGATCCTTCAATGTCTGCTCTTCCTATCATTGTGAAGCAGAATTCACCAAGCGTTGGATTGTTCACCCACTAATAGTGAATGTGAGCTGGGATTAGACCGTCGTGAGACAGGTCTAATCCCAGTCGTGAGACAGAGTTCACCACTCTTCTTCTTCACAAAGAAGAAACCAGCATCAGCAGAAGATGAGGATTTGCGGATGAAACCTCGAAAAAGTGCATCTGCAACATACTTCTCCATGGCCTTATCCTCCAAGACTGACAAAGGGTAAACCCTACCATGAGGGGGTATGGCACCAGGCAGAAGGTCAATTGCGCAATCATATGAGCGGTGTGGAGGCAAACTAACGGCTTGAACTTTGTCAAAAACATTGCTAAATGGGCATGGCTTGGCGCTGTTCCGAGATGGCCGCTTGATCCCTTAGCTCCCGTCCATGAGACCCGGCTACATTAGCACAGGCAAGTGACAGTACGCCCTTTACTCTCAAATTGCGCTCTTCTTTGCCACACCATGTCAGCGGCTAGACCCCGATCGCCTCCAGAGCCTGACGCCCACCCGAATAGGCAAATCCCGGAGATCTTCAGATCTCGGCCTACTGGCAGCGCCCGTAGCCGCGGCCTCGAGTGAATCGCGGTCGCACAGCAGAAGCCCGCTACGCACCAGGCCGGACACAGACACCCGGGAACAGCCAGCGATTAGCCTGGACGATCTGCGCAATGTTGCTGCGGACATTAAACACACCCTATCAGCTGCTATATCTGACCTGCGAGCTGACATCCATTCCATGACACTGAGGGTGGACGAGATAGAAGCTGTGCAGACCCGCCATGATGCCTCCCTCTGTCAAGTACAACAACTCACTGAGTCCCATGCTATACATCTAAGGGACATAAACAGACATATGGAAGACCTCGACAATCGAGGGAGACGACAGAACCTGAGAGTAAGAGGCATACCGGAATCCTTAGACCCTGGCCTCCTGTCTCAGAGAGTGATCAACATTTTCAACAATCTCCAGGCCCCCAGACACCCCGATAGTATTTGAGCGCATCCACAGAGCTCTGCGCCCCAGAGGCTGTGATACCGACCCCCCGAGGGATGTAGTTTGCTGCCTGGTTGACTTTCCTCTGAAGGAATAAATTCTGCGTAAAGCTAGGGAAAGAAACCAGATTACCCATAGGGGGGTGACCATCAAGATATTCCAAGATCTATCTAACATAACCTTTCAGCGTAGGAGGGAACTCCGACCACTGCTGGAAGTTCTGCGAAATAGAGCCATTCCATACCGTTGGAAGTACCCCTTCTGCTTATCTGTCTCCCACCAAGGTCGCACGGAAAATCTAAGAGTTCCAGAGGACCTTGACCACTTCTGCACCACACTTGACCTACCTTCCGTAGACCTCCCTGATTGGTACAGTGACTTCAGATTGCCTACTCTCCGCAGAGCAACCTCCATGGAGGGAGTGGACGAAGCAGGTAACTATGCCATTGGGAGGCGCCGTAGGCTCACACAACAGCCTCCTCTCCCACACTCCCCACAGAGAAATGCCACTCCACCAAGAAACGGCAGACCCACTGCTTCACCTGCCCACCGCAGGCCTCGCCGTAGTTGAAGAAGAACCTACCCTCACTTCAGTTTGTTGAATGGCACCTGTTGTTACGAATGCTGGCTATAGTTATGCTACCAACCTGCTGGCACAATCCTATTGACCCCTACACCTGTGGGCATACATATGTGCCACTGATGACTTACGATCGGTGACTGCACACCGAAAAATTTTACCCATCAGGAGATCCCCAGTTCGACTCTCAAAGACTTCCCATCCCACCTATCAATGCGATGATGGACCTTCACTGTTGCCAAGGACACGGATGTGATGCCTCTTGTTATCGGAAGCCCCAACATGTTCTATGGGGCCTTTGACAACCTTAACTACCTCCACCAATTGCTTGCCCCCCACAGTGCACCCCACACAGCTCGCCTCAGACGGCTGCGAACACAAAACTGTTATCCCGGCAGACGGTATATCCGCCAGACTTTCTGCTTCTGCCTCCCCTTTTCTCCCCCTCCCTTTTCTTTTTCTCCCCCTTTTTTTTTCTTCCTTTTTCTGATGTTTAGATTTGTCTGCAAAACCAGGGACTGAATTGCGCTGAGCTGAGGCCTACAACTGAGTCGGGAGTGAGGTATATGGTAAGAATAGCTTCTAACCCCATTGGCCAGTTGCAGCTATAACGTCACTTTATATCCTTACTGGACACCCTATTATAGCACGTACTGATGCATAGTGCTTATTCCATACTTTCCAAAGCTCCACAAATGTATCCTTGAAGATTGTTTCTCTAAACGCCAAAGGCCTAAACACCCCAGAGAAACGTCACCAAACATTGGTACTAATGCAAAAAACTGAAGGCAGATGTGGTCCTCCTTCAGGAAACCCATTTCAGCACTAAATCTACCCCCAAACTGTCTAACCACGCTTTCCCAGTAGAATTTCATGCAACATGTCCTTCTTCTAAATGCAAAGGGGTATCCATACTTCTTTCCAAACACTTTGACCTCCAATTATCGGATACCCTAGCAGATGATAACGGGAGATTCCTCTTCCTCAAAGGAACGTACAAAAACAGAATGATCACATTCGCTAACATATACAGCCCCAACTCCTCTCAGGTACCCTTCTTCAGGAAGGTGGTGCACAAACTAAACTCTTTTATGGAAGGGATGCTGATTCTTGGTGGCGATTTCAACGCCCCCTTGGATCCTTTACTGTATACCTCCTCTGGGTCCTCCAGTCTGACATTCCGAGCTCTCAAACAAATTAAGAAAAGCCTCCAAGAGCTACTGCTTCATGACACATGGCGAACACTTCATCCCAAGGACAAGGACTTCACCTTCTTCTCCGCCCCCCACAATAGGTACTCCCGCATTGACTACCTTATGGTCTCCCAACAGAACCTACACAATCTGACCAAGGCCTCAGTTGAACCTATGACGATCTCTGATCACCACCCCATCACAGCCCTATTCACCTTCCCTGAAAAGCTTGACCGGGCCAACATCTGGAGACTAGATGCAAGCATTCTAACGGACGAGTCCAGAGTAACAGAAATCTGAGACTGTCTTTCCCCCTATTTCACAGAAAATGACACACCGGATGTCTCCCCCCTTACGCAATGGGAGGCACATAAATGCGTAATAAGAGGCAAGTTTATCTCCCTTACAGCCGCGCTCAAGAAAGAAAGAGCCGCCACTCTGGCAGACCTATTCTCGAAACTCAGATCACTTGAAACACAACACAAGAAAACTTTAGCGTTAGACACCCAAGCTGAACTAACGAACACCCGTACCCAGATCCAAGATATACTAGGATACCAAACAAAAAGGAGATTCGCCCTTTCCCAGAAGCTCTTCTACGAGCACGGAAATAAGTCAGGTCACCTTTTAGCACAAGCACTGCGATCCAAAAGAGCTAAACGAACAATCCACCGTATACACTCCCCTGCAGGTTCAGTCCTTGAGACCAATGCAGCTATAGCCCAGGAATTTGAACGTTATTACACCTCCCTTTACAACCTCGGCTCCGCAAACCCACAATCTTTAGATCCCCAAAGACGGTTACACGACATTCGAACGTATCTCGACAAGCTCCCACTCAAGACAATCCCCTCTGACACCCTCCAATCCCTGGAAACCCCAATCTCATCTTCAGAATGGTTACAAGCCATAAAACAACTGAAACCTGGTAAGAGCCCTGGCCCAGATGGGCTTACCTCGGCGTACTACAAATTGTTCGCAGAGACTCTCCAAACACCATTCTTAAAGGCCTTGAATTCCACTCCCACCTCAAAATCCCTCCCCCGCGGTATTTTAGAAGCCCACATTACCGTCATACCCAAACCTGATAAGGATCCCACAATCACAAGTAGTTATAGGCCAATTTCCCTTCTTAACGTGGACCTTAAAATATTTGCCAAAATCCTCGCCAATAGAATCCTTCCACTCCTCCCGACCCTCATATCCCCCGACCAAGTAGGTTTCGTCCCTGGACGTGAAGCAAGGGACAACACCCTGAAATCCATCAACTTACATCACCTGATAACCCAATCTAAACAGAAGGCCTTCTTATCCCTGGATGCGGAGAAGGCATTTGACAGAGTGGCGTGGGAATATATGGAAGTGGTACTTACCAACTTAGGACTCGGCCCCCACATGACCAACATGATCATGTCCCTATACTCTACACCAACAGCAAGGGTGCGAGTTAACAACACTCTGTCAGATGCCTTCTCCATCCGGAATGGAACAAGACAGGGATGCCCCCTCTCTCCGATCCTATTTATCCTCACTCTAGAACCCCTCCTTCAGACCCTAACCATAAATAGTGATATCAAGGGTGTCCAAACACCGCTCAAAGAGTTCAAATACGCGACATTCGCCGATGACATACTAATGTTCCTTACTGAACCCATCACCACCATCCCAATCATCATCTTTGAGTTCCAAAAGTTTCAGGCCATATCTAACCTCAAAATAAACTTTTCTAAATCTTACGCTCTTAACATCTCCCTCCCAGAGATGCTCCAAACACAATGTGAAACAAATTTCCCGATTCGCTGGAAGAACGACTCTATCACTTACCTAGGCACCCAGATCACACGGAAAATAGCCGACTTATATACCAAAAACCATCTCCCTATCCTACACAACTTAACAGCTGACCTTGAGAGATGGAACAAACAAACACTCTCCTGGTTCGGCAGAATCGCTGTTCTCAAGATGAATGTCTTGCCCTGTTTGCTTTATATTCTCCAAACAGTGCCCATACAGGTCCCCCAGTCTTTCTTTAAAACGTATAACGGCATCTGCTCTAGGTTCCTCTGGGGGAATCGGAAACCTAGAATTTCCCTCAAAACTCTTTCTCGCCCAAAGCACCTGGGAGGCCTGGGCTTCCCAGACATACTCAACTACTGCAGAGCGGTTCACCTAACTAGGATAGTGGACTGGAACGTCCGCGACCCTTGTAAAGAGTGGGTTCCTTTAAAAGCATCCTTCTCATTCTTACCCCTCGCCTCTTTACCCTGGATACGTCCTGCCCACATCCCCACCTCCGCCAATCTATACCCTCTCTTACTCCCTACTCTAAAATGCTTTCAGCAGACTTGCTCCCGTACAAAAATCTCCTCGATACCGGGCCCCCTAACCCCGATCAAATGCAACCCTGACTTCCCGCCCGGCATGTCTTCCGAATTTTTATCGGATAACTGGACACAAGACAGATTAAACGCCTACCACCTGTATGAAAGAGGAAACCTCATCCCCGCACAAGCCCTTGCGAACACCTTAGCCAGACCGCATATCCCCCCCTTGGACTTACCTCTTAATTGCATATTATATGAAATCTTTAAATAGAGACTCCCAATGCTCTAGACCACTGTCTCCCTTTGAGAAGCTATGTACCCAGTCAACCCCTCAAAGGCACCTAATAGCGCTCACTCACAACCTGCTATTTGACGAAGAGCGTTCCGGCTCCACTATCGCATGCAAACGTTGGGAGGAAGATCTCTCCCTGTCAATAACCGACGAACAATGGAGCTCCGTTTTCCATACCATCCACAGAGGCTCCCTCAATGTTAGTACTCAGGAAAACGGCTATAAGATCCAATCGTGACTCCGTCGCTCTTACACAAATTCGCTCCTGATACCACTGATACCTGCTGGAGGTGCCAGCAAGATAAAGGAACGCCAATATACATCTGGTGGTCCTGTGTCCCTCTACAGAGCTTTTGGAGAGAAGTATGTAGAATTACTACCCACGTTACCACTTATAACATAAAGCCCACCCCGTCCCAATGTCTTCTCCATCTATCACCCTTACCGAGACGAGTCTACCATGGCTCCCTAGCGATGCATATGCTTAATTCGGCAAAACTTTGTATCCCTGTGCACTGGGGGACGCCCAGAGTTCCCTCCATTAAGGAATGGTTTACCAGAATCAATAAAACGGCCGAGATGGAAGAACTGATTCATATATCCAGGGATACCCCCTCGAAATTTAGTATGAAATGGGCCTGTTGGAAACACTTTCAGACCACCACTGACTACACAGATGCGTACCAGTGAAGACCCCAGATCCATAGATCTCAGACCTTTGTTTTATAAGGTCTAGCATACACATAGGGTACTAACCCTGTGCCTACAGAAACCGGGAGCCGAATTGAAACTCAAGCGGTATACCAACCGATCTGCTCCGAGGGGGGTCACAGGTAAGGGGACCCCTTGATATGGTCCCTCCTTGTCACCCCCCCTTCTTTTTTTTTCTTCTTTCCCTCTCTCTTTCCCCCCTGGTCCTACTCTTCAGACTTATCTTTATAATATCATGGGCGTCCGCAGAACTTTTTCCAAGGGGGGGCATCATTTTAAGGCCGCTCATACTCCGCCCCTTTTCGACAATCTCATGAAAATCTTTCCGCTGGTAATACATATGTGTTATATAACAGATAATTCATCTTCACTTTGTATTGGAAGTTACTCTGGCGGCTGTGTTCCATGCCCATAGAGCCTAGAGAATGTACATCTTTTTACATTGCAATACAACTGTTGTGGCCATATTTTGATCTCATACTGTCACTGTATAGGCTGTTTTCATAAAGATAAAAATATGGCAACAGATGTATTGCAATGTAAAAAGATGTACATTCTCTAGGCTATATGGGCATGGTACGCAGCCACCTGAGTAACCTTGCGGACGCCCATGCTTTCAAAAACCAGCCCTGGAAAAAATTTCATACCAGCCTCACAGCATTATTATACCAGCCCAACAGCGTAACGTCATTATTTTCTTGTTCATGAAAGGGAAAACCATACATTTTACCAGTTAATAGTGGTAAGTGATCAATCATCAAGGGGGACCCCCCAGGAACTCAGAACATGGGGGGGGGACCACCTTCTGCAGAAAGAATACTCGAAGGTAAGGGGGGTGGGTTACTAATATAAGAAGGAAACCCTTTATATCAGTGCCCCTTACATTATCGTATTCACTCCCCCCTTACATCAGTGACCCCCCCCCCCCGACTGGCCTGGTGGTGCTTTCACTGACCTCCTCTCAGGTGCACTGTGCAGGGCTCAGTCAGTCGGCTCCAGCTTGGTGGCTCTGGTTTTATCCTATAGTCTCCTGTCCACAGTCCACACAAGTCTGACTTCTCCCATGACCACCATCCTGGTGGTGCTCCCACTCTTGACTCCTCTCCAGACTCCCTCAGAGACTGCAGACATGCTACAGGAGATGGTCACAGACTGCAAACTTGATGCAAGAGCTCAATGCAGCCTCACTGTGCCCATCAAATGCAGCCTCACTGTGTCCATCAAATGCAGCTTTACTGTGTCCATCAAATGCAGCCTCACTGTGTCCATGAAATGCAGCTTTACTGTGCCGTGAATGCAGCCTCACTGTGTCCATCATTGCAGCCCCTCCTGTGCCCCATGTCCCAGTCTGCAGTCCCTGTCTGTGGGAAGGTGTGTTGTTGATGCTTGGTACGGTAACTTGCATGCCAGCAGGATATCCATGATGGCCAGCAGCAGGCAGGGTCTGTTCTCGTTTTGGATGGGGATGGTGCTCCTTCCAGAGGATCTGTCTGCTGTGAGATGGAGAGGTCCATGGCCACCTGGACCTTCAGCTGTCCTCATTTTCCAGCCCCAGTCAGCCTGTCCTCTGGTCCTGGGGAAGTGGAGAGCACTGGGTGGGAGTTGGAGAGAAGGGGGAGCAAAGAGTACTGGCGGGGTTGGAGAACACATGGGTGGGGGAAAAGAGCGAGGGGGAGTGGAGATCACAAGGGTGGGGAGCAGAGAGCGCTGGGGGGAACTTGAGAGCACTGGGGGGAGCAATAAGAACAGGGGTAGAGAGCACGGTAGGCTGAGAGCTCTGGGGGGGCTAAGAGTGTGGGGTGGTGAAGAGCACTGGGGGGGCAGAAAAACTGGGGTGGAGAGCACGGGGCTGGAGAGTACTGGGGGGTACAAAGAGCAGGGGGGGGAGCTTGAGAGCACCGGTGGGGGCCAGAAAGAACAGGGGTGGAAAGCACGGGGGGCTGGAGAGCACTATGGGGGGTGGAGAGCACTGGTAGGGTTGGAGAGCACATGGGTGGGGGCAAAATGCAGGGGGACTGGAGAGTACAGGGGTGGGGAGTGGAGAGTGCTGGGGGGAGCCAAAAAGAACAGGGGTGGAGAGCACGGAGGGTAGAGAGCACTGGGGGGGTTGGAGAACACCAGGGGGGCAGAAAAAACAGGGGTGGGGAGAATGGGGGGCTGGAGAGCACTGGGGTGGGGGCTGGAGAGTGATGGGGAGAGCTGAAGAGCACTGGGGGGGAGAAAGAACAGAGGGGAGAGCACTGGGGGAGTGGAGAGCACTGGGCGGAGAGCACTGGGGGGAAAGAACAGGGGGAGAGCACTGGGGGGGAGAGGAGAGCACTGGGCGGAGAGCACTGGGGGGGAAAGAACAGGGGGAGAGCACTGGGAGGGAGAGGAGAGCACGGGGGGAGGAGAGCACTGGGGGGAGAAAGAACGGGGGGAAGAGCACTGGGGGGAGTGGAGAGCACTAGGGGGGAAAGAACAGGGGGGAGAGCACTGGGGAGAAGAACAGGGGGAGAGCACGGAGGGGAGAGGACTGGGAGGAGTGGAGAGCACTGTGGGGGGGAACAGGGGGGAGCACTGGGCGGAGTGGAGAGCACTGGGGGGAACAGGGGGGGCACTGGGGGGGGCAGGGGGGAAGAGCACTGGGATGGTGCCTAGAGAAGGATGGGGAGAGCTGGAGAGCAGGGGGGCAGCAAGAACAGGGGAAGAGAAAACTGTGGGGTGGGCAGGAGAGTGTGGTGGAGGAGAGCACTGGGGGGGGGACAAGGGGGAGAGCACTGGGGGGAGGAGCACTGGGGGGTGAACGGGGGGAGTGGAGAGAACTGGGATGGTGGCTAGAGAAGGATGGGGAGAGCAGGGGGGCAGCAAGAACAGGGGAGGAGAGAACTGTGGTGGGGGCAGGAGAGTGTGGTGGTGGAGGAGAGCACTGGGGGGGGCAGGAGAGTGTCGTGGTGGAGGAGAGCACTGGGGGGGCAGGAGAGTGTGGTGGTGGAGGAGAGCACGGGGGGGCAGGAGAGTGTGGTGGTGGAGGAGAGCACTGGGGGGGGCAGGAGAGTGTGGTGGTGGAGGAGAGCACTGGGGGGGGCAGGAGAGTGTGGTGGTGGCGGAGAGCACTGGGGGGGGGCAGGAGAGTGTGGTGGTGGAGGAGAGCACTGGGGGGGCAGGAGAGTGTGGTGGTGGCGGAGAGCACTGGGGGGGGGGCAGGAGAGTGTGTTGGTGGAGGAGAGCACTGGGGGGGGCAGGAGAGTGTGGTGGTGGAGGAGAGCACTGGGGGGGGGCAGGAGAGTGTGGTAGTGGAGAAGAGCACTGGGGGGGCAGGAGAGTGTGGTAGTGGAGAAGAGCACTGGGGGGGGGCAGGAGAGCGTGGTGGTGGAGGAGAGCACTGGGGGGGGCAGGAGAGCGTGATGGTGGAGGAGAGCACTGGGGAGGCAGGAGAGTGTGGTGGTGGAGAAGAGCACTGGGGGGGGGCAGGAGAGCGTGGTGGTGGAGGAGAGCACTGGGGGGGGCAGGAGAGCGTGATGGTGGAGGAGAGCACTGGGGAGGCAGGAGAGTGTGGTGGTGGGGGGGGCAGGAGAGGTGAACAAGGTGAACTGGGGACAGTAAAATAAGTTGGATAGGAGAATTGGCAGGGGGGCCTCTGCAGCCCCCCCCCCCTGATCCTCCTATCCAGGCACTGTGGCACACAGGGCGGGCTGGACCTGCAGCATCTCCTCCTATGGATAAAAGCGCTGGCTGGCTGTGTACGGCGGCCACTCTGTAACATGGCCCTGTCCCCCCAGACCGGCTCGTGTGATAGGCGGAACGTTGATTCTCTCTACTATCACACAAGCAGGTCTGGGGGGGCGGGGCCATGTTACAGAGCTGCCGCCGAACACAGAGGCAGCCAGCTCTGTGATCCAGAGGAGAGAGCGGAGGGTGCAGCTGCCGACGGACTCAGTAAAAAAAATGCAGCATGGCGGTGGCTGCAACACCTTGGGGATTCCAGGGGGGGCACTTGACCCCCCTTGCCCCCTGCTGCGGACGCCCATGTATAATATAACTCTCCAGATTAAATCCACGCGCACACCATTTTACCTTATCATCACAGGCGTCCAACAACACTTATCTTTCTTCATCTCCGGTGGAATTCCACCCGGGAATCCCCTGTTGCGATCCGCTAAGTTAGAAACTAAACAGGTCTCTCCGCCCGCTCCATGACTACATGAGGGATGAATCCACATTCCATATTTTTTGTTCATATACCCTCCCTCGAACCGACCTCTTCTTAGACCCAGGGGCAGTGACCTCCGGAGTGCTACGTTGCGAACCATACCAGACCGCTCCCTTTTTCCGACCCCCCTATCCTTTTTTTTCTTTTTGCTCTCTGATTACTGAGCTGACAAGTACTTAACTGGATCACGGCACGAACCTATACGAATATGTGATACTAAGAATGTTTATCTACAATGTGCACTCTGTTTACTCTGTAATTTTGCTGGTTTCATCTTTAACCTGTTGTTGGAAATGTCTGTTCTTCTGTTTTTTTTGTGCTTTCTTTACAATAAAATTGTGTTTATAAAAAACAAAACAAAAAAAAAAAGGTGCACAGGGCTTTGGCTACCTTCTGGAAGCATGTCTTACTGCATTGTGGTGACCAGGAGAGAACCTCAGCATGGAGCCAATCAAAAGAGGGGTTGTGCCTCTGTAACCAAGGATAACCAATAACCAGCGGAAACCCAGGTGAGGAAATAACTTGGAATTTGATTATCTCTTGGTGAAGAGCCCCTACGGCCATGGACAATGGAACAGTCTCATGAGTCACATGGGCAGGCTGTAGAGGTCTTCCGTCAAGAGCTTCAATGGCAAGTGGAGTGTTAAATAGCTGCAGTGGAATCGAGTGCTTCAATACAAAGGCAGCATCAATGAAAAGGCCTGCAGCCCCAGAGTCGATTAGAGCATGTATCTCGATGGACGACTCAGTCCAAGAAAGGGTAACCGAAACCAGGGGCTTATCCTTCTTGTCCTACCCTGGACGGGTAGGAGAAGACTTCAAAAAGTGACCTGCCTGGCCACAATAAAGGTACAATCTCTCTCCCCTCCTAAGGGTTCTCTCATCTGCAGAGAGACATGTGAAGCCCAAGTGCATGGGTTCATCTTCACCGACTGACTCAGTACCAGGAGGCATGGGAAGTGAGGGAGGCAAGGGTGGGACTGCAAAGTTCAGAGACAAATGTACAGGAGGCTTCCGCAAGCTCTCCTTAAAAGGGAGTCTTTCTCTGAATTTGGAGTCAATGAGGATGGCAAACGTGATCAACCTCTCCAGCTCAGTGGGTATATATCGGGCTGCTATGTCATCCTTGATGGTATCCGAGACACCATGAGAAAAAGCAGCCACGAGGGCCTCATTATTCCAAGCAACCTCTGCTGCCAAGGTATGGAATTCAATGGCATAATTGGCAACAGTTCTTGTACACTGTTCGATGGACATGAGGCACTTGACAGCAGAAGCGTAGCGTGCGGGAACATCAGATACCCCTTTAAGAGAAGTCACAAACTCAGGGAAACTCAAGACAACAGGTTTTTGCATCTTCCATAGAGAGTTTGCCCAGGCCAAGGTTCTCTCAGAAAGCAAAGATATCACGAAACCTACTTTGGTTCTGTCTGTGGGAAACGCCTGGGGCAGCATATCAAAGTATATCTCAAGCTGGTTGAGAAACCCTCTGCATTGGACTGGATCTTCTACAAATCACTGGGGAAGCTGAGCAGAACCAGACATACCTCTTATAGAGGTAATACTCGAGGTGGGGCATGCACAAAGACTGGAGCAGCAGCAGGGATTGCCTGCAATACAGATTGTACTGGAGCAGGCACAGTGGAAGATTCCAGGTGAGCCGTGTGATTCAGGAGCATTTGTAATACAATGATAAACTGATCCATGCAGTGATCCTGCTCATCCAATCTGGAAAAAATATTACCAACAAGTGGATTGACTGCATCTTCTGAATTTATGGCCTTTGCCTACTGTCAGAAACCATGAATCAGACTGAGACAGAAGTACAATTAAATTACACTTGTTTAATAATAATAAAAAAAGGTGAACAGAGTAAACATAGTCAAAACATAGCCAGAGTTCAGGAACTGGAATTGATAATCAGGCATGCCAAAATGTCAGAGGGCCAGAGATGAGCTTAGTAGAACAGCAAACAGGATCTGGAGCCAGGAGGAATGTCAGCCAACCAAGTCTTTAACAGGAACATAGGAGAGCATCTCTAGAGATGTGACCAAGGCAAAGGCAGAGATCATCTGCATTGGATGGCTTAAGTAGGCAGGACTGACGAGCAGGATATCATCAAAAGGTGAGTCACTGTGGAGAGATGGGAGCTGGCAATTAGCCGAAAGCTGAGCGGCGCACTTTGAGAAGGAAGGGCTGAGCCCAGCCCTGACACCACCATGCCAATGCAGATGCGAACTGAGCAAAGCAAACAGATACTAGCAGTTTAGCAGATAGCATTGTTCAAAGACAGTACAGGTAAAGGCAGGCTGAGTTCAGGAAATAATCCAGTATCTGTTCCAGGTAAAAAGGCAGATTGAGTTCAGAGGATAGTCCAGCTGAATCTAGGACATACACAGGGGATCCAACAGCAAGCAAGGCAGACTAACATGAGGCTTGATCTAGAACAATACAGGTAAGTGTATCTCTATCATAAGTGAGGGATAGAGTGTTCGGTTTGCTTATATCAGGTAATTGACCAGATTAATCAGTTAACAGGTGAACACGGACAGCGAGGAAAGACAACAGCCATCACCTGGGTGCTGGAAGGAGGAACAGGGGCACTAAGTGATCATGACAATGTGATGAAATGTCTCATCCTCATAAGAGGATGAAGTCCTATCAAGTGGACATTGAAAATCCATAACCACTGGATATGGTGGTGCAAAATGGCAACCCTGGCTGCAACACACCCAAATTTATAAACAATGAAAAAAGGGGAGGGGGTAGGGAGGGATAGGGTTATAGGAGGGGTGAAGGGTAACGGGGGCAGGAGGGTGATGGAACGAGGCTGGGGGGAAGGAAGCTCAATAGAGGCAACTGAAGACATGTCCTTGGCATGCCACAGTATGACTAAGGAAGGTGGAATCTACTTAGATCTACTGTAGTCCTGTTAAAGATGACCTGGCAATTATCCTAGGTCAATAGAACTTTCAAGATAGTCCTGCAACTTGAACTGAGGTTAAAGGGCGATGTAAAGTAAATGCTCTAGGTAATAAACAGTAAAAGATAGAAAACATTATTGTAAGGAACTTGGCTAGGTTCATGCCTGATCAAACCTCTTCTCAAATCTGGGTCAGGTCAAGTAGAATAGATATTGTTATTCTGCCTTCTGGATAATCAAGGGGGTCTACCATCTTTTTACTGTTTGGTCTTGGACTTGATCCACACAGGAGTGATGGGGCTGGATGGTGGTGGTCGCTTAGTGCCCCCGATTGGGAGTTCAAGGGGGTAGGAGGTGGTTCTTGTGTGATGAATCTCAGGCCCAATAATACCTTTTCACCTTCCTGGAAACTGGAGAAGTAGGTTATAGTTTTGAAGGTAAACTTGAGAGCAAATGGGAAGGCCCACCAATATTTGATGTCTCTTTGGGAGAGGATGTTTAGAAGAGGTTTCAGTGACCTTCTCCTTTAGATGGTTGATGGAGAGATGTCTGCAAAGATTTATACTTGGTGGTTTTGGCAGAGGAGTTGTGCTTGCGAGCGTGACTTTTTCATGATCTCCTCCTTCACACCGTAAAATGAGCACAGTCCAGTTCCAACCTATGTAGTGTGATATCCGGAAGAAGATCCTTATTGACCCCCTGGACTGCTGCTGTGATATCTATGATGGACTCCGGGAGACCCCTAATTCTAAAATTATACCTCCTTGACCTGTTCTCGAGGTTATCAATTCTAGTCCAGCTGGTCCTGTAACACTTGTATGTGATCTGTGTTTTGGTTGGCTTTGGCAACTGTGGAGTCCAGCTTGTATTCAATTGTCTCAATCCTGGCTCACAGATTCTGAAAATTTGCCTTAATTTCTCTAGTAATTTTAGCTGTGGTGGTGGCTAGTTCCCTGTCTAGCAACTCTAATAATTTTTGAAGCAGATCTGCTGAGTTTATAGGCATATCTGAGCTGGGGTTCCCAGAATGAGTTGGGGATACTGGGTAGGCTGCAATAGCTCCCATAGGGAAGATCATGTAGTTCTCCAGTGTGTGCTCAATTAATGATTCAGTGGAGGCAGGGGATGACGCCACGGTTAGATGATTACTCACATATGTAGCCAGTGTGATCTGTATAGGAGCAAATGTCACAGGCTCTGAGTGTTCCTCCTCCATCAAAGCACATGTTTGTGCCACGGCCGCCATCTTACTTTCGGCAGGAACAGCACCCAAGCTGAATTGTGGCTGTAGGTCCCTTCTGGCAGAGCCCCCTAACATGTACCACTTCCTGGGGGTTTCCCCTAGAAAAGACTGCAGTGGATGTCCATCCCGTGGGTTGCAGACGGCTGTAGGGTGTACTGTGTAGCCAGGATGGTGTGGAGCTCCTGGCTTAAGCAACCATCTTGGAGACCTCTGCGCATGTGCGTAAAGGTTGATCATTTCATGTAAAGAGTTTTGCTGAAGCTGATGATGAGGGATGAGGATATCTAAATACACTGCTCAAAACAATTAAAGGAAAACTTTTTAATCAGAGTATAGTATCAAGTCAGTTAAACTCCTGGTATATTGATCTGATCAGTTAAATAGCAGAGGGGGTTGTTTATCAGTTTCACTTGCTTTGGTGTTAATGAAATTAACAGGTGCACTAGATGGGCGACAAAGAGACAACCTCCAAAACAGGAATGTTTTTACAGGTGAAGACCACTGCCATTTTTTTCCCTTCTCCTCTGTTCTTACTGTTTTTCACTCGTTTTGCATTTGACTTGTAACATCAGGGGTTGTTTTAGCTTAAAGAGGAAGTAAACCCTGATGAGTTTACTTCCTCTTTCATTCCCTGCAAAGGTAAAGCATAATGGACTACTATGCAATATGAACTTACCTGACACAGGAGCCAGCGATGTCACCGCTGTCCCTTGTAGTCCGGCGCATCCATCTTCTCGGTGGGTCTCTTAATCTAGGCTTACCTGTAGGTTAAAGTGTGTTGTAAGGGTTTACAACCACTTTAAGGGTAGAGCTTACCAGTGAGCTGAGTCCAAGCCAGATATTCAATTTTAAGGGCTTGTAGGCCCACTTTTATTAAAGAAAGAAAATGTCCGATAACAGGAGAGTTGACCACACAGGGGTTTCAGCTTTCCACAGCAACAATGTAAGTAAAACTAAAAAAATACCAACAGGGGCGGACTGACCATTGGGCCACTCGGGCACTGCTGGAGAGCCCCATGCCACTAGGGGTCCCCATCAGGGTTGCCAGCCTCAGTAAAACCAGGAATAGTATGTAACAATTTGTGTTTTTTTTTTACATCCGTCTCGGAAATGCCCCTTACTAACATCCTTTTGGTCTAAAAATCCAGAGATTATAGCTGTGATTGTATACTCTGTGTGTGTGTTTGTGTATACTGTGTGGCCCCATAATCTCTGATTTCCTGGGGGCCCCATAATCTCCTATTGCCCGGGGGCCCCATGAGATGTCAGACCGCCCCTGAATACCAAGCCACCTGGCTCTCTTTAGCAGCACTGCTGCTCAGACTTATGCTTCTGCCCTCTCGGCTCTATAGCAGAGTTCCTGTACACCCAGTACCTCAGCAATCTTTTCCAGCTTCCTTTTTCAGCCCACAAGCTTGGACCCTGACAGACCGACCTGTGCAGACATGCACACTTCTCCCTTGCTTGCCTGGACTCCTCGGGAGGGTGGAGCCCAGAACCAAGGTTAGGTGTCTACAAATAGCCCGGCACACTCCTGACCAGTCAGTATGCTGGTGGATCTCAAAACCTGGACCCAGGACTGGGGATTTCATCCCACCCGGATCGCTACGAAATCCCCAGGCTCCAGATCCCAAAATGGATTTTAGAAAACAATGAGGAAACTGAAAAGCCAATTTCCTCCCAAATAAGAAAATAAACTGGAGCCCCTCAACCTGCCTAGTTGAGAATCCTCTGTCCAAACACTGGTGGGGTACCTCACTACCACACACTACTGGTAGAATGATGGGGATACCTGGACCCTATAGAGGTTGCATAGGCAGTCCAACTCTTCCAGGGTGGCACATCAATATGTGGTTTGCTGTGTCTCCCAGCACAGTCTCAAGAACATGGAGGAGATTCAAGGAGACAAGCAGTTACTCTAGGAGAGGAGGTCCTTAACCCATCAACAGGACTGGTATCTGCTCCTTTGTGCAAGGAGAAACAGGATGAGCACTGCCAGGCCCTACAAAATTACCTCCAGCAGGCCACTGTTGTGACTGTCTCTGACCAAACATTCAGAAACAGACTTCATGGGGGTGGCCTGAGGGCCTGACATCCTCTTGTGGGCCCTGTTCTCACTGCCCAGCACCATGGTGCTCAAATGGCATTTGCCATTGAACACCACAATTGGCAGTGTCCGCCACTGGAGCCCTGTGCTTTTCACAGATGAGAGCAGGTTCACCCTGAGCACACGTGACAGACGTGAAAGGGTCTGGAGAAGCCGTGGTGAATGCTATGCTGCCTGTAACATTGTTCGGCATGACAGGGTTGAGGGTGAGTCAATGATGGTTTCAGGAGGCATATCCATTGAGGGATGCACAGATTTCTATAGGCTAGACAATGGCACATTAGGAGCATGCCCCAATGTTGGCAGACATGCAGCCAAGCACGTGGTGGCTATACAAACTACTGTGTACCATTTTGAGTTGTAATGAAATTTCAGGAAAATGGACTAGCCTACTGCATATTTTTTTCACTTTGAATTCAGCCCTCTGTAGGTTGATCATTTTAATTTCCTTCAAACAATGTGACATCCTTTCGTTCCTAACACATTACCCAGTCCACCTCAGTATAGATATCCAGCATGATATTTTACCCCATCAAGATCTGATGTGTTTTCATCGTGTTCCTTTAATTTTTTTGAGAAGTGTATTGGATATGGGTGCCCGATTAAATACATTGCTGGAGATGGGGCAGGGGGGATATTTAGGCCTAAAGTTTGAAATTTGATATAGTTGACTTTGTAGTAGGATAGGACACCAAACTGAACTAGGAGCAGTTGGACTGCTGGTAACAAACTGAGAAGATCTGATATAATAAGTATTACATCATCTGCAAAGAGGCCTATTCTGTTGTCAATATGGTCTGTAATATGAATGCCTGAAATATTTGGAGAGGATCTGACTGAGTGCACTAGGGGTATCATAATTAGAGCACATATGAGTGCCGACAATGGGAAACCTTGCCTGCTGCCTTTGGCTATGGCAAATGCTGACGATAACACTCCAGAGGAATAGACTTTGGCAGAGGAGTGCGTGTATAGTGCCATAACAGCATAAAGTATTGGGCTTTGGAACCCAAACTTTTGTAGCACAGCCCTTTGCATAGATTTTTTGGTTGTAGTTTAAAAGAGATTGGTCTATAGTTACAAGGCAGGGAAGAGTCTTTATCTGGTTTGGGAATATTAGTTATTAATGCTTGTAACATCTCTTGGGGGAATTTGCCACCGTTCAAAACCTCATTAAAGGTGCTCACTAGGTGGGGGGAGGAGGGTTTTTCCAAACTTTTTGTAGTATTCATTAGAGAAGCCATCTATTCCAAGAGCTTTAGACGGGAAGGCTACGCATAATCTTTAGTACTTCTGCAATTGTGAAAGGAAATATTTAGCCTCTGCTCTTCAGATAGGGAGGGTAGGGAAAGGTTATTAAGCAAGTAGTTGATTTGATCATGTGGGCTGTGGAGGGTTTGGGTCATGTTGGAGGTTATATAAGTCGGAATAGAAATTTTTAAAGATCTCAACTGTATTATTATTATTTTACAGGTTTTATATAGCACCAACAGTTTGCATAGCACTTTACAACATGAGGGCAGACATTACAGTTACATTACAATTTGGTACAAGAGGAATCACAGGGCCCTGCTCGTTAGAGCTTACATTCTAAAAAGGAAGGGTCAACTGACACAAAATGTAATAGCGGTGGGGGATGAGCTGATGAAGTAAAACAGTGTTAGTTAGAATCAGGATAGGCTTCTTTGAAGAGAAGGGTTTTCAGGGATTGCCTAAAGATGGATAGATTAGGGGGCAGTCGGACAGATTGGGGTAGGGAGTTCCAAAGGATGGGAGACGCTCTGGAGAAATCCTGAAGGCGAGCATAGGAGGACAAGATAAGGGAGTTAGAGAGCAGGAGGTCTTGGGATGACCGAAGAGAGTGGCTTGGTTGTTATTTTGGGACTAGGTTAGTGATGTAGCTGGGGGCAGAGTTATGGATGGCTTTGTAAATTATTGTTAGTACTTTGAATTTTTTTCTGTATTGGAGCGGTTATAGGTTTTTCGAATTGTCACCAGAGTTTTTAACCACTTGAGGACCGCCGTATTGCCATTGTACGTCAGCACAATGGCACAGGCAGGCATAATCACGTACATCTACGTGATTGCCTTCCAGCGGGTGGGGGGTCCGATCGGACCCCCTCCCGCTGGTTACGGCGGTCCGATTCGGTCCAGGAGCGCTCCGTGATGAGGGGATGGCCGTTGGTTTTCGGCCACCCCCTCTGGATCGCTCCTGGCCAATGAGAAGCTTCCTCCCCTGTGTATTGTTTACACAGGAAGGAGGAAGTGATGTCATTCTCCTCGGGGCGGTCTTTTTGACCGGACTACGAGGAGAACAGTAAAAGTAAGTGTGCACCAACACTACACTGACATGTAGGTACACACAGGCACACAAACCCCCCCCGATCCCCCCCCCGATCGCCCCCCGATCCCCCCCCCGCCCCCCCTCCCCCCCCAGTCACAGTGTCACTGATTGCATTGATCATTTCTTTACTGATCAATGCATTCAGTGTCAGTTGTGACAGTAAAAACTGTCAGGACAGTTAGTGTTAGGTCCAGGGTAGCCCCCTATCACCCCCAATAAAGATTTAACCCCCTGATTGCCCCTAGAGTTAACCCTTTCACCCCCTTTTGCCAGTGTCACTAAGCGATCATTTTTCTGATCGCTGCATGTGTCGCTAGTGTCGCTAGGTAGCTAGTTATTTTTTTAGGTTCACCGCCAGGTTTTTATATCGCTAGGTACCCCGATATACTACCCAATAATGTTTTTAACCCCCTGATTGCCGCTAGTTAACCCTTTCACCCCCTTTTGCCAGTGTCACTAAGCGATCGTTTTTCTGATCGCTGCATTAGTGTCGCTACAGTCGCTAGGTAGCTAGTTATTTTTTTAGGTTCACCGCCAGGTTTTTATAGCGCTAGGTACCCCGATATACTACCCAATAATGTTTTTAACCCCCTGATTGCCGCTAGTTAACCCTTTCACCCCCTTTTGCCAGTGTCACTAAGCGATCATTTTTCTGATCGCTGCATGTGTCGCTAGGTAGCTAGTTATTTTTTTAGGTTCACCGCCAGGTTTTTATATCGCTAGGTACCCCGATATACTACCCAATAATGTTTTTAACCCCCTGATTGCCGCTAGTTAACCCTTTCACCCCCTTTTGCCAGTGTCACTAAGCGATCATTTTTCTGATCGCTGCATTAGTGTCGCTACAGTCGCTAGGTAGCTAGTTATTTTTTTAGGTTCACCGCCAGGTTTTTATAGCGCTAGGTACCCCGATATACTACCCAATAATGGTTTTAACCCCCTGATTTCCGCTAGTTAACCCTTTCACCCCCTTTTGCCAGTGTCACTAAGCGATAATTTTTCTGAACGCTGCATCAGTGTCGCTAGTGTCGCTAGGTAGCTAGTTATTTTTTTAGGTTCACCGCCAGGTTTTTATAGCGCTAGGTACCCCGATATACTACCCAATAATGGTTTTAACCCCCTGATTGCTGCTAGTTAACCCTTTCACCCCCTTTCACCAGCGATCACAGTATAAGTGTCACTGGTGACGCTGGTTAGCCAGTTAGTTATTTAGGTTCCCCGTCAGGTTTTTATATAGCGCCAGGGACCCCCATATACTACCTAATAAAAATTTGAACCCCCTGATTGCCCCTAGTTAACCCTTTCACCACTGATCACCGTATAAGTGTTACGGGTGACTCTGGTTAGTTTGTTTTTTATAGCATTTTATATTCAAATCCGGAAGGCAGTGCTTGGTTTTCGGGGTCCCGTACGTGGCTAGGCTCCCAAAAAGTCCCCCACATGTGGTATCCCCGTACTCGGGAGAAGCAGTAGAATTTATTTTGGGGTGTAATTTGACTTCTGCCCATAGCATGTGTGAGCAATATATCATTTAGTGACAACTTTGTGCAAAAAAAAAAAAGTTTGTAATATTCCCGCAACTTTTGGCAAAATATAAAATATTCCATGGACTCAACATGCCTCTCAGTAAATAGCTTGGGGTGTCTACTTTCCAAAATGGGGTCATTTGGGGGGGTTTTGAGCTATTTTGGCATTTTATGGCCTTCGAAACTGTGATAGGTAGTGAGGAGTTAAATCAAAAATTTGCACCCTTAGAAATCCTGAAGGTGGTGATTGGTTTTCGGGGTGCCGTGCGCGACTAGACTCCCAAAAAGTCCCACACATGTGGTATCCCCGTACTCGGGAGAAGCAGCAGAATGTATTTTGGGGTGCAATTCCACATATAACCATGGCATGTGTGAGCAATATATCATTTAGTGACAACTTTTTGTAAAAAATTTTTTTTTTTTTTTTTTTTGTCATTATTCAATCCCTTAGGACAAAAAAAATAAATATTCAATGGGCTCAACATACCCATCAGCAATTTCCTTGGGGTGTCTACTTTCCAAAATGGGGTCATTTGGGGGGGATTTGTACTGCCCTGCCATTTTAGCACCTCAAGAAATGAGATCGGCAGTCATAAATTAAAAGCTGTGTAAATTCCAGAAAATGTACTCTAGTTTGTAGACGCTATAACTTTTGCGCAAACCAAAAAATATACGCTTATTGACATTTTTTTTACTAAAGACATGTGGCTGAATAAATTTTGCCCTCAATGTATGACTAAAATTTAGTTTATTCGATTTTTCTTATAACAAAAAGAAGAAAATATCTTTTTTTTTCAAAATTTTCGCTCTTTTTCCATTTATATTGCAAAAAAAAAAAATCGCAGAGGCAATCAAATACCATCAAAAGAAAGCTCTATTTGTGGGAAGAAAAGGACGCAAATTTCGTTTGGGTGCAATATTGCATGACCGCGCAATTACCAGTTAAAGCAGCGCAGTGCGAAATTGCAAAAAGACCTCTGGTCCTTAAGGTGTTTATTGGTCCGGAGCTGAAGTGGTTAAGGAAGTGTATTCTGGTAACTGCTATTCTGCATTTGACACATCTAGCTAGATAAGAACATGATTTGTTGCTTAAGGCATGTCGGTTTACTTTAAGGGTTTTAACATATTTTTCATGGTTATATAGTAACAAATCTCTTAGCCCTTGTACACACGGTCGGAGATTCCGACGACCAAATCCGTCGGAGTTATTCCGATGGATTAATTCCGGACGAAGGCCCTCATTTTTCACCGTCTGCTGGCTTTGCTGACCCCTTATATCAGCAGGCAGGATACCTGCATGCGGCAAGCCATCACTCCGGAGCAGAGGCTCATCGCCACGTTGCGCTACTTGGCGACTGGGAGAAGCCTTCAGGACCTCAAGTTCTCTACAGGCATCTCCCCCCAGGCTCTGGGGATCATTATTCCAGAGACCTGTTCTGCCATCATTGAGGTCCTGCAGAAGGACTATATGGAGTTAAGTTTGATTCCTTTAACATCACATTCTATGTATTTCATGATTGCTAATGTCTTGCATTTCTTTCCTCATTCCCTAATTACCATCATTGCAATATGCTCTAATTCATATGCTCTGCCCCGTTGTCCTCAGGCATATTTGCCTCACTAACTTCCCCACCATGCTCTTCTTGGACCATAAAACTATAGTCTATTCACTTACCAATGTCTTTTGTCAGCTCCATAGTATTGTTTTCCCCTAAACACCCTCTAAAATGTCTACAAATGTTATGTGTGTGCTTCAATTCATGCACAGTGACATTTTTTTTTTTTTTTGGTTGTGCCAAACTCATTAGGAACCCCCCTCCCCCCAACTGCTAGCTCAGCTGATAGCAATCCTCTATCTGCTGACTTTACCAAACGCAATACACACTATATCTACCTTTTTGATGCTCACATTTATGGATGAATTCACCAAAGCATGTAGTGCAAGGGCCTGCCTCAATACTTTCAAATGCTATATTTTTTTTTCCCCTATTAATATATTGATATGTAATAGCAGAATGTCAAAATGTGGTTCCATTTTGTTTTCTTTTTGGTATTATGACACTTATTACTTGTCCGGTGGGCTGCCAATAGTGTAAGTAAGGAGGGGCTTCCCAAATTATCACACATTATTTAGGCATTCAGCTCTCAATCAAGTGGAGAGGGTTACCTGTCCAAAACATCCCCCCCTCATTTTTTAGCAAGGGCCCATCAGATAGGGGGGTGGGGGAGGGATGGGGGGAGTGATGACTCTGATAAGGGGACCTTATACTTTAGGCTTTAAATACTCAGTTCCCAAAATGTTATACTAATCTTGGCCAAAAATATTGGTGTCTAATCTGCTTGCAATGTTGATTTTTAAAATTACAAATTTTTGGTCTTGTTTCACTCCACAGTGTCCTTCAATGCCACAGGAATGGCAGACTGTGGCCTCCCACTTTGCCAGTCATTGGGACTTTCCCAATTGTGGAGGAGAAATTGATGGGAAGCACGTCTGCATCGTCCCACCACCCAACTCATGGTCGTACTATTTTAACTACAAGTGGTTTCATAGTATCGTGATGTTGGCGGTGGTGTCTGCAACCTATGAGTTTTTGTATGTGGACGTGGGGCAAAATGGACGGATGTCGGATGGTGGAGTGTTCTCCCAGATGGAGTTCTACTGGCGTCTCCAGAGTGGCAGTCTGGGCTTGCCACCCCCAGAGGAGAATCAGGAAGGACTCCTGTTCGTCTTCGTCACGGATGAGGCGTTTGCCCTGGCGAACCATCTGATGCGGCCTTTCCCGATGAGGACCCTCACCCCGGACCAGAGGATTTTTTATTTCCGCCTGTCCAGAGCCTGAAGAGTGGTGGAGAACACCTTTGGAATACTCACCAGCCGGTTCTGCCTTTTTTTAACGCCTATCCAAATGGCGGAATACAAACTAAATCACATTGTGCTGGCCTGCTGTGTTCTTCACAATTTTCTAAAAAGACATTCTGCGAACTATGCGGTCTCAGTTGTCCAACAAGAAGCAGACTTGCTGGAAAATGATGATAACCTCATGGGCCTTGAACCTGCTCATCCTGGCTTACCCCCCCAAAGCGCCTGTGAGGTTAGAACCCAATACATGGACTACTTTGTGGGTAGGGGGGCCATTGATATGCCAGACAATGTCTGAGCGGCATTTTTAGAATACATTTTTCTTTGAAACTCCTTCATTTACGGCTTGGCTTGCTTTTAGGTGTCTCCTATGTAAATTTATGTTTTTTCTTGTTGTGCCTTTTTCACCAACAGTGCAAACCCAAGTTCAGAGCGAGATGAGGGGACAGTCTCTTCTTCAGATAATCTTATTATGTTATGGGTCTGCTACACACACACCTTGTTTTTTGGTAACTAATGTATGTAGTGCATTACTGACCAAAATCGTGTTCATTTTCTGCACCATGGCAGGAAAATGGCATGATTGTCCAAATTTACACCTCACTGTGGGTGTTTTTTACTAAAGGCACATCCACTATGCACTACAAGTGCACTGCAAAAGTACACCTGAAACTGCACTTGGAGTGCAAAGCGGAGTTGCCTTTAGTAAATCACACTCCTTCTCAGCACAAACTTAAATTTTACTCCAAATACATTTTTGGTGCAATGAAAAAGGAAGCCACGCATTGTTGATAAGTAAACTTTTTAATCCAAGCACATTCACATGTGCGTTTCGAAAAGGTTTTTACAACAAACCAAGAAATTGTGTGTTTCAAAAACAGAGTTTAATCAAAATTTGGTTTACTTGGTGTTTTTGGGTAAACAGGCATGTATCCAAGCGTAACATACAGAACTCAGGAACTTACAAAGTTCAACTTTGAAAAGTGAAGACAATATCAGACATGAGTATTTAAAAACTGGGCTGATATTGCCTTCATCACATGGGGTGTCACCCCTGAAAATTCCAAATTTGGAAGATGCACACAGTGTGTCAACATGTGCTATCTCCCATTATGGGGGATCAATGTACATGTTTTGGGGCTGCAACCCCTTCATCTCAGCCACTTTCCACAAAACACATACATTGATCCCCCATGATGGTAGATAGCGCATGTTGACACACTCTGTGCATCTTCCAAATTAGGATTTTCAAAAAATACAAAAGTTGTGTTTTAAAAGTCAAAAAATAAAACCCTAGCTAGTTTGGGCTGTTTCACACTCTCCCCAAAACATCAATGGTGTTCTTCATATTTTTTTTTTAACATCATTGATGTTTTGCTGTATATTTTATAAATCACGATTGCACCCCATTATCTCCCCAATCAGGATCTGGGCACTTTCACTGGCAAAATGGGATTCTTCTTCACCTAAAAAAACAAAGCAAATAAACACACCGTGTATTATACATATGGCGACATACATTGATGAGCTTACCGGAAGCTGTGGTCTCTGACACTCACCTGTTGTGGTGACAATTTGTCCAACTTCAACGATCTCTCCTTCCTCCTCCTCCTCCTGCTCCTCTACTTCTGGTTTTGTAATTTTGCCTTCTTTGGGAGGGGTGGGGTCCCTGGTGTCCTCATACTTGCCGAGTCTTCTCTCCCCTATGAGAATGTTAAAAAAAAAAAATTAGCACACAGAGGGCAGAAATGGGAATAGGAAACATTGCTTGGAAGTGTTGCACAATTGTGTTTTTTGGCCGAGTTCCAAGGTGAGAACATTCTTGTGGACACTTTGTTAAGCTGGAATACTTACCTGCAGAACAATGTTTCTTACGAACGAATGAAACCATGAACTTGAAAGTGGCCATTTTAAAATGCACAACATGAAATCAAAGCACATGGAGCAGTATGCAAGCAAGAATAATCATATGAACACACGACAACTACTTACTTTTTTCAAGAACACGCTTGATCCTTATGTACTGCTCATGCTCCCTCAGTTTCAGGTCTGACCATCATTTTCTCAGTTGATCCATGGATCGGCGTACCCCAAAATTCTTATGAAGACTCTTCACAACTTTATTCATGATCTTGGCCTTTCTGATATTTGGGTTTGGGTAAGGTCCATACTTCCCATCATAGTCAGTCCTGTTAAATATGTCCACCATCTCCAACATCTCTCCAAAAGACATATTTGAGGCCTTAAATCTTCTCTTCCTGGATGTTTCAGGCTCCGGGCTTTCCTCACGCTCCTCCTCGTTAGTGGAACTGTGATTGCGCACCTTCGTTCTCTCCGCCATGTGCTCTCCCCACTGCGCCGAAAGCGAAGGGGTGGGGAATAGTCTAGAAAGAACGTCAGGGGCAGGCGGAGTTTCACGCATGCGCACTGTATATAAAATGCAACACGCGTGTGTCGTCCGTACGATCTGTGAACAGAGGGAGAAGTTGAGGCAACGAAAGTGCAAACCAAGGTAAAATTTTGAACTTGGTACATCACTAGGCTAGACTGCTTCTAGATTGAGGCCTGCATTAGTGGAGTTTAGCCTGACATTAGGGTTTGTCTTGTGTTGTGTCTTGCAGACATTCTGGACGGCTTCAGTGATCATAGCTTCCTCCCTTTGTTCATCGATAAATACAGAGAGATGCCCTGCCTGTGGCAAGCGACACACCCTCAGTATAGCAACAAACTAAAGAGGCAGGCAGCAATGGAGAAACTGGTTGAGTTTGTGAAGCTGGGGGTCCCAAGGGCAGACGTCAACTATTTAAGAAAGAAAATCGGTGGCCTGAAGAGTACATATCTGAAGAAGAGGAAGAAGGTGCTGGACTCCATACAATCTGGTGCTTCAGCAGATGAGGTTTATGTCCCCAGCCTATGGTATTATAACAGGATGCAGTTTCTATCAGACCAGGCTGAGGTCAGAGAATCCCTCTCTACTCTTCCTTCCACGCGTCCTATGCTACATTTCACACCCGATGAGTCTTCCGACGCCCAACCTGGGCCTTCCACTCAGGAAGAACTGGGGGAGCCCAGCTTGAGCCAGGTATAGTATTGTTCTACATATTTTGGGAGTATAAAAGAATGATGTTAACTTGATTATTGCTCAATAATTTTTGATTTTAGAAAGTGTTCCACATATCAATAGACAGTAGTGGCCAAAACCTTGAGGACAAGAAAGAAAAATGCTGGGCTCAGAATGATAGTCTTTTCTATTGGTTAACAATTTGCAACAGTCTTGATGTCAAAATTGTGTGTGTTTAATGAACCAAAAACTAAAACTATGTCCCTTTTTCATACACAGGAAGAACTCAGCCAGGAACAGGAGGGTGTGGAATGCAGCAGCCAGGAGGTGGCTGTGTAAAGTGGCAGCCAGGCGGTGGGCGGGCAAAGGAGCCTCACAGAATGCCAGGTCCCTCCCCTCTGCCTTCCATGCAAAAGGGCGAGAAAGAGGGGGCATGTGGATCAGTCGGCCCTGAGGCTGATTGGGGAGGCCTCAGTGGCCCTCCAAGCAAAACCCACCTATCAAGAGGCCTTTGCCGCCTTGGTTGCATGCAAGCTTGAGAAAATGGAGGAGAGGCAACAGCTCTTGTGTGAGGAGGTTATTATACACACCCTCAACAAGGGTCTGTTGGGCCAAATGACACAAGAAACACACTTGTGTGGTTTGGCCCATGCCCCTCCTCCTCCTCCTCCTCCTTCTGCCACACCTCCAGCACCACAGCCACAGCCTGGAAGGAAGCATGGAAGGAATACCAGAGAGTGATGACCTGGGTTCAGTCTGGTCTGACAGAGGATGCAGCCTATTGTAGTACCACAGCCTGGGAACATAGATGTCATCTGCTGCTGTTCCGTGTTTCATTGACTTCAGGACCAGACTTCTCTCCCTCAGATATGTACTCCTCAGGCCACCAAGTTTTGCGTTTAAATAGTTGATGTGTGCCCTGGGGGCTAAAGGCTTTGCTAATCTCCCCAGTTTCTCCATCGCTGCCCCCCTCTTTATTTGTTACTGACACGTAAATAAAGGTTTTTTTTTGCTTGAAGAAATACTTGCATATGTGTTTTACTTCAAAAAGGCCAGTTTATTTGTGAGCAGGCAGGTACATTTCAAAAAAACAAAGGGAACTGAATAACAAGGGGTACTAACACTAAACAACCTCCTGTAGATTAAAAAAGAAAATATAAAAAATATAATAATGTTGTTGTGGTAAGTTTACACACAAAACACACCCCAAAATATGGAAAGATGAACAAACTGTCAAAAAAGGAGATGTTTAGGGAAAAAAATAAAAATAAATTCAGCCAAAAAAGAATAAACAAAATATTAAATTGTGTAGATGTGATGAATTCAAAAATTGTATTGCCGAAATGAGTAAAAAAGAGTCAGAAAATACGTTCGGGAGAAGTGTGTGTGACTATGATCATCAAAAGAAGTTCCTTCTTGCAGCATTGTAAAGAACAAGAGAATGCACTTCATGAAAGAATTTTTAACATTGCAGCATGACGAATGCGCTATATCGATTATGAGCAGTAGTTTTACCTGAACGAGCGCTTCCGTGTCGGAATTTGATTGTGAGCATGCGTGGCACCTTGTCCGTCGGAGTAGGCTACACATGATCGGAGTATGTCCGATCGGAGCATTTTGTTGGAAAATATTTCCGGCAAGTTGGAAAAGTTGGTCCGACGGATATTCAGACGGAAACAGTCCAATGCAGACCACACACAGTCGGAATATCCGACAAAACGCTCCGATCGGAAACATTCCGACGGAATCTCCGACCGTGTGTACAAGGGCTTAGAGCATTGCAGTGGTGGAGTAGCTTGGCAGAGTTGGCAGAGGAGGGGTCCTGTTTGTTAGCCTCTTAAATTTCACATATGGAATTGGTCAGTAGATCACATTATTGGGATCTACGCTTTTTTTCATGGGCACCTATTTGTACTAATATTCCTCTAATTTATGCCTTATGGTTGTCCAGAGCAAGAAATTACTAATATCATTAGCATCAATAAGTTCAAAATAGGATTTTAAAGCCTTATCGATCACTTGGTTTGATCAGGATTAGAGAGGAGGTATGTGGTATGCTTCCACAGGGGGTTACCGTTGTGTGTTCCCAGGCCAGAGAGGTGTAGTATGATAGGAGCATGGCCTGACCATGTGATGATTTTGATAAATGAAGAGGTAACAATTGGGAGGGTCCATCTATCAACTACAAACATATCAATTATCGTATAAGAACGATGAGAAGTGGAGAAGATGTAGTCTTTCTGTACCTCTATGTTGGCATCTCCATTCAAAAAAATGGTCTGTTTCACTTCAGGAGCATACACATTAGCCAGGGTGTAAGACACATCATCAATATCACAAACCAGAACAATAAATTTACTGTTATCGGCAATTAAAGAAAATTTGAACTGGAATTTAAGAGAATCCTTAATGGCAATTAGTACGCCTGCTTTCTTCTTGTCAGCATTAGCTATGAAGACTTGTTAAAAATGTTTAAGAGTGAGTTGAGGGGGGAAACATTTAAGGAAGCGAGTCTCCTGTAGAAAGATAATATATCTGCAAAGAGATTGAATTGCTTTCTGCAGAGCCCTTCTCTTATGAGGGCTATTAAGGCCCTTCACATTGAGTGACACAATTTTAGGGCCCATAGTCAAGGAGGATGTAGCAGGTGACAGCTTGAATATCACAAGATTCCAGATTTATGATAAATTGACAAGAGTATAAGAAGAAATTCTCCAAAGTCATGATGGGTGTCCTGGTGAGCCGTAGCATATAGTTCAGTTGCAATAGGAGTTTGCCAACATGGGGTAATGTAGGGATGGATCTAGAACATCTGGATAACAGAAAGAAAACTAAAAAACAACTCAGAGCCAACGCTGAGCTCCATGTAAAATAAGACATATTGCATAACGGGAGAAAAAAATAAAAAAGGTAACTAAATACAACATACAAATGTTCGCATTATGGGTCGAACAGGGTTCGCTGGTGAAATAGATACAGGGGTAGGAGGTTCTCCAATGAGAAAAAGAAAGTTTGAAATGAGATGGATTATATGGGTCCAGGCCTTGTTTAGGACTATTCCAGAGGTAGTTTAGAGGGATGCACTTTGCTGGGTAGTGGAGCATTTGGAGCAAGGATGTTCCAATCTTTCAGAAGCGGTATACCTTAATCAAGTGAGTGTAATGCATGCTTTTTGCCCTGATATGTGATTATCACTTTAGTAGGATGGCCCCATTGAAATGTTATCTTATGGTTATGTAGAGCTTTCGTTGTGGCCTGGTGTTAAGGGGGGCTGCCAAGAGGTCAGCGTACAGTGCTACGCCACTGAATTTTTAAAATAATTTTGGGTTATTATGGGCTGCCGCCATAGCCTTTTCCTTGGTAGTATAAAAATGTATACAGGCCAGGACGTCCCATGGTATAGCCTCAGGGAGGTATGGGGACTAAGAAATTCTGTAGCTCCAGCTGTAAGGAGCTCCATTTCTGATGTGATGGTAATAATTCAGACATTAGTTGATAGAGAATAGGGATGAGCAGAACACCCCCTCCCCCCCCTGTTTGGTTTGCACCAGAACATGCGAACAGGCAAAAAACATGCAAACATCGTTAAAGTCTATGAGACACGAACGTAAATAATCAAAAGTGCAAATTTTAAAGGCTTATATGCATGGTATTGTCATAAAAAGTGTTTGGGGACCTGGGTCCTGCCCCAGGGGACATAAATCAATGCAGAATTTTTTTTAAAAACTGCAGTTTTTTCGGGAACAGTGATTTTAATAATGCTTAAAGTGAAACAATAAAAGTGTAATATTCCTTTAAATTTCGTACCTGCGGGGTGTCTATAGTTGTCAGAAACCATGAAACAGACTGAGACAGAAGTACAATCAAATCACACTTGTTTATTAATAAAAATAAAAAGGTAAATAGAAAAAAGTGTAGTCAAGCATAGCCAGAGTCCTGTAGCCAGATCGGGTAGTCAGCCAGTCCAAAGTTCATTAACCAGATCGGGTAATCAGCCAGGCCAGAAGTCAGGGATCCAAGGAGAGCAACCGCAAGCAGGATAAGAAGCCAGGTGGGATGTCAGCAAGCCAGTCTTGAAACAAACAGCAGGAGATGGTTCCCTGTGATGTGACCAACGTGAAGGCAAATGAAAAGGCTTTAAATAGGCAGGTCAGGTGAGCATCATCGGGAACAGCTGGTAACCGTGGAAAGAGAAGAGAGCTGGCAATTAGTCAACAGCTGAGCGCCAAGCCCAAAGGAGGAAGGGCTATGCCACCCCTGACAATAGTATTCCTGTAAAGGGACGCATATTTCCCATGTTAAGAACAGTCTGACAGCAAAATTACATTTCTAAAGGAAAAAAAAATCATTTAAAACTACTCGCGGTTCCTTTCCCATTGTGAAATGGTATGGGTAAATTTGTACCCCATTACCAATTCACACAGGGGGGCCAGAATCTAAGGTCCCCTTGTTAAAGGGGGCTTCCAGATTCCGATAAGCCCCCGCCCGCAGACCCCCACAACCACCGGGCAAGGGTTGTGGGGATGAGGCCCTTCTCCCCTTCAACATGGGGACAAGGTGCTTTGAGGGTCTACCTCAAAGCACCCTCCCAATGTTGAGGGCATGTGGCCTGGTACGGTTCTGGAGGGGGGGCACTCTCTTTTCCCCCCTTTTTTCCTATGGCCTGCCAGGTTGCGTGCTCAGTTAAGGGTCTGGTATGGATTTTTGGGGGACCCCATGCCATTTTTTTATTTTAGTGCGGGGGTCCCCTTAAAATGAGGGGGGACCCACGCAATTTTTTTAAAATTTTGGCACGGGGTTCCCCTTACTATCCATACCAGACCTGAAGTGCCTGGCATGGAATTTAGGGGAACCCCCACGCATTTTTTTTTTTTATTTTGGTTTGGGGTTCCCCTGTGGGGAAATCCCCATGCCGTTTTTATCCATGAAATTTTATGTGTATTGCGGACCTACAATTCATTGTAGCCGCGAGTAGTTTTAAATGACTTTTTTTCCTTTTGAAATGTAATTTTGCTGTCAGACTGTTCTAAACAAGGGAAACATTCGCCCCTTTACAGGCATACTATAGACACCCCCAGGTACGAAATTTAAAGGAATATTACACTTTTATTGTTTCACATTAAGCATTATTAAAATCACTGCTCCCTAAAAAAAATTTGCATTGATACATGTCCCCTGGGGCAGGACCCAAAACTGTTCACTATTCATCGAACTGGCGAACAGCCAATGTTCGAGTCGAACAAGAGTTCGATTCGAACATAAAGCTCATCCCTGGTAGAGAAAACAATGCAGTACTGGTTGTGTAATCGTTTCTAGTATGACACAGGATTATAATTAATTGCGGCTTGAGCGATCTTAAAGATCCGCTAATTTGGCTTACACCCTTTTGATTTCCTCCTCATGATCATTATAGGTATTAATAAGGTAGTTTTGAGCATGAGAAATATCCCCAATCTGGTGCTCAGCATGGAATATTCTGAAGGAAAGGTCCTGGACTGCATTATTTATATTAGTATGCATGGCTTACATATCCATATGTTAGGAATCTCTAAGGGCCAGGAGCATGTCCTTGAGGTCCGCTATGATGGCAGGATGAAAGGAGGAAGGATATTCTTTAAGTGGCCGCATTAACTGTGTGGCAGTATGGGGGCCAGATGGGAACCACACACCTTCTTCTTCATCCCGCTATCTAGATTTTTTCAACTTGGCTAGACTGCGTGTGGTGGGAGAGTCAGGGGGTGAAGACTTACCATTTTTCTGGCCTGAGATTAAAGCTCCAGTGGTTTGCAGGGATGCCACTGTGTGTCTTCCCACTGCAGAGAGTCTGTGTGCCTTGTGAGGAGAGAGGCTGCCACCGCCATGTTGGTGAAGCTGATCCCCAGCAGGCGGGTAGAAGTCTGTCCGCTTCTGCTTGGACATAGTGGGGAGATGTTGGGGCAGTGGACGGCAGTGGCAGTGGGGAAAAGGGGGTCACTCCTGTCGCTGTGGATGGTCACTGGGAGAACCTCAGTGCTGGAGCTCTCTCACTCTGCTGGCTCTGCAGACCTCGCGGCTGGACACGCCACAAAATAATTATTTAGTAGCATTTTTTTCTGCATTGCAATTTTTTTTTTTTGGGAGAAAACCTTATGAGCTATTTTACCTCAGATTTTAAAGAGGAAAGAGTCCTTCCTTCATAGTATAAATCTATGATAGCACAAGAAAAACTGAAGAGCTGCACCAAATGCAATAAATACTGAAAAATATAATTATAAACAATTGTTTCATGCAGTCGAAAAATTATAACCAATAGTTTCAAATATTCATAATGTCCCCATCGGTTAAATATCAGAACTGGCAATCGGTAAGATCCCCCACGTGTGAAGAATGGATGAAGGTGATGAATGATATTGTATGGAGGGAAAAAATGGTATACACTAGAAGAAGGAACTTTGGTGGTTTTTTAAAGTTGTGGACACCATGGTTGGATAAAAGGGGTTGTCCACCATAAAGGGTATCAATGGGCACATGGCAAGAGAGAATTAAACACTGAGGGGATGGTATAAGGAAGGGAGAATAGATTAGAAGAGTGACGTGAAGTAATCTATGTGATAGAAAGTAGGATAATGGTAATATATTTATTGTTTACTAATTTCACAAAAAAATAAGGCACAGTAAAAAGGTGGTTGAAAGATAAGGCACTAAGAGGGAATGGGGGGGGGGGGGGGAGAATGGGGGGATGGGAGGGGTTTAAAGGGTTATAGAAAGAATAATGTATGTAGGGAGCTACTAATCGTGACACTGATGGAATTGTGTAAGATTATCTCTTGGTAGTTTCTTTACTCTTAACAGTATGTACATTTTATATGTTTATAAAATAAAAAGATTTAATAAAAAAATATATATATATATATATATATATATATATATATATATATATATATATATATATATATCATTTGTAGAAGATGATCCATATTCATATAGTGACAGTTCATTCACAAAAAAAGGGGTTACAGAAAAACAAAAAAAACGAAATCCTCTCTGGTAATTCTTATTAAAACACCACGGTGATTCCACACATAACAAGTGAACAGATGCTCGACCACCGAGATGCAAATGTGCTTACCAGACAGCAAAGTGTAAGGAGCATTGTAAAACGTCACTCAGATCTCCCAGACTTCGCACTCCAAACATCAGCTAGATATTTCACTAGTGGTAATTGAAAAAGCTTGTGTTTCTCCCTTAGGATAATTGTACATGAACTTTCGTGATCGGCTCTCAAAAGCTCTGTGCTCACAATCTCACCATCATGTGAGGCATATCTGTGAGCCTTAAGAACGTCAATGACAACCTGGAGAGAGGTTGTCATTAACATTGAATGCTCCTTACTCTTTACCGTCTGGTAAGCATATTTGCATCTTGGTGGTCGGGCATCTATTCACTTCTTATGTGTGGTATCACTGTGGTGTTTTAATAAGAATTACCAGGAGACCAGCAAAACACAGACCCACTAACTTAGCCCCCATGCTATCTCACTCATTAGCACTATGTGATCAACTACACAAAAATGAACACTTGATATCCCCACTGAAACCTCTCACACACCTATTTCGTAACCCCAACTTTCCCCCAGGAATGAACATTCAGGCGTTTCACTGGTGGCTGAACAAAGGCCTTTTCAGAATTGGCCATTTCCTCTCACCTAACGGCCCCATTTCAGTAGGGCACTGCCTTAATAAACTAGAAATGCCCGCCTCTGAACAATTTAGACTTGCACAGATCAGACACTTCCTTCAATCACTCGAATCAGACAAACCAAACACTTACAAGGTAACGATATACGAACAATGGTGCACAAACTCAGGTCTCTGAAAAGGCGGAATCTCCCTTATTTATTCTTCCCTGGCAGATTGAAATGACAAGCCGGCATACGCCCGTTCTTGGGAAAGTGACTTGGACATCCAGCTGGATCCGGAGACGTGGTTTCAAGTTTTCAGGAGATCATATAAAGGTATCCTAAATATTTCCTTACTCGAAGCTAACATTAAAATTCTAACCAAATGGTACTACGTCCCTGCCAGACTCTCCAAGATGTTCCCGGTAGTGATGGACGAACTTCCGATGGGACGTTTCGCGAACGCGGCCGATAGTTGACTTCAATGGGAGGCAAACTTTGCAAACCTACAGGTCAAATTTGCAGCCACAAAATAATTACTAGCTGTGCAAACATAGTCCCACCACATGGCCAATGACATAACACATGCATGAGGTGAATCTGGGATCGACAACTACAAGCATTCTTTTTTTATATGTGAAATTCTGACAATTCAGGACTGTGGAGCGCATGAAGGCAATAGAGGAGAGGGAAGGTCAGGGTAGGCAAAGAAGAGGGTGCAGGAGATGATCACCAGCAGCGTGACATACAGCAATGACACCTGCACCGTGATAGAGTGATCTGACACCAGCACCGTGATAGAGAGCACTGACATCAGCAGCGTGACATACAGCAATGACACCTGCACCGTGATAAAGTGATCTGACACCAGCACTGTGATAGAGAGCACTGACATCAGCAGCGTGACATACAGCAATGACACCTGCACCGTAATAGAGTGATCTGACACCAGCACAGTGATAAAGAGCACTGACATCAGCAGCGTGACATACAGCAATGACACCTGCACCGTGATAGAGTGATCTGACACCAGCACCGTGATAGAGAGCACTGACATCAGCAGCGTGACATAAAGCACTGACACCAGCACCGTGATATACAGCACTGACACAGCACTGTGATATACAGCACTGACATCAGCAGCGTGACATACAGCAATGACACCTGCACCGTGATAGAGTGATCTGACACCAGCACCGTGATAGAGAGCACTGACATCAGCAGCGTGACATACAGCAATGACACCAGCACCGTGATATACAGCACTGACACCAGCACCGTGATATACAGCACTGACATCAGCAGCGTGACATACAGCAATGACACCTGCACCATGATAGAGTGATCTGACACCAGCACCGTGACAGAGAGCACTGACATCAGCAGCGTGACATACTTCAATGACACCAGCACCGTGATAGAGAGCACTGACAGCAGCAGCGTGACATAAAGCACTGACACCAGTACCGTGATATACAGCACTGACACCAGCACCGTGATATACAGCACTGACACTTGCACCGTAAGCAGCCCCAGGAGGAAGTCAGCATAGCACAGGGATGGTGGGAGCCCCTCATAATGAGCATAGCACAGGGATGGTGGGTGCCCCTCATAATATGCACAGCAGAGGTACAGCCCCAGGAGGAAGTCAGCACATGGATGGTGGGAGCCCCTCATAATAAGCAGCCCCAGGAGGATGTCAGCATAGCACAGGGATGGTGGGAGCCCCTCATAATAAGCAGCCCCAGGAGGATGTCAGCATAGCACAGGGATGGTAGGAGCCCCTCATAATAAGCAGCCCCAGGAGGAAGTCAGCACAGCACAGGGATGGTGGGAGCCCCTCATAATAAGCAGCCCCAGGAGGATGTCAGCATAGCACAGCGATGGTGGGAGCCCCTCATAAAAAGCAGCCCCAGGAGGAAGTCAGCACAGCACAGGGATGGTGGGAGCCCCTCATAAAAAGCAGCCCCAGGAGGAAGTCAGCACAGCACAGGGATGGTGGGAGCCCCTCATAATAAGCAGCCCCAGAAGGAAGTCAGCACAGCACAGGGATGGTGGGAGCCCCTCATAATAAGCAGCCCCAGGAGGATGTCAGCATAGCACAGGGATGGTGGGAGCCCCTCATAATAAGCAGCCCCAGGAGGATGTCAGCATAGCACAGGGATGGTGGAAGCCCCTCATAATAAGCATGACCAGGAGGAAGTCAGCACAGCACAGGGATGGTGGGAGCCCCTCATAATAAGCAGCCCCAGGAGGATGTCAGCATAGCACAGGGATGGTTGGAGCCCCTCACAATAAGCAGCCCCAGGAGGAAGTCAGCACAGCACAGGGATGGTGGGAGCCCCTCATAATGAGCATAGCACAGGGATGGTGGGAGCCCCTCATAATATGCACAGCAGAGGTACAGCCCCAGGAGGAAGTCAGCACAGCACAGGGATGGTGGGAGCCCCTCATAATAAGCAGCCACAGGAGGAAGTCAGCACAGCACAGGGATGGTGGGAGCCCCTCATAATAAGCAGCCCCAGTAGAAATATGACACCGCTCAACCTCTTCAAACAGGAGGGTACGGGCATATAGTACGGTGTGCTTTTTTTGGACAAGGAAGTGAGCCAATTTAAGAAAGAAGGTCTGTGTGCTCGATTAAAAAAATAGTTTATAGACATATACATGGTCTACTGGTCACACATGTTGAATTCCTCCGAGATCCATGCCTCATTCATTTTTAGAAATGTGAGGTAGTTAACACTGTCGTGAGCTAGGCGAGTACGCTTATCGGTCACAATCCCCCTGCTGCACTGAACGTCCTATCGGACAGGACACTGGATGAGGGGCAAGCCAACAGTTCGATTGCAAATTGGGCAAGCTCTGGCCAGAGGTCAAGCCTGCCCACCCAGTAGTCCAGGGGTTCATCACTCCTCAGAGCGTCCACATCGGCCGTTAACCCGATGTAGTCGGACACCTGACGATCTAGGCATTCCCTGATGCTGGATCCGGATGACACCTGTCGATGGGTCGGCTAAAAGAATGACCTCATATCCGAAGTCACCAACACATCTTCAAACCGGCCTATTCTTGCAGGCGCTGTTGGATTGGTACCCGCAACTCCTTCTCTGGGAGTGGGAATTGCTCCTCTGCCAGCGCATGCAAAAGCAGAATGCAGCATTTCTCGAAGCAAGGCCTGGATGTGCTCCATTCTGACAGCCCTCTGTGACGGCGGTAACATTTCTGCCATTTTGTGTTTGTACCGGGGGTCTAAGTACGTTGACACTCAGTACTGGTCCTTGACCCTTATGCTTTTTATACGGGGGTCCCTATTAAAACACTGGAGCATGAAGGCCCCCATTTGCACTAAACTGGAAGCGGTGTGGTGGCCTGGCTCCTGCTCATCATCCAGGATAATGTCGTCCTCTTCATTCTCCTCTCCCCATCCACGCACAACAACAGGGATCCCAGAAAGGTTTAAGGCATGCTCTTCTTGCTCCTCCTCATCCGCCCCGGCACCATCCTCCTCTGACTCCTCTTCAGACTCCTGTTGTTCACTTGTCTCAGATAGAGTAGCCCCCCCTGAGAATTCATCCAGCATTGCGACTTCCTCATCTTCCCGCTCCTGCTCCTCCACAGCTTGATCAATGACGCGACGCAATGCACGCTCCATAAAGAAGGCATAAGGTACCATGTCACTGTCGAATAGGTTTTGGGGAGCTTGGGTGGCACAGCGGAAGAGACGCTAGCAGCGTAAAAGGAGGAGTCAGCCGAGGAGGAGAGGGAGGAGGATGGAGTAGGAGGAGGAGAAGAAGAGCCAGGCCTGCATGCAATCTGTGGCGGTAAAACCAAATCTACACGGGTGCCACGGGATACATGCTTGACGGCCGTCAGAAGGTTCACCCAGTGGGCAGTAAAAGTGATATACCTTCCCTGCCCGTGTTTGCTAGACCACGTGTCTGTGGTCAGATGTATCTTGGCACCGACACTGTGTGCCAGAGATACATTCACTTGCCCCTGAACATGGCCATATAGCTATGGGATGCCCTTCTCTGAGAAATACTTCCTTCCTGGGACCTTCCATTGTGGTGTTCCAATGGCCACAAATTTGCCAAAGGCCTCCGAGTCCACCAGTTTATATGGCAGTAGTTGGCGGGCTATCAGTTCTGACAAGCCAGCCATCAACCGTTGGGCAAGAGGGTTATCCGGCGTCATCATTTTTTTACGCTCGAACATTAGGCTCAAGAAAGCTTGCCTTTTTGCAAAAAAACGTGAGCTTGGCGTGATGGAAGGTGGAGTGGAGGACAATTGTGAGGAGAGAGGAGAAGGAGAAGTAGAAGACGAGGCTGGATGGTGAGAGCCTGGCTTTGTGTGTTCCATTGCTCCCACTAGGCTCGGTGATGGCTGCTCATGTGCCTTCTTAAGGCGGTCGTCCCTAGGTGAGTGTTGGGCTTACCGCGACTAATGCGTTGACTGCAAAGATTGCAGATGGCAACACTATTGTCAGCAGCGGACACGTTAAAAAAAGCCCACACTACGGAACCATGTGCCGGCGTCCTGGGAGCACCAGATGTGACCGTACATGGTCGATGCCTCGCTCCTGATACATTAGCAGTCTGCTTTGTCCCTCCTGTGCAATGTAAGTTATTCCTGCTTCTCCTCCCTATCTGATGGTCCATATCTCCCTCTGAACTCCCATCCTCTTCCTCTCTTGTGGGCACCCACGTGACATCACTAGACACGTCATCATCAACGTCACCTTCCCCACCGCTATAAGTAGAGATCTCGGAGTAGGCAGCAACATCGGGGACCAACCTCCTCCTTGGGCTGATCTGGGTACTGTCGTCAGACTGCTGAGTGGCGGTTCTTGCTACCTCCTCTTCCTGATCCAATGCCAAGAGTGGTTGTGCATCAGAAATGTCTTGCTATGGATAGGAAAATAATTCCTGTGACTCAGGCGGAACGTATGTGGTGGTGGTGGTGGTGGTGTTGTTGGTGGTAGTGTCTTTGGGGGTGCACATAGCAGAGAGTGAAGAAGAGGGTGCAGATCAAGAGGATGAGGAGGGTGCAGAAGAGTAAGGCTGAGTGAGCCACTCAACCAAGTCTGGTGCGTCCTTTAAAGTAATTGAACGCACCTTCTGCAACTTCCCACTTTGGCTCAAGCCTGTTGCTCCTGCCCTACCCATACCACCCCTGCGGAAGGGCCTGCCTCTTCCTCTGCCTGTCATTTTTTAAATGACCCTGTGACAAAACTCTCAGTCCCTATACTGATAAAGGACTGCTGCAGTATAGGGCAGTAGTCAGCAGTAGTGCACCTCAACCCTATATATTGTGGACCTATACCAGTCCTTAAGGAATAGCAGACTGTACCTCACTCAACCCTATATACTGTAGTACCCTATACCTTACCAGTCCTTATAAGGACCTTTGTGGAACTAGTAGGTTGTGAATGATTAGCAGACTGTACCTCAGTCCCTATACTCATAAAGGACTACTGCAGCAGAAGGGCAGCAGTCAAGTATAATATTCTTTCTATATTTGGAAGAAAGAATATTATACGTGTACAAGCCTATTACCATACCAGTCCTGAAAAGAACCTTTGTGGACCTAATAGTAAAAGCTACTGAGTAAACTGACTGTCCCTCACTGCCACACACAGCTTCCTACCTGTCCCTATTTAAACTGACAAAACACAGGCTGCTGGAACAATAACTTGAATAGCACTCAAAACTATATCCTGTACTACTTTACCATACCAGTCCTGAAAAGGACTTTTGTGGACCTAATAGTAACAGCTAATGATTAAACTGACTGTCCCTGCTGCACACAGCGTCCTGTCCCTCTCTCTACACTGACAAAAGACAGGCTGCTGCAACAATCACTAGCACAGCAGTGCCTCAAACCTATATCCTGAACTACACCTAACACCTATACCATACCAGTCCTGAAAATAACTTTTGTGGACCTAATAGCTAGCGATTTGGGTCACTGCAGTCTCTCCCTGCTCCACACAGCAACCTCTCCCTATAGTGACATACGAAAGAATGTAAAATGGCCGCCGGATCGGGTCTATTTATAAGTTAGGGGGAATGTCCAAGTGTCCATGTGCTGTAATGTCTCAATTGGCTGTCCTGTACCCCATGATGAATGTGTCATCATAGGTCAAAGTTCTTTTACACAGTAAACACGGAAGTCCGCCGGGCGAACGGCGGCAATAGTCCGCCGATCGGGCGTACCACGAACAGCCGAAATTCGCCGCGAAACGACCGCCGGGCGAACCGTTCGGCCATCCCTAGTTCCCGGAGGCATCGCCCCTCTGTTTCAGAGGCTGTGGTCATATAGGTACGATGCTCCACATCTGGTGGACATGCCTCCTTATACGAAATTATTGGAACAGGTTTTTGCAACTAGTACGAAGGGTCACTGGGGCTCCGGTTCCTCAAGACCCTTCGTACATTTTACTGAACCACAGACTATAACACACCCCTAAGCACACTCAACAACTAATTTTCTTCATGTGCTTGGGAGCCAAGATCACACTAGCAAAGGCCTGAAAAACCTCTAAGGTCTCCCTCTTGGCTGCCAAGCATAAAATCTCATGGATTGTGGTACAAGAACAAACAGTGGCAAAACTGCGGGATACCGCCCAACATTTTGAGGCAACCTGGGAACCATGGACCCAGCACATAAAAGTCCCACTCTATCCAGGGCACTTACAAGCATAATGACTCAAAGGATGAAGCCACAACCCTGATCCCTGTACCCCCACCACCCTCCACACACCTACCCCCCTCCTGCCCTAACCCCTCTTTACCTTTCTCTTCTTACTCTCCTTGTTCAGGATTTCTAACAAATGACACTGGTTTGATAGATTCCATACTCAACAGTTCGCCTTTTTCTAATCTTTATTGAACCGACTGGAAATAGCCGCTGGAAATAGCCGGTGTTGGAAACAATTTACCAAAGAAGACCCCAGCGAGAGTCCTGATGCCTCCCATCCAGGGGTCACAATTTCAGTGTGCCCCCTGGGCGAGTCGAAGGAGACAGGTGGGTGTCTCTGCAGTGGGAGTCCCTGGAGCTATCCCACTCCACATTGTAAGCCCATAGGGGTGGAGTGGTGATCTCGGGGACTGCCGCGGGAGACCCTACCGGGTTTATAGATATGTTTCCTATCTCCCCACACAGGCCTTCTTTCGCAATGATGTAAAAGGGTCAAGTACCAACAGTGCCGAGGTCATAGGGGAGACAAGCCCCAAGACTAAGGCGAGCAGGCCTCTCCCGTGCTACGCAGGGGAGGTCATCTCCATCTGTCTTGTTTCTACTTGTCATGGGAAACCCTTAGTGTAAAATTTTACCCTTTCATGTGATTTTCCTCTCATGTCAAGTACACTTTGTTTAAGACAGGAATATCCCCCCCCCCTCTTCAATGAACTATATCTTTGGTGCTCCAGGGGTCTAGTTAAAGTCATGGAATACTATATGTTGTTTTGCTAATGTTTTGCAAAGGTTTTAGATTCCCAAGCATACTCATTAATTGGGGACTGTTTTCCCTAATGGAGATACTCCTTCGAATACCTTGTCTCCCTTGTACTCCACCAGTCTTTCCAAGAATGTCTGTGGGAGATACTGTTCCATCTTGTTATGACATGGTTACTGAATCCTGATTAGGTACTCTTTTATACTGTCTTATGCTACTGTTCATGGATTATTGTACACGATACACGTTGTATATTCAATACTCAATTAAAATTATTGAAAAGAATTACCAGAGAGGATTTTGTTTTTTTGTTTTTCTGTAACCCCTTTTTTGTGAATGAACTGTCACTATATGGAAGTCATCTTCTACAAATGATATTTAACCGATGGGGACATTATGACTATTTGAAACTGTTGGTTTTAATTTTTGATTGCATAAAACAATTGTTTATAATTATATATTTTTTCAGTATTTATTTATTTGGCAGAGCTCTTCAGTTTTTCTTGTGCTCCCTTTGTGTGTGTATCCCACTTTGAGCTGCAGCCTGTTGAAACATTTAGTATAATTAATTATTTTATATTTATTTTCATTTATTTAAATTTTATTTTTATTTGCATTTTTGTGTCAAGCGCAGTCTATTTTTCTATATAAATCTATGATGTTGAGCTGTTTCTTGTGATAAACTTGGTAGAGTATCCTAAACTGTAGAGAATTTTGTGATTTTTTAGGTGTAGTATAGTGTAATTTTATAGTTTTGGTAACTGGCATTAGGTTTCTGACTCTGAGCATCTGTAAAGTATGCTGTGAAAAGTCAGAGAAAACGTGTGATGCTGAATATTATTCCAGAATTTGATCAGATTTCTGAAAGCTTTCAAACATTTTTTTTTTACATGTTAGAATTGTATATGCAGAAGCACATCTCAGGGTATATTATCTGGAAAATGTGGTGGTTTAGTAATATGATGCATGCCGTAATCAAAATATTAACAGAGTGTAAAAGGTCACAAGCAGTTGTGTGCAGTTCTGCAGGCTGTTTTGATTCAGGAATGCCAAAAATGCCTGGGTTGTTAAAGTTGGGATCTGTCCTCTAAATCTGCCATAGTTAAGCGAAGACAGGTGCACTTTTCTTTTTTTATTTATGTGCATCTACAAAAGTATTGAACGAGGAAGGAAACTCTTCTATTTTTTGTTCAATATGTTCAACCCTATCTCTGAGCACTTCAACTTAAAATTGTCGCATGCAAGATATCATATATGAATGTAGAAAAAGCATGTCTTTCAAAGTGATGAAGTTAGCCTTTCTTGTGTCTTTGGTAAAACTGAAAGTGACAACAAGTGACATAAAGGAAACAGAAAAACATGAGTGCTGGAGCTGGAACTGTTCTTGAGTCAGTGTCATGTAGATAGGTACAGGTGAAAGGGAACAACAAGGGCAGTTGATGCAACAAGCAGAAGCAAAGAGTGTAGAATCAGGCAGGAATTCACAGCAGGGATTAGCATAGTCAGATAGAGCCAGTGGTCAATGTGGGCAGCAAGGTAAAACACAGCAAAAAGTTTTATCCCTATTGTGGGGTCACCAGTAAGTGTCTCTTCTCCATAGAGAATAAGTTCAGTGCTCGCAATCTTTCTTCATAACTAATGTCCTGCACAGGGGTCAAGTCCTGGGGAAAAAAGTGTGGGAACTCCCACCCAAGATCCATTCCCCCACCAAAAAAAAACTGATGCACTCATTTGCACGAACACTTCAAAAGTGGTATTTTTCATCTAATTTTCATATTGTGTGTATGAAGCTAAACTGTTAGTACATAAAAAAAAAAAAAACAATCCTCAATAAACATAAATGCAGTAAGGCCCCTGGTATGTCCGTATTTCATCCATCCGTTTGCGGATGAAATACGGGCATACATTCATCCCTATGGGATAGCGGGTGTCTGCGGATGAGCATCCGCAGACACCCGATATCGTCCGCCTCCGCTACTGTCTGATTCTGCAGACGGAGGAAAATCCTATTTTTCTATCCGTCTGCAGAGCGGATCGGATGAACACGGACAGACAGTCCGTGCTCGTCCGATCCCCATAGAGGAGAGCGGAGATCTGACAGGGCGGTCCCTGCACAGTGTGCGGAGACCGCCCTGTCCGCCGCCAGCTCAGCGGGGACAACGGAGCGATCCCCGCTGAGCGAGCGGATCATCACGGGGCGGATCATTACTGATCCGCCCCGTGTGAAAGAGGCCTAATTCTCTGAATAATCAGCATTCATTCAATTGTGCTTCCATGCAAATGTGAACATCATGTTGTGATCTTTATTGGGGAATTTTATTTTGTATATAGAGTGTTTATGTGGTGAGTTTACACTTTTCATTGAACAAAGAAACACAGGGTTAAACGGAAAGGTCATAAATTGCACATTATCTGGACAGAATGCTTAGGGAGATAGTGATGTATTCCTGCTTAGGAGATGTATGTTAACTTGGAGGGCTGCAAACTCTGCAGGGCTCCAACACACACTCGCAACTCTTCCAACCCTTCACATATTTCCACATAAACCTCCCTCCTGGCATTAAACTTTGCCAGGTATTGTGCTCAGCTTACCACCCCAAACTGATGTTCTTCCCTCAGCTCACCTCTCTCCCTGCATGTACTGTGAGCAGAATAGCTGCGGGACACACAGAGCAAGTATGCAGGAAACTGGGGGGGAGGATGAGGAGACAGAAAATTATGAGGGGCCGGTAGGGAGGAGCGCATCAAGAGAGGTCGGACAAAATACAATCTCTTAGCAGCAGGGACCTGATCTACCCATCAGCTAGCTGTGATTGACAGGTAGATCAATGAGGAAGCTGTCATGGGGCCCCCTACTGGCAATGCCTGAATGGTCAGTCCACCCCTGGTGTGCAGCACCTACTATTGTGAGCTGTGTCAGCGGCTGCTGGTGTAGCACCTGCCACACAGCTCGCATGCTTCAAAGTCTTGCAGGACGCGTCTGCTAACGGGAACTGAGTTCCTGTTGTGGAAAAAGTACAGGAACTCCATTCCCATGCGTTCCCGCAGGACTTGAGCCCTGGTCCTGCAGACCCTTTATTATCTTTGTTGCCCTTCTTTGTACTTGCTCCATTTCCAGTACATCCTTCCTGAGGACTGGTGCCCAGAACTGGAAAGCATACTGCATTGTATGACATCGCAGAGCCTATCAACCACTAGGACCCCCAGGTCCTTTCCATCCTTGATTCCAGGAGATTGCATTCATATTTTTGCCACCCAGATGCATTCTTTTCAATGTTTCCACATTCCACCTCATTGGCCATGTAGTTGCCCATCCCATTCATTTGTTCAGATCTTCTTGCAAGGTTTTCACGTTCTGCAGAGAAGTTATTGTCCTGCTTAGCTTAGTATCATCCACAAATACAGAGATTGAACTGTTTACTCCATCTTCTAGGTCGTTTGTGAACAAATTAAAGCGGGAGTCTGCCGGGAGTGCGCGTTTTTTTTTTTTTTTTAAAGCCAGCAGCTACAAATACTGCAGCTGCTGACTTTTAAAATAGTGACACTTACCTGTCCAGCGCGCCCGTGATGTCGGCACCCAAAGCCGATCTCTCGATCGTCTCTCGGGTGCTGCCGCCGCCATCTTGGTTATGGGAATCAGGAAGTGGAGCCTTTCGGCTTCATTTCCCGGTTCCCTACTGCGCATGCGCGAGTCGCGCTGCGCAATGAGGATGGACCCGCTGCCTCTGGGATCTGTGTGTTTCCCAGCAGGCAGCGGGGGACTTTCGGAAAGGGGCGTAATCTACGCCCCTTTCCACAGAGATCTATCCAGGAAGTGGGTGCAGATACCTGTACTGTACAGGTACATGCACCCCCCTCCCCCCTGAAAGGTGCCAATTGTGGCACCGGAGGGGGGGAGAATTCCAATGAGCAGAAGGTCCACTATAGGGTGGACCTCCGCTTTAAATAGGATTGGTCGCAACACAGAACTCTGGGGGACCCCACTTTCCACCCCTGACCAATCCAAGTACTCCTCAGTTATCACCACCCTCTGAACTCGCCCTTGAAGCCAGTTTTCAATCCATGTACTCATCCTATGGTCCATGCCAACGGACCTTACTTTGCACAGTAAACATTTATGGGGAACTGTGTCAAATGCTTTCAGTGATATGTCATGAGTATAAACACTGCAGTTTTGTTACTGAAGCCCCTCCATTCCCTTGTGAGGAGAAGAATAAATTCAATATCTTTTCCATCTCCCCATCCTTTGTAACCAGATTTCCTTCCTCATTCTATATGGGGCCAATATGGTCTGTACTACCTTTTTTACGGTGTATATACTTAAAGAAATTCTTGTGATTTTTTTTTTTTTGTTGTTCTCCTCCACTGTGTTTTCCATGTTTTTATCCTCTCTATCCCCATGATAAAGGGAATACTCTTGAATGGTTGCCAGCCAGTCATGAGAGTTGTTGAACCAAGTCTCTGAAATTCCCACAAAAAATCAAAATCCTCCTTGTACAACAGCATCTCTAGTTCTCCCATCTTGTCCATCAGGCTCCTTGGATTGGTGAACATGCCACATAGTTTAGACCGATCATATACTGTCCTCTTATTGGGTGTTCCAAGATTGCAAATAGGACTTGTTATGTACTACACAAGTAAATGCGCAAAAACAGGGTCAAAGATTTTTCCCAATGTCCACCAGTCTCTCACCAATTGAAACCAAAAATCCAATTATATGAATGAGAGTCCATATTATGTTAAGATCCGTATGATTATAAATATAAAAGCTACTGTCCAGTAGAACAAAGGAAAGCATTTAAAACCAGGAGCTCCATATCCAGGGCTGCCATCAGTGAAGGACAGAATCCATGTTCCAAAGTCTGTGAAAAAAAACAAAGAAGAGGCGCCTCTGGGTGTAGAGATAACATACACTTTAATTATAAAAACGTATTTAATACAGGCAACTCACATTTTGGATGTGATGTATGAGCATTCAGTCACTTTAAAAGCTGAGCATGGATGTGGTCATCTGATAGTCCGTCAAGCTGAGGCGCTGTAGCCGCTAGCGGCCAAGAAGTGGCACAGGCGCCGGCCATGGAGCGCAGTTCAAAGCAGAGCTTCGGAGCGCCGGCAAGTTGTTTGATGAAGGAGCGCGGGTGTCAAACAACCTCAGCCTGTACACTCACGAAATGGGTCGCACCCACCTCATGATGTCATCTCTCTCCACCGGCGCTCCAGACTTCTCTCTGCTTAGAACTGTGCTCCACGGCCGGCGTCTGTGCCACTTCCTGGCCGCTAGCGGCTACAGAGCCTCAGCTTGATGGACTATCAGATGACCACATCCATGCTCAGCTTTTAAAGTGACTGAATGCTCATAGATCCCATCCAAAACGTGAGTTGCCTGTATTAAATACATTTTTATAATTAAAGTGTATGTTATCTCTACACCCAGAGGCGCCTCTTCCTTTGCTTTTTTTCTAATAGGACTTGTTACTATACTTACCTCGGGTTTATGTGCTTTAGTCACCCTACCACTAATGCCCTCAATATTACCCTCTGGAATATGTTCCTCACTGACTGTCCCTACCACTGGACCCTCCCACCATCTCCTAGTTTAAAAGCCCCTCCCACTGTTCGGCCATCTTCACTCCCAGCAGATCTGCACCCTCCTCATTTAGGTGCAGTCTGTCCCTTCTATAGAACTGGTGACTGACTGAGAAGTCGGCCCAGTTCTCCAGGAACTCAAACCCCTCCTTATTACACCATCTCCTCAGCCACTTGTTTACTTCCCTAATCTCCCTCTGAGATGGAACAAAAAATAATTAGGGTGATAGTAGATGGAAAAATATTTGTCTTAGCCCCCGTACACACGGTCGGAGATTCCGAAAACCAAATCCGTCTGAGTTATTCCGACGGATTCATTCCAGCAGAGGTCCGGAAGTGATGTTGCATACACACAGTCGGACTAAGTTGTCGGAAAATCTGATTGTACATAACATGATGACGTTATTTCGTTAGACTGGACTACGTTCAGGCTAGTAGCCAATAGCTTTGGTCTAGGAATTTGATCTGAGCATGCTTGGCACTTTTCCGTCGGAGTAGGCTACACATGATCAGAGTATGTCCGATAGGAGCATTTTGTCGGAAAATTTTACCGGCAAGTTGGAAAACTTGGTCCGTCGGATATTCCGATGGAAACAGTCCGATGCAGACCACACACAGTCGGAATATCCGACAAAATGGTCCGATAGGACACATTCCGTCGGAATCTCCGACCGCGTGTACAAGGTCTTAGAACTTGCTTGTGAAGTGTTTGAAAACTGTGAGATGCGCCTTGCATAAATCTGTGAGTGCCTTGCCATGTGTAAATAGGGAAATGTGAGGATTTATGTGATAGGAGCCAGTGGGGTATAGCCAATCCAAACTTTCTGATCCATATATGGGTAAAAAAGGGGTTCATCAAAGAATTCAGTGCAGCTATGCTGTGAATCAAAGGGAGGTAAGAAGTAACTTAGCTTCCTAAAGCAAAGGAGGAATATCTGCTACTCATGATTACAGCTTGCGAGTGGAGTGGTCTGTCGAGTATGATTGCCCATTTTGATTTTTTTCTTATCACTGTGCTGTGATAGTGCTACTGCTTAGAAGAGGTCCCGTGCATAGTGCGGAAGTTGTGATGGCTGCACAGACTCAGGGACCCCTCTAATCTTCAGATTGTTGTGCCTGGAACGATACTCCAGGTCCGCAACGTTAGACTGTGTGGGCAGAGTGGGCATCAACCATATCATTATTGGAGTTTACGCATGTGCCCATAGCCTCCTCCAAGTGGTTCACCATATCCCCCAGATCTTGAACATCCGCTGCACATTTCTTAAAACAAAGCTCTGCGCAAACTGTTGGCGCTATATAAATCCTGAATAATAATAATAAAAGCAAGCATGTCTTTCATGACAACATCAGACATGGGTTGCCCCATCATGGGAAAGTAGGAAATAGGGTCAAAAGTCAGGGTCCCTTTGTCTCATCTGTGTCAGATTTTCACTTTGGGTGGGACTTAGCAGTCCTTGGGGTATCAGAGGATACAGATACTGTTGACTTTGCAAGCCCTGTGTCCTCCTCTGCCTTCGTATCAGCCTGAGGGAATATGAAGGAGACTGCCGCTAGAGGTCTGCACACAGGGCCGCAGGATGCCAACTCCTTTTGCATTGGAGCAAATAAACAGGACAGTTTGCAGAGCTGTGGCTCCTCTCACCTTCTGCGGGACATTCCGGATAAATCAGGAGCCAGGCAAAGGTACCTGATGCTGTGCATACCGTGTTGGGGCTCGTGGATTGGCCGTAGTTTTGGGCAGCAGGATGGAGCTGGATTCCTAAGTGGCCATCTTAGCCTGGCCCCATGCTATAACATAGAATTTGATTGGAAGGAGAAGGAGAGAATTCCCCCCCCCCCGGAGTCTATATAGTGGTTGGGGGAACTTCCTGCTTCTGAAGATGTTGCTAATTTGTGGCAGCACAGTGGTGTAGTGGGTAGCACTCTCGCCTAGCAGTGAAAGTGAAAATGGTTGCTGGTTCGAATCCAGACTACCTGCCTGGAGTTTTTCATGTTCTCCCTGTGCCTGCATGGGTTTCCGCTGGGTACTCCTGTATCCTCCCACACTCCAAAGACATGCTGTTAGGTTGACTGGCTTCTGTATAAAATTGGCCCTAGTAGATGAATGTGAGTTGGGGACCTAGGATTGTGGGCTTCTTGAGGGTAGGGACCGATGTGAGTGCGATGTATCTGTAGAGCGTTGCGTAAATTGACAGAGCTATATGGGTACCTTAAATAAGGATAATTGTAGACGCACACTCACTCAGGTTGAACTGGATGGACTGGTGTCTTTATTCAACCTTACTAACTATGTAACTATGTAATTGATGATGTGTCAAGCCTAAAGGGACGATTGTTATGACTATTATATTCAGTGATGCTTTTTTATAAATGTTATTTTATAAATAAACCTACATAAGGAATTTTACACTATGAGATGCTGTCTCTTCATTTATTTTCCAGTTGCCTAACAACATTGGGGAGAAGCAAAGACCCTTGAGGTCACTTTATTCCTAATTTTTGTCACTTATGTGCAATATCCACCATTGACATTTATAGGATATCATTTGTGGCACATATTAGCATATTTTATGTGGTATAGCAAGCACTGCCTGAAACTAATATTATTGATACATACATTATTCATTTCTTGTTTGTTTTTTCTTCTTGAAATTCCAGCCACAAGGATTCCACCTCCTCCCTTGCTCCGTTAATAATCACCCACCTTGTAGTTATTGTCAAAACACTCTTAATGTAAATGCACACCCTACCCTCTCTTCTACCTACCCTGTCCCTCCGATATAAGAAATATCTCTGGACAGTTACAAACCAATCATATAAGTTGTCAAACCAGATTTATGTTACTCCCACAAAGTCAAAATCCTCCTCCTGTATTAGCAACTCCAGTTCTGTCATTTTATTCACCAAACTCCTGGCATAATTTTCTACCTGCTGTGATATTGGATATGCTTAGCTCTTGTGGTAGATGTGTTTGCTAAGTGAGTTCACGTCAGACAAGAACTATATTTAAGGGCTACAAAAGAAGGAAAATCCTTACACAGATTGCCCACACAAGGGTTCTTCTCCAGCAGACACACATAACTAAAAATACTCTTAGGCTCACCTGGGCCCGTTCCTGGCCTCCAAATAAAGTTATCCACTTCATGAGAGCCTTCCAATATTCCTCCAATCCCCCTAGACCTGCCAGCCTCCCAGACCCTCTCTTAGTCTTTCAGGCCCATGTAGCTATCCCAACATTTCCAGTCTTTTGGGTAGAAGTCCCCCATACAAGGGATGTGGTATCTTATAGGACCAATCTCCTGACAGGCCCCTGTCTACACACAGCAGCAACTGCACTGGACTATGCTCAGATCTGGCTTATAATGATCCTACACACCTGTGCCATCAGACCGGCTGCAGGCAACTTACAAAGTCTGGACACAGAACTGAAGTTTCCATCCCAACCAAGACACTTCATGCTTCAGGTTCCAATCCAGAACTTCCAAAACCAAGGAAACCATAAAACAGTTTTCTCTGCTCACAACCCACCTGCTGGAGCTTCTCAAACTGGATCTTTGAGAGTCCTGTGTCATCTCTACACCGATTTAGTAAACTCTCACATGCCAGGGCCTCAAACAGCACATATTATTTTCTCCTTGTGTGTTCTGAGGCTGAATTAGGATTCTGTAATTCTGTTTTTTATTAACTTTTTTGCTGTAGACACTATAGGAATATAAAAGACCTGGGATACATTTGGGTGCCCCAAAGAGAGTAGTAATGTAATGCACAGATTGCGCCTTGGCACACAGTGGCTGTGGCCAAATCACTCAGCCACAGCCTGGTCTGAATAATGTGTCCGGGTTTCAGGTGGACTGAAACCCGAACACATGATTCAAAATCCGAGCTGTCCGGGTGAATCCTGGACAGGTGGCAACCCTAGGTATAAACATATTTTAGATGAACCAACAACACATGTTGCACTGATTCCAATACAACAAATAAACAAAATTTGACTTAACTAAGCTAAACAATTCAAATAAAATGAATATTCGAAAAATACACATATTACTTATAAAATACGTAAAAATAAAGTCCAAATATAAAAAAATATACAGTATATATCAGTGTCCAAAGTAGAAAGGTATGAAACTTGTGACCACATCCACCAACGTAAGAGTCTCAAAATACATGTATCCTGATGAAAGCTGGAAGAAGCCTCCACCAAAGAACACATTGCAGGCTTATCAGATAGGAATGACCCTCTAACTAAAGAAAGTTCAAAGTGTGCATCAATATACAGGTTCCCTGATAATCTCCTCTTGTGTGATCATCAGGATCCTAATGGTACTCTGAACACCATCCACAATCCGGTACAATTAAAAAGCCCAACATAGTATAAAACCATTAATACAATAGTATTACATTCATTCAGTAAATAAATTAGTAATGCACTCTCATTAGCAATGTCGCAATTGTGCTTAAAAACAACAGCTTTGGCAGGTAAGAAAATGGCTTCCCATGGACTTCCGATTACACACTGACATTGCAGCAGGCTTTGGAGCTTCCTGTGAGGTCATTGCATAACTGGAAGTTTGCGAGAAATAATTTTATTACCCACCCAAGCCTGTGTCCAGCGTGTCCAGCTTGCTTCATGTCCAGCATGTCCAGCCTGCTCTGTGTCCAGCATATCCAGCCAGCTCTGTATCTAGCATATCTAGCCTGCTCTGTGTCCATGTCAGAAACCATGAATCAGACTGAGATATAAGTACAGTTAAATCTCACTAATTTAATAATAATAAAAAAGGTAAATAGAGTAAACATAGTCAAAACATAGCTGGAGTTCAGGAACTGGAACAAATAGTCAGACAAGCCAAAACATCAGGGAGCCAGAGATGAGCGTAGTAGAACAGCAAGCAGGACCTGGAGCCAGAAGGAATGTCAGCCAAGCAAGTCTTTAACAGGAACACAGGAGAGCATCTTTAGAGATGTGACCAAGCCTAAGGCAGAGGTCATCTGCGCTGGACGGCTTAAGTAGGCAGGACTGACGAGCAGGATATCATTAACAGGTGAGTCACTGTGAAGAGATAGGAGCTGGCAATTAGCCGACAGCTGAACAGCTTTGAGAAGGAAGTGCTGAGCAAAGCTCTGACAGTACCCACTCCTCAATGACCCCTCCCCCCTGGAGGACCAGCAGGCTTGAGAGGAAATGTCTATGGAAATCATGGAGGAGGACAGGGGCATGTACATGTGAGGATGAGACCCAAGAGCCTTCCTCGTACCCTTTCCAATGCACCAGGTACTGTATGCTCCCACGGAACCTACGGGAGTCAACAATGGACTGTACTTCATACTCCTCATGGTTCTCCACCTGTACAGGGTGAGGACAAGCCACTGAGGTGGTAAAGCGGTTGAATACATTTGGGACACGCATATTAGAAGGTCTAATGCGTAAGCCACTGGGTTAATCCTGCAAAGAATACGGAAAGGTCCAATAAACAGAGGTGTGAACTTCAGAGAGGGAACACGAAGTCCGAGGTTGTGAGATGACACCTAGACCCTGTCCCCAACCTAGTAGGAAGGCGCAGGCAGGCCTCTGTGGTCAGCATGGAGTATGCACCTATCATTAGCATGTCGCAAATTATCCTGTGCCCAAGTGAAACAAAGACCACAGAGATGTTTCTATAATGTAGGAATACTCTGCAGAACAAATGAGTCAGACAACATGGAAGGTTGGAAACCATAAATCGCCATAAACTGGGACAATCAGGAAGCAGAATTCAAGGCACTGTTGTGAGAAAACTCTGCCCACAGTAATAGGTCTGAGCAGTTGTTATGATGGACAGAAATATAGCAATGTAGGAAATGCTCTAAGGACTGATGGCTCGTTCTGCGGCCCCATTAGACTGCGGGTGATATGCAGAGGAGAAAGCAAGCTGAATTCCCAACTGTGCACAAAAGGCTCTCCAGAACCGGGACACAAACTGAGTACTCCTGTCTGAGACAATCTCCTTGGGTAGCCCATGTAAGTGAACGATCTCTTGAGCAAATATGGAATCTAGTTCCTTAGAAGTGGGCAACTTCCTAAGTGGAATACAATGACACATATTTGAGAACTGGTCAACCACCATAAGGATAACTGTGTTGCCCTGGGAGTTGGGTAACTCCACAATGAAATCCATAGACAGGTGGGTCCAGAGCCTCTCTCCATTCGGTATGGGTTGTAGGAGGCCCACTGGAAGGTGTCCTGGAGTCTTACTCTGAGCACATACGGAACTGGCAGCTACGAAGGCAGTTACATCAGCACATAGACTAGGCCACCAGAATTGTTGGGAAATAGCCCAAAAGAGTTGATTCTTCCCAGGGTGGCACAAAAGGTAACATATGATCAGGATATGCCAACACAGGAGCAGAAACAAAGGCAGCCTTGAGACTCTCAAATTATTTCTCAACCTGGTTGAGAAACCCTTTGCATTGGACTGGATTGCCCCCAAATTTCTGGGGAAGCAGAGCGGATCCAGACATACCTCTTATAGAGGCAATACTCGAGGCGGGTGCCTGCACAGAGACTGGAGCAGTAGCAGGGTGGGCCTGCAACAAAGGTTGTACCGGGGCGGCCACAGTGAGAGATTCCAGGTGAGCCGTGCGACTCAGGATCCATGAACTGATCCATGCAGTGATCCAGTTCATCCAATCTGGAAACAATATTACCAACAAGTGGATTGACTGCATCTTCTGAATTTATGGCCTCCTCCTACTGTCAGAAACCATGAAATCAAGCCGAGACAGAAGTACAGTCAAATCACACTTGTTTAATAATAAAAGTAAAAACAACAAACGTTGTTCAGTTGATTCAGTAACCAGAATGGATAGTCAGCCAAGCCAGAAGTCAGGGATCAAATGTAGTGGAATAGCAAGCAGGGCCTGGAGCCAGAAGAGATGTCAGCAAAGCAAGTCTTGAACAGGATCGCAGGAGAGTGTCTCAGTTTCTGTGATGTTGACCAAGGTGAAGGCACAGCTCCTCTGGACTGGACGGCTTAAGTAGGCAGGAATGATGAGTAGGATATCATCAATAACTGAGTAACTGTACAGAGATAGGGGCTGGCAATTAGCTAACAGCTGAGCAGCAAGCTCAGAGAAGGAAGGGCTGAGCCCAGCCCTGACATCACCACTCTTCTTCACAAAGAAGAAACCAGCACCAGCAGAAGACAAGGATTTGCAGATGTAACCTCGAGAAAGTGAGTCTGCAACATACAGTAAGTGACCGCGATATTGTGTCAATCTCGCCACTTCCGTCGCGGGAGCCAGCGCCAAGCTGGCTGGCATCGGTAAAGGAAACATATTTATTTTCCTTTCCCGATAAGCGACAAGCATCGCTGGCCGGGTTGACACTGGTGCAGGGATCCGAATTGGATTCCCGCCAATACCAGGCACTGTGTTTGGTATGAATCCTAAGGGAGAACTCCACGCCAAAAGTAAAAAAAAAAAAAGTGGCGTGGGTTCCCCCTTGGGAGGCATACCAGGCCCTTAGGTCCGGTAGGGATGTTTAAGGGGAATCCCTTATCCGAGCACGCAGCCTGGCTGGTCAGGAAAGGGGGTGGGGACGAGCGAGCGCCCCCCCCTCCTGAGCCTTACCAGGCTGCGTGCCCTCAACATGGGAGGTGCCTCGGGGAAGGGGGTCGCGCGGCCCCCCCACCCGAAAGCACCTTGTCCCCATGTTGATGCGGACAAGGGCCTCTTCCCGACAACCCTGGCCGTTGGTTGTCAGGGTCTGCGGGCGGGGGGCGGATCGGAATCCTGGAGCCCCCTTTAAAAAGGGGGCCCCCCACCCTATGTGAATGAGTATGGGGTACAATGTACCCCTACCCATTCACCTGTGGGAAAAAATTTACAAAAAAAACACAACACACAAGGGATAAAATAGTTTATTGCACAGCTCCGGGGGTCTTCCGTCTTCGGGGGTCTTCTCGCCGGACTCCTCTGCTATCTTCTGCTAGCTCTTTTGCTAGCAGAGGAACCCGGCTTTCTTCTTCGTCGCCACCCTCTTCTTCCGACTTCGGGGGTCTTGTCCCCCTCTTCGATTCTTCTTGCCGGGCCACCGCTTCTTCTTCCAGCTCTTTTACTAGCAGTGGCCCAGTCTTCTGTCGCCGTTGCCACCACCGCCACCACCGCCGCCTTCCGTTCTTCTTCTTCTTCTTCTGGAGATGTTGACTCGACGCTCTCTCCGGCCGCAATGCCAGGGACGCGGCGCGGTGACTTATATAGGGACAAGGGGCGGGGTCACCGGTTGATGTCACATGGTGACCCCGCCCCTTTACAATGTCACAGTCCCAGCATCATCCGGCCACCACTAGTAAAAGAGCTGGAAGAAGAAGCGGTGGCCCGGCAAAAAGAACCGAAGAGGGGGACAAGACCCCCGAAGTCGGAAGAAGAGGACGGCGACGAAGAAGAAAGCCGGGCTCCTCCGCTAGCAAAAAAGCTAGCAGGAGTCCGGCGAGAAGACCCCAGAAGACGGAAGACCCCCGGAGCTGTGCAATAAACTATTTTAACCCTTGTGTGTTGGGTTTTTTTGTACCTTTTTTTCACAGGTGAATGGGTAGGGATACATTTTACCCCATACTCATTCACATAGGGTGGGGGGCCAGGATCCGGGGGCCCCCTTATTAAAGGGGGCTCCCGGATTCCGGTAAGCCCCCCGCCCGCAGACCCCTGGCCGTTGGTTGTCGGGAAGAGGCCCCCCCTTCCCCAAGGCACCCCCCATGTTGAGGGCACACCACCTGGTACGGCTCAGGAAGTCCCCACCCCCTTTCCTGACCGGCCGGGCTGCATGCTCGGATAGGGGTCTGGTATGGATTTTGGGGGGGACCCCACGGCGTTTTCTTCGGCGAAGGGGATTCCCCTTAAACATCCCTACCGGACCTAAGGGCCTGGTATGCCCCCGAGAAGGCATGCAAGCTTCATGAGTGAGGCGACATTATCGCCTCACTCTGGCTGCTATAGGAAAATTACATTTTCCTATTGCAGCCAGCGCAATGGGATCGCGCTGGTTAGAGGGATAGTGTCAAGAAGGATGTTCTGATCACCCGGCTGTTCCCAGAAGTCTTACTCACAGAATCCCCAGCAGAAGAGCCAACCGGCGCACACTGGTGCATAGTAATGCAGGTGGGCGCACGCGGGTGCGCGAGGGTGCACACGGGTGCGAGCTAACTCTGATGGGCGCGCACGTGTTCACAAAGGCACTAATGGGCACATGCGGGTGCGTGGTAATGTTAATGTAAGCGTGCAAATGTGCATGAGTATGCACGGGTGCGGACGTGCAGTATGACGGATCTTTTCACCAAAGGGGCTATTTAAAGGGACCTGTCACCTTGCCTCCCTGCTGTCCAATCAACAGCATTCCTGAGAGACCCCCCTGCTATTACTTTGTTTGTTACCTGATACCTGTTACCCGGTTTGCCTCTGACTACTCTCTGTTTGCTGCCTGCCACCGACCCCGGCTTGTCTTGACTATTCTTCTGCCTGCTGCTTTGGTACCCATTCTGCCCGCCTGTGTATGACCCAGCTTGACTACGACTACGCCTTGCCTGCCACCTTGGTGCTGTTCCTGCCTACCCAGTGTCCAAACCGGTCTGCTTGAAGATCTGCTAGTGTCCTGATCTACAAGACACCTTCCTCTCTGATCTGGTGTGAGTGTTCCTGCTGCTTCTGCTCACCGCTGGTCCCAGTTCCCGCCTGCATCTAGTTCCCCATCTGCTTCTTGAAGTCCGGACCAGCCCTTGCATCTGTGACCTGCCAGGCAGTTGTGCCCCTTCTGTGCTTCTGAATATCTGTCTGCTCTACCAGGAGTTCTTGAGCCAGAGGAATACGAGAAGCCGCTCCCTGCATCCGTGGGCTCAACCATCAGGTACGTGACAAATAGTCAGACAAGCCAAAACGTCAGAGAGACAGAAATGAGCATAGTAGAACAGCAAGCAGGATCTGGAGGCAGAAGGAATGTCAGCCACGTAAGTGTTTAACAGTAACACAGTAGAGAGTAGATGTGACCAAGGCGAAGGCAGAGATCATCTGCGCTGGACGGCTTAAGTAGGCAGGACTGACAAGCAGGATATCATCAACAGGTGAGTCACTGTGGAGAGATAGGAGCTGGCAACTAGCCGACAGCTGAGAGAAGGAAGGGCTGACCCCTGCCCTGACAGTCCATTGTATCCAGCCTGCTCTGTGTCCAGGGTGTCCAGCCTTCTCTGTGTCCAGCATGTGCAGCATACTCTGTATCCAGTGTGTCTAGCCCACTGGCAATATTCAGAATGAGTCTAAAAAGCCAGCTTTATTATCCATAAACTCCCTTCAAAGAAGATTTTTTATAATTTTATCTGTTATAAAATCAATGTGAATGAAGCAAAGCCTGTCTATGGTAGACACGTGCACTGTCAATGAATTTGTTTACTTTCGTTCCGTTTCATATTAAAAATTAATTCAAATTTTTGTTAGGTTCATAAACTTTTCATAACAATAACAAATGTTCATTATGATAAATTTATCATTAGGCCATTAGTATGTCTGGAAGGCCAACAAGAAGAGGCAGACAGTCACGAGCCAATAAAAGAGGGCAAGCAGGCTCTGTGTCTAGAGGCAACAGTGCTGGTCAAGGACATGGTGCATCCTCATCAGCACGTGGCCGTGGGACAAGCTTGTTCTTTTTTTCGGCAGCTGGTCGTGTTGAGCCTCAACATGTCGAAGACTTGGTAGAGTAGATGACCAAGCCGTCCTCATCCTCCTCATCCTCTCTCACCCAGGCTCAGGGTACATTGCCAATGTGACCTCTTCCCTTGGCTCAATGGCATCAGTCACTCCTTCCCTAGCCCCACAATGTCCTTCTGAGGAGTCCCCCAAACTGTTTGACCACAGTGTTGGGTACATGCTCCAGGAGGATGCCCAGCATTTTGAAGGCTCTGATGATGGTACTGTCAGGGCTGGCTTAGGACTTCCTTCTCTGGGCTGGCTGCTCAGCTGCTGGCTAATTGCCAGCTCTCATCTCTCCACAGTTACCAGCTGTTCCTTATCCAGCTCGTCTGACCTGCCTACTTAAAGCTGTCCAGCTCACTTCATGTCTGCCTTTGCCTTGGTCACATCACAAGAAACCATCTCCTGTGGGTCTGTTTTAAGACTGGATTGCTGAAATCCCTTCTGGCTCCTTATCCTGCTTGCTGTTGCTCCACTTGGATCCCTGACTTCTGGCCTGGCTGATTACCCGATCTGGTTATTGAACTTTGGACTGGCTGACTACTCGATCCGGTTACTGGAATCTGGCTATGTTTTGGATACACTTACTCTATTTACCTTTTTATTTTTTATTAATAAACAAGTGTGATTTAATTGTACTTCTGTCTCAGTCTGATTCATGGTTTCTCCAGCTAGAGGAAGGCAGTAACGTGAGCCCAGAGAGAGGGGGTGCCCAAGAAGGACAGCAATCTGGCAGTCATGTTCCCCCAGCTGCAGCATACTGCCAGGTTTGCTCCAGTGATGAGGAGGGAGGGGATGATGAGTTCACTGACTCCACGTGGGTGTGTGATAGAAGAAAGGAGGAGGAGGCACATCTCCAAGGAGGCAGGATGCCCTCCAGGGGCCAGCTTAAGGGCAGCACACCGACTGCATCACACCACAGAGCTCCGCATGTGCAGGGCGCTGCTGTCTCTGCGCGTTATTCCAAAAGTTCTTTGGTGTGGGCCTTTTTTGAGATGAGTGCATCCGATCGCACCGCTGCTATTTGCAACATATGTATGAAGTGTATATTGCGTGTCCAAAACATCAACCGCTTGGGCACCACATGCTTGACCAGACATATGTCGACCTGCCATGCAGTTTGTTGCCAAGCATATCTAAAAGACCCCCACCAAAAAACAAAGCGGACCTCTTTTTGCTGCTCATCAGCTGGGATCTCCAACCTCGCTATACCTTCAGTCTTCTCTGAAACCTGCACTGAGAGGAATGAAGGTGTAGAATTAGGTGTGTCACAGCCAAGTACTTGTGGGTAATCTGCTATTGGTACACCGGCATCAGATTGTACCAGGCAAATTTCTCGACCCCAGCTGCTGCACCGCCGAAAGAAGTTCACTCCCAGCCATCCACATGCCCAGCGGTTGAATGCTAGCTTGGCTAAATTTCTAGCACTTCAACTGCTTTTCAGTTGGTAGACTCTGTCCCCTTCTTTGAGTTTGTGGAATGTGCGGTTCCTCAGTGGCAGGTTCCCAAACGCCACTTTTTCTCACGGAAGGAGATTCCGGTTCTCTACTGGCATGTGGAAGGCAGTGTCTTGGCTTTGCTGGACAGGGTGGTCAGTGATAAGGTGCAAATTACCGCTGACTCATGGTCCAGTAGGCATGGACAGGGAGGTTACCTATCTTTCACGGCACATTGGGTGACTCTGCTGGCAGCTGGGAAGAATGTAGGACAAGGTGCAGTAGTGTTGGAGGTTGTTCTGCCACCACACCTCCAAAATGCTACTACTGGTGATTCTGACACACCTCTCTCCTCCACCCCCTCCTCTTCTTCTTCCTCCATGGCCTCTTCCTGTGCTTTGCTCCTGTGCTCCAAAATGCTACTACTGGTGATTCTGACACACCTCTCTCCTCCACCCCCTCCTCTTCTTCTTCCTCCATGGCCTCTTCCTGTGCTTTGTCAAGGGGCTACGCAAGTAGCAAGTACGTAAGCAAAAAGATGCCATGCTGTGCTTGCGCTGGTTTGTTTGGGGGACAGGACCCACACTGGGGCAGATATTTTGTCAGCTCTGCAGGGGCAGGCCAAGAGGTGGTTGACGCCATGCCAGCTTAAGCCAGGAATGGTGGTTTGCGACAATGGTACCAACCTCCTCTCCGCCCTCCGACAGGGACAACTGACCCACATGCCCTGTGTGGCTCACGTCCTTAACTTGGTGGTGCAGTGGTTCTTGGGCAGGTACCCAGGCTTACAGGATGTCCTGAGGCAGGCCAGGAAAATCTGAGTGCATTTCTGCCGGTCATATAATGCCAGTTCTCGGCTGGCTGACCTCCAAAAGGAATTTAACCTGTCCAAGAACCTCCTAATCAGTGACATGCCTGCCAGGTGGAACTCACTGTTGGCCATGCTGCAGTGGCTGCACACACAGCAGAGGGCAATTATTGAGTACCTGCGTGACTATGGCACCAGGACAGGGTCAGGGTAGCTTGGTTTTTCTCCCCCACGCCAGTGGGCCATGATCATTGATGCATGCACTGTCCTGTCACCATTTGAGGAGGCCACAAGGATGGTGAGAAGTGACAGGGCATGCATCAGTGACACTGTCCCTCTTGTCCACCTGTTGGAGCACACGCTGTGTGGAATAATGGACAGGGCACTTGAGGCAGAACAGAGACAAGAAGAGGAGGACCTCCATACCTCTCAAGGCCCCCTTTATCCAGACAGTGTTTCTTCTGGCCTTCCGATCACACAGGAAGAGGACAAGGACGAGCAGGAGGAGGAGGAGGAGGATTGTGTCAGCATGGAGGTGGAACCTAGCACTCAGCATCAACAGCAGTTTTTAAGGGATCATTTACAGTCCCAAGAAACCCAAGGACTTGAATGTGGCTGGGAGGAAGTTGCTCCAGATCATGTCGTCCTTAGTGACCCAGAGGACTCCGGACTGAATGCCTCAGCTAACCTACACTGCATGGCCTCCCTGATCCTGCAAGGCATGTGGAAGGATCCTCGTATTCTTCGGATCAAAGAGAGGGATCATTACTGGTTGGCAACCCTCCTTGAACCACGTTACATGGTTAGGGTTGCGCACCTTATCTTGCCATCGCAGAGGGAGCAGAAGATGAAACATCTTCGGGAGGCCTTGCAGAAAGGTCTGTGGAACACATTCCCAGAGACTGGGAGGTTACAAATTCCTGGTCCTGGACAACGTGTTGCTGAGGCTTCGGTCAGTCACAGAAGGAGCGGTGGAGAAGTTGGCCATCTGACCGATGTGTTCAGACAATTTTTTAGTCCGCAGACCCAAGGTATGATCGGTTCCAACAACCATCACCAGCGTCTGATTTACATAGTTCAGGAATACCTAGGGGCAAGATCAGACTTGGGCACCTTTCCCACCAAAAATCCTCTGAGTTACTGGGTCTTGAGGATGGATCACTGGCCAGAGCTTGCACAGTATGCAATTGAGCTACTGGCCTATCCTGCATCCAAAGTTCTTGCGGAATGCACATTCAGTGCTGCTGGAGGTTTTGTATCCAATCACAGGGTGCGCCTGTCCACCGACTCAGTTTATCGCCTGACCTTCATAAAAATGAATCAGTCTTGGATCACCATCAGCTACCAAGCACCTGAAGCTGATGTAACCGAATCATTTTTTTTTTAAATGTCAGATCCCTTCAAGACTGCCTATGCTGATGCTGAGTGACTATCCTGTTATGCTGAGTGACTATCCTCTTCCTCCTCAATGATGATACTGATAGCTTGTAAGAACATTTTTGGTTCTCGGGGCAACGCCACCAGTGGCTAAGTCCCAATTTTTCAGCCCCTGTTTAACGGGGGCTTGTAATTACATTTTTTGATGCAATATTTTGCAGGAGGGTTCGTTGCTGCTCTCAACTACAATATCTGTGAGGGGTTGCAGTGTTGTGGCACCAGCACAAGTGCCTAAGGCCCAATTTTTAAGCCCCTGTTTAACAGGGGGGTGTAATTACAAATTCAATGCAATACTTTGCAGCCAGGCTCATTCCTGCACTCCAACTAGAGTTTCTGTGAGGTGTTGCAGTGTTGTGGCACCAGTGCCTAAGGCCCAATTGTTCTGCCCCTGTTCAACAGGGACATGTAATTATAATTCTTGATCTAATATTTCACAGCAGGGCCCATTCCTGCGCCCACCAAGAGTAACTGTGAGGGCTTACAGTGTTGTGGCAACACCACCACCACCAAAGGCCCAATTTTTCTGCCCCTGTTCAACAGGTGCATGTAATTACAATTCTGTAGGGGGGAGAGAAATAGGCTTGGTGCTATACCCTTTAAAATTTTAAAAAAATGTGAAATTTGAAACTTAGGTACACAATTAGCAAGAAATTTCCAGCATGCTGGATAATAAAATGAAATGAATTTGAATAAATGTGTGTGTGTCAGTAAGTGTCAACAAACAATTATTATATCCTTAAAGACCATAAGTGTCATAAAAAATCATAAATTCATAAACCATAAATCAATTGTAACAGCATGCAGTATGCAAATGCAAATTATAAAGTGCAAGGTGCTGGTGAACAAATTGCAATCACTGTTGTTGTGACAGAACTATATGAGTGAGAAGTAGAGCTCAATTAAAATATATAGATATGGAAATAAAAAAAAAAAAATATATATATATATATATATAAATAGTCCGTTTATCTGTTATACATATCGGGTCCTCACATAGTGCAACTATGGTAAAAGGTGCATATTAAATAATTGAATAAAGGTACAAAAAAGTGAGAAAATGTGGTCAAATTTTCTAGAAAAATATGGCGATATAAAAATGTAAGTAAAAATAAAAATAAAAATAAAAAAATAAAAATAAAACGTAGAGGTAGGAATTAAGATAAAGATAGTAAATAATGTCCCAAAAAACGAAAGAATTAGGGAACACATTAATAACATCAAAAACGGATATGACAAACATAGTGTCTCACGGCATTTCAGAGACTATCACAATCAGGACCCCAGGAAAATGATTTTTTGCGCAATTGATAAGATTAAAGGCCATTGGAGAGGAGAAGACAAAACCATAAAAGTCTCACAAAATGAAACCAGATGGATTTTTAATATGGAAACTTTACATCCTGCAGGAATGAATATCGATCTAGATCTCAATTGTTTTTTAACTAATTTTTAATGTCTAAATAACTTGACTTTTCACACAGATCGAATGTAATACATTCGACCACAAGGCCTAGAATACATGCATATACTTTAATATTTTTTAATATTTTAATATTTTAACATGGCCATATATTAAAGGTATATTCATTCCCATTAAATCCATCTTTATGTTTACCCCCACTCTTGACCTTATCCATATAACTTGCAAAACGGTCGAACGTTATTCATTCGAGGTTCCCATACAATATATAGTCCATCTTCCTTTTCCAATCCCCTCTAATTATAATTATTCCCTTGACATAACAAATAAGGATTAAGAACACACTATCACGGGGTGTTCGGACTTTCTTAATATACTTTTTTAACATACTTTTTTAACAATTTTACTAGTATTATATAAAACTCCCCCCCCCCCTTCATTTTTTACATCTACCTTACTTTATTCCATATTCCCCATTATCTATTAGTTCCATTCTTAATTAGTCCAGTAATTTTAGTTTTTAAAGAATTTTAAATACAAGCAAAATAAACACTCCTTGCCCATAATTCCAATATTCATATTACCTCCTCCAGGAACCCCCAAAAAATTCCCCAGGTAAAGAAACATGCACATACATAACTTTCGGGAAAACACCTCTTTAACCACTTTCAGACCGGACCAATTTGCTGGTCAAAGACCAGACCACTTTTTGCGATTCGGCACTGCGTTGCTTTAACTGACAATTGCGCGGTCGTGCGACGTGGCTCCCAAACAAAATTGACGTCCTTTTTTTCCCACAAATAGAGCTTTCTTTTGGTGGTATTTGATCACCCCTGCGGTTTTTATTTTTTGCGCTATAAACAAAAATAGAGCGACAATTTTGAAAAAAACGCATTATTTTTTACTTTTTGTTATAATAAATATCCCCCAAAAATATATAAAAAAACATTTTTTCCCTCAATTTAGGCCGATACGTATTCTTCTACATATTTTTGGTAAAAAAAATTGCAATAAGCGATTATTGATTGGTTTGCGCAAAAGTTATAGCGTTTACAAAATAGGGATAGTTTTATAGCATTTTTATTAATAATTTTTTATGATTTTTTTTTTACTAGTAATGGCGGCGATCTGCGATTTTTATTGTGACTGCGACATTGTCGGGGACCCATCGGACATTTTTGACACATTTTTGGGACCATTGTCATTTATACATTAATCACTGCTATATAAATGCAGTGATTCCTGTGTAAATGACACTGGCAGTGAAAGGGTTAACCAGTGGGTGGCAGTGTAGGGGTTAAGTGTTCCTAGGGGTGTGTTACTAACTGTGGGGGGGTTGGGCTTTCATTTAGTGTACACTGATCTCTGCTCCAATCACATGGAGCAGAGATCAGCGTCACTAGTTGCTAGGCAGAATGGGAAAATGTTGTTTATACAGCATTTCCTCAATTCGGCCGCTCCGTGAGACGATCGCGGGGATGCCCGCGGCGATCGAGTCCGCGGGTCCCGCGACCGGACTCACGGGGGTCCCGATATAGCCGGCGGCGCGCTCCCGATGGCATGGCGGCAACGAATATTGGACGTACATGTACGCCAATATGCCTGCCCGTGCCATGCTGTCGACGTACATCGTCGTGCGCTGGTCGGGAAGTGGTTAAATCTCCTTTTTAATTCCCTTCTAAAAACCTCCGATCTTAATAATAAAAACACTTTTCTAATATAAAAACTTTTTAAATAATAAAAAAAAAAATTTAAAATATATTTGAATCCTTTATAAAAAAGATGTTTCAAATTATTCTGCTATATTCATATTACATTTTTATTCTATAATAGTTTTTATTTTATGTTCCGTTTTGTATATCATGTTGTATTTTTATATCATGTTGTATTCAATATTCGGAATGTTAAATTCCCTTTATATATTAGGGAGTAATGTGTTCCGGCATTATATATCTTTATATCTATATTCATATCAACATAGGTGCACTTAGCCTAATACATCTAGTATAATACCAATAGAGGGCATTCCCTCAATCAAAATGGCCGCGGGATTCTCCGCGCATGCGTGGTGACACATTACACCCTATATATGGGAAAAGGTGTATGCAGATGGCCGCTCCAGAGGACGTCTTTGATGACGAAACGCGTAGGGCGTGGCCAGACAGCATACACCGCTAACTCAGACGGCGGGGTTTAGCCGAACGGGATCTTCCCTTTAACATATATACGAACGGATGTTTGTGAGTAACTTTTTGCCTATATAATAAATACGAATCTTTATAAAACATACTACACCATGGATATGCCTCTTATTCATTACATATAACTGAGCACGGCATATGAACGGAGGAACGAGAGTCTCCCAGAACCGCAATAGAGGCAAGCCAGAGAGCAACACAGTGGCTGATACTGTGAAGGCTGATCCACCCCGGAAGGGGTCATATCTCTGGTGAGAGCAATTGCATAAGTGGTCACAGAGCACCGGGAGCAACAGTTGAAGCCACCTTCCCTCTTCACTCCACTTTCACCCACAGAGGACACCCCACTAATTTATCACCATTTTTTCTTTTTTGGACACCAATCTTTTTTGGGACATTATTTACTATCTTTATCTTAATTCCTACCTCTACGTTTTATTTTTATTTTTTTATTTTTATTTTTATTTTTATTTTTACTTACATTTTTATATCGCCATATTTTTCTAGAAAATTTTACCACATTTTCTCACTTTTTTGTACCTTTATTCAATTATTTAATATGCACCTTTTACCATAGTTGCACTATGTGAGGACCCGATATGTATAACAGATAAACGGACTATATATATATATATATATATATATATATATATATATATATATATATATATATATATATATATATATATATATATATATATATATATATATATTATTTTTTTTTATTTCCATATCGATATATTTTAATTGAGCTCTACTTCTCACTAATATAGTTCTGTCACAACACCAGTGATTGCAATTTGTTCACCAGCACCTTGCACTTTATAATTTGCATTTGCATACTGCATGCTGTTACAATTGATTTATGGTTTATGAATTTATGATTTTTTATGACACTTATGGTCTTTAAGGATATAATAATTGTTTGTTGACACTTACTGACACACACACATTTATTCAAATTCATTTCATTTTATTATCCAGCATGCTGGAAATTTCTTGCTAATTGTGTACCTAAGTTTCAAATTTCAATTTTTTTTTAAATTTTAAAGGGTATAGCGCCAAGCCTATTTCTCTCCCCCCTACTTTATCTTTGTTCCCACCCTCATTGGGTTGGAATTAAAATAGGGGCCGCTCTTACCCGAACTACAATCCATAGCGCGACCTAAACCCCCTTGCTTTTATAATTACAATTCTTTATATAATATTTCACAGCAGGGCCTGTTCCAGCGCCCAACCAAGAGTAACTGTGAGGACTTACAGTGTTGTGGCACCACCACCACCACCGAAGGCCCAATTTTTCTAACACTGTTCAACAATGGCATGTAATTACAATTCTTGATATAATAATTCACAACAGGGCATTCCAGCGCCCACCAAGAGTGGCAACACCAACACCTTAGGTTCAAATTTCTGTAGAGCATATAGGGCAGGCCCCTACTTTCAAACATCCAACTTAGAAACGACCCCTACTTGCAAACAGAAAGAGACAACAGGTGAGATGAAATCTACCCCTAGGAAGGGAAATTCTCTTCTGTAAGAGTTACATACATAGTTAGTCAGGTTGAAAAAAGACACAAGTCCATCCAGTTCAACCTTAAAAACAAATAAATAAAATAAAAAATAATCGTACAATCCAGATACCCAATTTTATGCCCACAATTGATCCAGAGGAAGGCGAAAAAAAACCCCAGCAGAGCATGCTCCAATTTGCTACAGCAGGGGAAAAAAATTCCTTCCTGATCCCCCAAGAGGCGATCGGATTTTCCCTGGATCAACTTTACCTATGTTAGTACCTAGTTATATTATGTACCATCAGGAAAGTATCCAGGCCTTTCTTAAAGCAATCTACTGAACTGGCCAGAACCACCTCTGGCGGGAGTCTATTCCACATTTTCACAGCTCTAACTGATATGGGAAAAATGTGTCAAACTTGTCTCCTCTCCACTGATGCTTTATCACCAATTCTTGTTTCACTAAAAACCCCAAATTTTCAAAAAACATTCGTCATTGGGACAGAAAGTGAGGTGAAACCTTCTGAAGAGGTGCACACACAATAAAAAAAATGTTACGGGGTGATAATCCTTCCCTATGTTTTTCAAAAAGCTTAAAAATAGATTTTTTGTCTGGAGCTACAATTTAAAAATGTACCAGTTCAAAATTACAAACAGATTCTACTTAACAACAAACCTACAGTCTCTGTCTTGTTTACACCGCCTGTATACTGCTGTTCAGAGTATATAGGGCCGGGGGGCACCACACCAAAGGGCCTCCTAATGGACTGGGGGGAGTATCCATGCCATTTGTCTCACTGATTTTCATCCATATTGCCGAGACCAGACATTACATTAAAGCCGCAAGCAGTTTTAAATGACTTTTATTCCTTTAAAAATGTCATTTTGTGCAGGGACTGTTCTAAGCACGGGAAAAATGAGCCACTTTACAGGCATACTATAGACAGTGTTAGGCACCACCCAGGTATGATATTTAAAGGAATATTTGACCTTTTTTTCACTTTAAGCATCATTAAAATCAGTGCTACCGAAAAAAACGTCTGCTTTTAAAACTTTTTTTTTGCATTGATACATGTCCCCTGGGGCAGGACCCAGGTCCCCAAAACCTTTTTAGGACAATAACTTGCATATTAGCCTTTAAAATTAGCACTTTTGATTTAAAATGTTCGAGTCTCATAGACTTTAATGGGGTTCTAAAGTTCACACGAACTTTCGTTCCGTTTGTAGGTTCTGGTGCGAACCGAACCCGGGGGTGTTCCGCTCATCCCTACTCATTAATTTAATTTGTTGCTCTGGTGATATTCCCAAGGGCAGGAGGAAATATTTGGCGTTGTTCACTTTATAATATGGAATATTACTGAATTCTAGGATAGTGCTTTGTACTAAAGCCAGGGAAGATGCCGGGTTGGTCAGCAGCAGGATGACATCATCTGCAAAAAGATACATTTTATGTCCTCTAGTACCAATAAGGAAACCCGATATGTCCCTCTGAGATCAAATTTTCCCCGCCAAGGGTTCCATTACTAGATTGAAAAGAAGGGGCAACAAGGGACACCCCTGCCTGGTGACATTACTTATGTTAAAGGGTGTGGACAGCATAGAGGAACAGTACACTTGGGCTGATGGATGGGAGTAAAGTGTCATTATTGAAGAAAGTGTAGCACCCTCTAGGTAGGTAAGTGCTAGACATAGGATTTTTGTAGGACAGGTAGATTTAGGCAGGCCTGTTTGTTTTGATCTGACCTGGACTGGAAGTGGCTCGGGGTAGCAGTTGGTGACTCACAGGTAGCATCACTGAGATCCCCCTCTTCTTTCTAGAGTTTGCTGGAAAGTTCTGTAAAGAGAGGAGGAGAGAAGAGGTGGAGCTGCCTGGGATGTTTTAGGGGCGCCCTGACCAATCCCCTATCTGGATTGTCAAGGGGCAGGCCTTCTTAAATACCTGGGGTCAGCCCAGATGGGGAGTAGTTGTTGGGGTGGAAGAGCTGTAGATGGAGTGCTAGTCTGTCGAGGTCTTTGAGGGAGCTCCCCAGTCTGGGGGATGACATTGGGCCTGGGCTTAGGTGTGGATGGGGCCCTCCAAGAAATCATGGAGGTGTCCTGGACAGGATGCACAAGAGGAGCAAGAGAGTACAGCAGGAGAGAGCACTGCTGGGCAAGTCTCCAGGGAGAGAAATAACTGGTCGCAGCCAGGAGGGCTGGTGGGTGACATGCACAGTCCTGAGACGACTGGGGAGGCACGCCTGAGAGGACTGGGAGAATGCAGTCTGGGATGGGTGAGGAACAAGTGGAGTGGACTGTGGTGTCATGGGCAGTGGAGCTTGGCAGCTGAATCCAGAAGGGCTGACAGGGCCTGAAGGTGGGTTACTGGGCTCAGTAGCCATATGTAGGACAACTAGCACCAGGAACTTTCTGTTTTCTGCTACACTATAGGGGCCCTTGGTCCCTGCCTGCAAAGGGCAAATGCTAGGGCCATGCGGAACCAGTGTCCAGCCTGAATATTTTTGTGCTAGTTGTGCCTGGAAGCTCAAGTAAGCAAAGTCCTGAAGGAGCTGAGGAGTGAAAGCAGCTAGATTTGTGCAGGAGTGGAGACTGGAGTGTATATATATATATATATATATATATATATATATATATATATATAGCTTTTCCTAAGCAAGTTATGCAAATTCCACAGGGCACCTCATACTTCCCTTACCCCATCCAAGTTCAAACCAATCAATAAAACAAACAAAGACAAAGTACATAGACTTTTCTAAGATGGGCCACAACACTCAGCAGCCCTTACGGGGGTACCACTACAAAAGGATGTGGCCGTGGAAACCAATCTTTTGCAGGGTCATGGCAAGATACTGGCAGTGCACCCTGTTGAATGCCTTTTCTGCATCTAAAGATAGGAGGAGAGAAGGCACTCTATGGCTTTCAGCATGATGGATAATATCAATCATCAATCACAGGTGGTGTCAGACGTCTGTCACCCCTTCATGAAACCTAATTGATTGGGGTGAATAAGGGACAGGAGCAGGTCTATTAGCCTGTTTGCAATGACCTTGGTGTACAATTTCATATCATGGTTAAGCAGGGATATAGGGTGAAAAATTTTGCAGGGAGGTGGGCTCCTTCCCTGGCTTTGGTAGAGTGATGATAAACACTTTCAACATTTCCTGTATGAAGAAGGCTGAGGAAGCAGCAGCATTGAATATATGGGTAATATGTTCAACCAGAGTAGATTTAAATTGCTTATAATATTCCCCAACAAACCCATATGAGCCTGGCGATTTATTATTTGGTAGGGAATCAATGGCCTTATCTATCCCTCAGGCAGAAAAGGGTCCATTCAGGGCTTCCAATTGCTCAGAGGACAAACAAGGAAAGTGCACGAGTCCAAAAAGCATTGGGTTGTGGAAGAGTCAGGTTGCACCATTGAAGGGTCATTTTTTAAATTATAACAGGTGCTTTAGTAAATGCTGAAAGCATCTGCTATTGATTGTGGGTTAAAAAACTTCTCTTTGGTAGTAGGGTTGAGAAGAAAGGGTATATGGGATTTGACTCTTCGTCCCTTAATTTGTTGAGCTAGAAGTTTCCTTGCCTTTTTTCCTGCAGCATAAAATGTATTTTTAAGGCTTTTCTGTGATTTATCAAAATGTTCTAAGAGAAGGGACCTTAACTCTAGGTGTAGCTTGAGTAGCTTAGTTTTGAGATCTGGATTGGATTGCGTCTTGTTGTTGGAATCAGTGAACTAAATATCTGCTAAGAAGTTATCAATGTGCTGCTTTCTTTGCCTCCTATCCCTAGCACCTTGTTGAATAAAAAGGCCACTCACAAGGCAAATGTTAGGGTCAGAGACTGAGCCCTTATTCAGCTGAAATAATTTAATAAGGTGGTCTCGGATAGAAGCTAAGTGTGTGGCGGACTGTAGGATCCAGGTGTTTATACGCAAAAGATAGGAGGGAAAAGATCTAATGTAATGTAAAAATCGAATGAATTGCCAAGTTACTGCAACATGGAGCTATGAGTCCTCTATGCTTTGGCTACCTGTTAATAGATCTATAGATATATAGATCTATAGTTCTGCAAACAATACCTTATAATGACAATGTGAAAGAAGTTTGTTAGAAATCTTTGCAAATTTATTAAAAAGAAAAAAAAAATCACATGTACATAAGTATTTACAACCTTTGTCATGACACTGACCTGTTTCCACTGATAAACCTTGAGATGTTTCTGCAATTTAATTGGAGTCCAGCTGTGGTAAATTCAGTTGACTGGACATGATTTGGAAAGAAACACATCAGTCTATATAAGGTCCCACAGTTAACAGTGCATGTCAGAGCACAAACCAAGCCATGAAGTCCAAGAAATTGTCTATAGACCTCCGAGACAGAATTTTATCCAGGCACAGATCTTGGGAAGGGTACAGAACAATTTTTGCAGCATTGAAGGTCCCAATGAGCACAATGGCCTTTATTATCTGTGAATGGAAGAAGTTTGGAACCACCAGGACTCTTCCTAGAGCAGGTAGCCCAGCCAAACTGAGCGACTGGGGGAGAAGAGCCTTCGGGAGGTGACCAAGAACCCAGAGGTCATGAAGGTCACTCTGACTCTTCTATGCGGAGAGAGGAGAATCTTCCAGCAGAACAACCATCTCCACAGTGCTCCACCAATCAGGCCTGTATGGTAGAGTAGCCATAAGGAAGCCACTCCTCAGTAAAAGGCACATGACAGTCCACCTAGAGTTTGCCAAAAGGCATCTGAAGGACTCTCACACCATAAGAAATAAAATTCTCTGGTCTGATGAAATAAAGATTGAGCTCTTTGGCCTGAATGGTAAGCTTCATTTCTGGATGAAACCAGGCACCGCTCATCACCTGGCCAATACCATCCCTACAGTGAAGAATGGTGGTGGCAGCATTATGCTGTGGGGATGTTTTTCAGAGGCAGGAACTGAGAGACTAGTCAGGATCGAGGGAAAGATAAATGCAGCAATGTACAGAGACATCCTTGATAAAAACCTGCTCCAGAGCTCTTTGGACCTCACACTGGGGAAAAGGTTCAGCTTCCAACAGGACAATGACCCTAAGCACACAGCTAAGATAATAAAGGCGTGGCTACTCTCTGCAAATGTCCTTGTTTGGCCCAGCCAGAGCCCAGACTTGAACCATATTGAACATATCTGGAGAGATCTGAAACTGGTTGTGCACCAAAGCTCCCAATCCAACCTTATGGAGCTTAAGAGGTCCTGCAAAGAATAATGAGAGAAACTGTCCAAAAATAGGTGTGCCAACCTTGTAGCATCATGCTCTAAAAGACTTGAGGCTGTAATTGGTGCTAAAAGTGCTTAACAAAGTATTAAGCAAAGGCTTTGAATACTTATGATTGTTTTCATCTTTTTATTTTTATACTCAAATGCATTTTTATTGAAAAAAAAAAGATAGTACATGAACTCAAAACATAACTCAGGTTACAGAAACACATTGTCACATTGGTATACATACAAGCATTGCCAAACTGAGAAGCATGTTTACAGCCACCATTACTTGTATAGCTTATCCCTGTGACACAAATACATGAAACATAGGAACACATTGGGGATCTTGTCGAAAGAAACACCATAACTTGTGCATCAGCCTAAAGGCTTATCCAGCCAATCGTACACTTACATCACTTTGAATCGAGTAACGTAGTAACTCAACAATTCTTAAACATAAGGGAGAGGGGAAAGGGGAAGGAAGGAAGGAATCGAGAGGGTACAGAAGAGGAAGCAACCACAGAATAACTATGAATGCCCCATCTAGGACATGCAGGGATTACTCTTTAGCCCGGAACCAACAGTTCCAGGCAGACCAGTTAGCCCTGTACCTTGCACCAGACCCGTCTCTGTAGGCCAGTATTTTTTCATATTCTGAGATGATATGGACCTTCATGGTCAGCTCTCGTAAAGTAGGGATGTCCCTTGATTTCCAACTCTGCACTATCAAAGACCTTGCGGAAAATATAATGTTCATAGCTATGGCTCTCAAAGTTAATGGGTAAACAGACATACCTATGCTCAGCAATGCTTTCTCCGGGGATGCCCGGGCCAGGACACCAGTGATCTTCGCTATCAGTTTGAACACTTCATTCCAGAAGCTCCGCAAATGCGGGCACGCCCACCACATATGGACCAGCGTACCCACTTGGCCACACCCCCTCCAGCACTGGTTGGATTTGCCCTCTGAAAATGTTGCTACTATATAGGGGGTGAAGTGCCATCTAGCTAAAATTTTGATCGCTAGCTCCTCATAATTCGAGCATCTCGAGAAACAATATTATCTTTAACCGCTAACAACCACTGTTTATCAGTAAAGTGTCTCCCAAGGTCAATCTCCCATCTCTCCAAGTGACCAAATCTATAGAAGGAAGATTTTGCATCTAGAAGATCGTACAGTGTGGAGATCCCTTTAGGTTTAGGGCTGGACGAGGTCAAACACTCCCATACCCTGGAGGAGACTGATGAATTAGAGGCCTTCAATTTTCGGTACCAAGATGCAATTTGTAGGTATGTCAGGAATTCGGAAGGGGGAATATTAAACTTAGTTTGGATTTTTCCGAAACACATGATATGAGCTCGTGGACTAATTCTATCCCCCTAGTTTGCCACATATTCAAAGAGATATTTGGGATTAACCAAGGGAGAGAATATAAGGGAATAGGAACTGCTGTTAGTCGCTCATCACAGTGGGATGATAACATGATCCTCCTCCATGCTTGTAAAGAGGCTTGTATAGTGGGGTGATCTATGCCGACATTGAATTGTTCAAAGTTATAGGCTATTAGAAGAGAACGAAGTGATCTAGGGTGCACCCACGCCTGTGTAATGGAAATTTGTAGGTTCTGTATATAATTGTATTCTATTTTATATGTATTGCACACTGCCCTCACTGTGCACACGGCACTAATAATGTTTTCAGTACATGTTTTGCATTCTTTCGAGTTCTGATTAGAATGAGCCTGCCTATGTAACGCCCCTTGTTACCATAAACGTACAATTGTAATATTAATGTGATACCTACGTAATCATGTGTATAAAAGCCTTCAAATGCGTCATAATAAAGGAGAACGGTTATTTGGAAAGATGCTGAGCGTATCTTTTGTGTCTGTTCCCTACTGCAGTAGTTATTAATTTGGAACCACTAATCAATATGAGGATAGGAGTTGCCTATCATCAAAATATCCATTGTCTAGTTGACACCAAGGTTTGGGATCCAATGGGGAGAGCCAGCCACGTAGTTGATCAAGAACTGCTGCTGTTGCATAATCCTGAAGAACTGGGATCCCTATGCCACCCACTTGTTTGCCTTTACTCTGCATACCAGACGGGAATCTCGCTTTTTTCCCTGCCCAAATAAAGGTTAGCATTTGCCTTTGTAAGGTTTTAAAGAAGGAAGGGGGAATAGGGATCATCAAGGCCCTAAAAAGGTACGTTAACTTAGGGAGTAGTAGTATTTTGTAGGCTGCCAGGCGACCATGCCAGGAAATATAATGCTTCTGAAGTTTATGTATATCCCCTTGAAGAACATCTAATATTGGAGGGAAATTCACTTGGAACAACTTAGTTGTGGAGGGAGTTATGAAGGTTCCCAGATACTGTATGGAAGCTGAGGACCATGGGTATGGGAAGTCACTTTGTATTTTTGCTTTTAGATGACTATCAATTCCTATCCCCAGAATGCACGATTTATTTTCATTAATTTTGTAGAAGACTACCTTACTAAAGTTTACTAAATTATCCTGCGCCGCTGCAATGGATTGGTAGGGATTAGACAAAGTCAAAATGACATCATCCGCAAAGAGTGAAATCTTGTGTTGTGTACCTTGGGAGGATATACCCTGTATTCCAGATTGTTGCCTGATCATTTCTGCCAGGGGTTTCATTACCATGGCAAAAATGATCGGAGAGAGCGGACATCCTTGTCTGGTGCCATTCGTTATAAGGAAACTTTTGAGAACTTACCCTCCGCAAACACAAATGCGGACAGCGAGGAATACAATGCTAAGATGGCCTGTTGGATTTGTCCCGTCAACCCAAATTTTTGAAGTACCCTGACCAGGTACCCCCAATGTATTCTATCGAAGGCCTTCTCCGCGTCCAGAGATAGAAGCAGAGAAGGCCCTCCCGACTTTTCAGCCGAATAAACAAGATTTTCAACCTCCTGGTTGCATCGTGTGCCTGCCGTCTCAGAACAAAGCCCACCTGATCGTGATCGATAAGCCTTGGTAAAAGCCCTGCAAGTCTATTAGCCACCAGTTTTGCATACACTTTGACATCGACATTCAATAAAGATATTGGTCTATAACTCTGTGGAAGTGAGGTGTCTTTACCCGGTTTAGGAAGAGTAATGATAGATGCAGTAAGCATATCGCTTGGGAATGCGGCATTGGACATCGCGGTATCAAAAATCTGCTTCAAATATGGGGGTAGCTCAGCTTGAAACAACTGGAAATATTCTGGCGAGTAGCCGTCAGGACCTGGTGCTTTATTGTGGGGCATGCTCTTGACAACTTTTTGAATTTCGGGGATCGTGAAAGGGAAGTTTAACATTTCTAATTCACTCTGGGAGACTCTGGGCAGGTCAATTGCCTTTAAAAAATCCATAATCAATTGTTCAGAGGGTTGGTGTGTGTCAGGGTCATCTTTGAGATTATATAAGGCCTCATAGTAATCACTGAAAGCATCCGCTATCTCTTTTGGGTTATATACCGTTTGCTTGGTTTTGGGATTAATCATGCGGCTAATTTTCTGATGGGTACATTTTTCTTTAAGTTGGCCTGCCAGCAGCTTCCCCGCTTTATTACTATATCGATAGTTATTCGCTTTCTGGATACGAAAGTGGTTCTCCTGCTGGGAGACCAGATATGCACGTAGCTCTTGCCGCGCAGAAAACAAAGCATCTCTTGTCTTTTGCGTGGACAGTTGTTTATTGGACGTTTCTAAATTTTGTATTTCCCCTAGCAGAGAATTGAGCCGTTCCGTCCGTTGTCTTTTAAGTTTCGCTCCTAGTTGGATTAGTAAGCCTCTCATATAGACCTTGTGGGTGTTCCAGAGGGTGAAGGGATCCGATACCGAAGGAGCTTTAATATCAAAAAATTCAGTCAATTTTCCCCTTAAATATTTTAGATTAGCAGGTTGGGAAATGACGGAAACATCGTTTCGCCACCTGTTCGCTCTCGTTTCGACATAGCGATCCCCCACCCTCAGTGAGACTGGGGCATGGTCCGACCAGGTTATAACATGTATATCTGATCTAACAATTTTTTGTAGCAAAAATTTGTCCACAAGAAAGAAATCAATACGCGAGTAAGTATGATGAACATTGGAGAAAAAGGTAAAGTCCCTTTCAGAGGCGTGTTGACAACGCCAGACGTCAAAGAGGCCAGACGTAGATAGAAAATTTGCAAGGGTGGGTCTACGGGACTTCCGAAGTGGGTAGTTAGAGACATCCAATTCACCATTCGGGACGGCATAAGCCCTTGTACACACGGTCGGAGAATCCGTCGGAATGTGTCCTATCGGACCGTGTCGTCGGATAATCCGACTGTGTGTGGTATGCATTGGACTGATTCCGTCGGAATATCCGTCGGACCCAATTTTCCAACATGTTGGAAATATTTCCCGACCAACTGGACCGATCGGACATACTCCGATCATGTGTAGAGAATTTTGATCGGACCAAGTGCCACGCATGCTCAGATCAAATTCCTACATCAAAGCTATTGGCTACTAGCCTGAATGTAGTCCCATCGTAACAAAATTACGCCATCACATTCTGAAAGATCGTATTTTTCGCCAACTTTGTCCGACCGTGTGTATGCAACAGTTTTGGACAAGATCCGACGGACAAAATCCGACGGGCAAAATCCGACGGGCAAAATCCGACGGATTTGGTTGTGGAAATCTCCGACCGTGTGTACAGGGGCTTAAAGTCACCACAAAAAAGAACATGACCCTTTCGCACAGCAGAAACTTTCTTCCATATTTTCCGTATAAACCTGAGTTGGTTAGTGTTCGGGAGGTACACGTTTACAAGAGTATATTTCTGTTGGGCAATCTCACATAAAAGAACTATGAACCTACCAGACGGATCCAAGTAAGTGTCCAGGTGGGAGAAGGAAATGGAGTCTTTAATAGCAATTGCTACACCCGCTTTTTTCTTGGGGCCAGTTGCCATAAACACATGTGGAAATTTGCAGCTAGAAAAGGAAGGGTGATTACCCGTCGTAAAGTGGGTCTCTTGGAAGCAAATTATGTCGCATTGCAGCCTAGATGCTTCTCTCCAGGCTAGATGACGTTTCTGGGGGCTGTTGAGACCCTTTACATTTAGAGACGAAATAGCAAAAGCCATGTCGTGCTACACTGCACTTGTACCTGACCTTTCAAGAGATGCTCCACGAGTGGAGATAAGATTGGTGCTTCGAGTAGGACCAGACGCCTCGTGGGGTACCAACCTCTCCATCTGAAAATGACCGTTCCAGTATCTGCAATAGGGAGTAGGGGGAAAGATAGGTACGGGGAATGTCAAACAGTGAAAAACAAACAAAAATGAACAAAATAAAGACAAAGGTAAAAAAAATTGCGATTCACTAAGGAATCTGTGCTGGTGTAAAACCGCTAACTCTCGGGGGGGGGGGGGGGGTAAAAGCGGTCAATATTGAAGTGTGGAAAACAAAACCTCTAACAAATAGCTGTGGGCCTTCCTCCCAGGTGTCCAGGCGGCTTAGTCACATTTGTATGAAGTAGGTTCACCCTGTTTCAGTGACTAAACAGGGGTGACCCTGCCCTTCCTTGAGCTGCGTGCGGCGGACTTAGAATCTGCCAAGCTTCCAAAAGGCGGATGCCATCCTCAACATTTGTCACCAGGTGTGACTTCCCATCTTGGGTTATTAGCAATTTAGCTGGGTGCAGCCCTCTATAGGGGATACGATGGTTGTTCAATGGTTTGGTTATTGTAGCCAGCTGTCTGCGTTGCTGCCTGGTATAGGCCAAAAGGTCTGCGAAGAATGACAGGTCCTTAAGTTCAGTAGGTAAATCCTCCCGCTGCCTAGTCATCATCACAAATCGCTCTTTTACATGATAGAAGTGCACCCTGACTAAAGTGTCTCTGGGCAAGTGGGGCGGGATGTTCTTAGGTCTAGGCAGCCTGATACGGTCCACCACCAATTCCTCCGCCGGTGTATCTGAGAGCGCCACTCACATTAAATTAATAAAATAGTCTCTCATAGGGATGAGCTGAACACCCCCCTGGTTTGGTTCGCACCAGAACTTTCGAACGGACCCAAATTCGTACGAACATTAGAACCCCATTGAAGTCTATGGAACTCGAACGTTCGAAATTAAAAGTGCTAATTTTAACTGCTAATATGCAAGATACTGTCCTAAAAAGGGTTTGGGGACCTGGCTCCTGCCCCAGGGGACATGGGTCAATGCAAAAAAAAGTTTTAAAAACGGCCGTTTTGGCGGGAGCACTGATTTTAATGACGATTAAAGTGAAAAAAAAAGTGAAATATTCCTTTAAATATCATCCCTGGGGGTATCTATAGTATGCCTGTGAAGTGCCACGTGTTTCCCGTGTTTAGAACAGTCCCTGCACAAAATGACATTTAACGGAAATAACGTAATTTAAAACTGCTTGCAGTTTTAATGTTATATCTGGTTCCTGCAATATGGTTGAAAATCATTGAGAAAAATGGCATGGGTAGCCCTCCCTGCCCATTACCAGCCCCTTTGGGTCTTGTACGGATATTAAGGGGAACCCCGTACCCATATTAAAAAAAGGAAATACGTGTGGCCCCCAAGCCCTATATACTCAGAACAGCAGTATACAGGTGGTGCAAACAAGACAGGGACTGTGTAGGTTTGTTGGGTTAAGTAGAATCTGTTTGTAATTTTCAACTTGTACATTTTTAAAGTGTAGCTCCAGTCAAAAAATCAATTTTTAAGCTTTTTGGAAAACATAGAAAAGGGTTATCACCCATGTATATTTGTTTTGCCGTCTGTCTTTTTTCATCTCACTTGCTGTTGTCTCCTTCCGTTTGCAAGTAGGAGATGTTTGTAAGTTGGATGTTTGAAAGTAGGGGCCTGCCCTATATGCTCTGCAGAAATGGCGGAACAAGGTGTTGGTTTTGCCACAACATTCTAAGCCCTCAAAGTGACTCTTGGTGGCCGCTGGAGCGCCCTGCTGTGAACGATTATATCAAGAATTGTAATTACATGCCATTGTTGAACAGTGGTAGAAAAATTGACCTTTGGTGGTTGTGGTGCTGGTGCCACAACACTATAAGTCCTCACAGTTACTCTGGGTGGGCACAGGAACGGGCCCTCCTGTGAAATATTATATCAAGAATTGTAATTACATGCCCCTGTTAAACAGGGGCTGAAAAATTGGGCTGCTGGCACTGGTGCTGGTGCCACGACACTGCAACCTCTCCCATATACTCTAGTTGTAGTGCAAGAATGAGCCCTGCTGCAAAGCATTGCATCAAAAATTGTAATTAAACGCCCCTGTTAAACAGGGGCTGAAAAATTGGGCTGCTGGCACTGGTACTGGTGCCACGACGCTGCAACCTCTCCCATATACTCTAGTTGTAGTGCAGGAATGAGCCCTGCTGCAAAGAATTGCATCAAAAATTGTAATTAAACGCCCCTGTTAAACAGGGGCAGAAAAATTGGGCCTTAGGCACAGGTGCTGGTGCCACGACACTGCAACCTCTCCCATATACTCTAGTTGTAGTGCAGGAATGAGCCCTGCTGCAAAGCATTGCATCAAAAATTGTAATTAAATGCCCCTGTTAAACAGGGGCAGAAAAATTGGGCTGGTGGCATCACCCAGAACCAAAAATGTTCTTCCAACATATCAGCGGAGGAGGAATAGGATAGACAATCAACATAACAGGACAGTCACTCAGCATCAGCATAGGCAGTCTTGAAGGGATGTGATATGTGGGGCAGCATGGTGGTGTAGTGGTTAGCACTCTCACCTAGCAGTAAGCAGGGTCGCTGGTTCAAATCCCAACCACGACACTACCTGCCTGGAGTTTGCATGTTCTCCCTGTGCCTGCATGGGTTTCCTCCGGGTACTCCGGTTTCCTCCCACACTCCAAAGACATGCAGGTAGGTTAATTGGCTTCTGTCCAAAATTGACCCTAGTATAAGAATGGGGACCTTGGATTGTGGGCTTCTTGAGGGTAGGGACCGATGTGAGTGTGCAATGTACAGGGATAGGGACAATTGTAGACACTCACTCAGGTTGAACTGGATGGACTGGTGTCTTTATTCAACCTTGCTAACTATGAAACTATGAAACTATTTCTAAAAAAATTATTTGGTTACATCGGCTTCAGGTGCTTGGTAGCTGTGGGTGATCCAAGACTGATTCATCTTGATGAAGGTCAGTCGATCAACTAAGTCGGTGGACAGGCGCACCTTGTGATCGGTAATAAAGCCACCAGGAGCACTGAAGGTGCGTTCCGAAAGAACGCTGGATGCAGGACAGGCCAGTAGCTCAATTGTATACTGTGCAAGCTCTGGCTAGTGATCCATCCTCAAGACCCAGTAAGCCAGAGGATTTTCGGTGGGAAAGGTGTGCAAGTCTGACCTTGCCCCTAGGTATCCCTGCACCATGTAAATCAGATGCTGGCGATGGTTGCTGGAACTGATCATACCTTGGAGCTGCGGACTAAAAAATTGTCTGAAAGCATCGGTCAGACGGCCACCTTCTCCACCGCTCCTTCTGACCGATGCCTCAGCAACACGTTGTTTGTAACCTCCCAGTCTCTGGGAACACGCTGCACAGACCTTTCTGCAAGGCCTCCCGGAGATGTCTCATCCTCTGCTCCCTCTGCGATGGCAAGATAAGGTCCGCAACCATACCCTTGTACCGTGGATCAAGGAGAGTGGCCAGCCAGTAATGGTCCCTCTCCTTGATCCGAAGAATACGAGCATTCTTCTGCAGGCTTTGCAGGATCAGGGAGGCCATGCAGTGTAGGTTAGCTGAGGCATTCGGTCCGGGGTCCTCTGGGTCACTAAGGACAACATGATCCGCAGCTACCTCCTCTCAGCCACGTACAAGTCCATGGGTTTCTTGGGACTGTAAATCATCCCTACAAGACTGCTGCTGATGCTGAGTGCCAGCCTCCACCTCCATGCTGACACAATCATCCTCCTCCTCCTCCTCCTCCTCATCTTCTTCCTGTGTGATGGGTGGCACAGCAGGAACACTGTCTGGATAAAGGGGGCCTTGAGAGGCAAGGAAGTCCTCCTCTTCCTGCCTCTGTTCTGCCTCAAGTGCCCTGTCCATTAATCCACGCAGCGTATGCTCCAAGAGGTGGCAAGAGGTAAAGTGTCACTGATGCATGCACTGTCACTGCTCACCATCCTTGTGGCCTCAAATGGTGACAGGACAGTGCATGCATCCCTGATCATGCTCCACTGGCGTGGTGAGAAAAAACCGAGCTCCCTTGACCCTGTCCTGCTGCCGTAGTTGCACAGGTACTCATTGATGGCCCTCTGCTGCAAGTGCAGCCGCTGCAGCATGGCCAACGTTGAGTTCCACCTGGTGGGCATGTCACATATAAGGCGGTTCTTGGGCAGGTTCAACTCCTTTTGGAGTTCAGCCAGTCGAGCACAGACATTAAATGATCGGCGGAAATGCACACAGACTTTCCTGGCCTGCTTCAGGACATCCTGTAAGCCTGGGTACCTGCCCAAGAACCACTGCACCACCAGGTTAAGGACGTGAGCCACACAGGGCACATGGGTCAGTTGTCCCTGTCGGAGGGCGGAGAGGAGGTTGGTGCCATTGTCGCAAACCACCATTCCTGGCTTAAGCTGGCGTGGCGTCAACCACCTCTCGGCTTGCCCCTGCAGAGCTGACAAAACATCCGCCCCAGTGTGGCTCCTGTCCCCCAAACAAACCAGCGCAAGCACGGCATGGCATCGTTTTGCCTGCGTACTTGCGTAGCCCCGGGAACGCCTATGGAGCACCGCTGGTTCTGAGGACAGAGCACTGGAAGAGGCCATGGAGGAAGAAGAAGAGGAGGGGGTGGAGGAGAGAGGTGTGTCACAACCAATAGTAGCATTTTGGAGGCGTGGTGGCGGAACAACCTCCAACACTACTGCACCTTGTCCTGCATCCTTCCCAGCTGCCAGAAGAGTGACCCAATGGGCCGTGAAAGACAGGTAACGTCCCTGTCCATGCCTGCTGGACCATGAGTCAGCGGTAATATGTACCTTACCGCTGACCGCCCTGTCCAGCGAGGCAAGGACATTGCCTTCCACATGCCGGTAGAGAGCCGGAATTCGCCTTCCGTGAGAAAAAGTGGCGTTTGGGGACCTGCCACTGAGGAACCGCACATTGTACAAACTCACGGAAGGGGGCAGAGTCTACCAACTGAAAAGGCAGCAGTTGAAGTGCTATCAATTTAGCCAAGCTAGCATTCAACCGCTGGGCATGTGGATGTCTGGGAGTGAACTTCTTTCACCGGTCCAGCAGCTGGGGCAGGGACATTTGCCTGCTATAATCGGACGTGGGTGTACTGCTAGCAGAGTGCCCGGAAGCACTTGGCTGTGAAACACCGAATTCTACACCTTCATTCCTCTCAGAGCAGGTTTCAGAGAGGACTGAAGGTCTAGTGGGGTTGGAGATCCCAGCTGATGAGGATCAAGGAGAGGTCCGCTTTGTTTTTTGGTGTGGGTCTTTGAGGTACGCTTGCCAACGAGCTGCATGGCAGGTCAACATATGTCTGGTCAAGCATGTGGTGCCCAAGCGGCTGATGTTTTGGCCACGCACGATACGCTTGAGACATATGTTGCAAATAGCAGCGGTGCGATCTGATGCACTCGTCTCAAAAAAGCCCACACCAAAGAATTTTTAGAATAATGCTCAGAGGCAGCGCGGTGTGCTGCCCCTAAGCTGGCCCCCAGAGGGCAACCTGCCTCGTTGGACATGTGCCTCCTCCTCCTCCTCTGCCCTACCAGGCATCCACGTGGAGTCAGTGCCCTCATCATCCCCTCCCTCTTCATCGTTGGAGCAAACCTGGCAGTATGCTGCAGCTTGTGGAACATGACTGCCAGATTGCTGTCCTTCTTGAGCATCCCCTCTCTCTGCATTCATGCTACTGCCTTCCTCTAACTGAGTATCATCATCAGAGCCTACAAACACTGGGCATCCTCCTGGAGCATGTACCCAACACTGTGCTCAAAGTGTTCAGGAGACTCCTCAGGAGGACGTGGGGGGTCTAGGGAAGGAGTTACTGATGATGACATTGAGAGGAGGGAAGACGATGCGTTGGAAGCTGCTTTGCTAGTACCCTAAGCCTGGGTGAAGAGGACTAAGAGGGCTTGGTCATCCACTCTACCAAGTCGTTGGCATGTTGCGGCTCAACATGTCCAGCTGCCGAAAAGATGGACAAGCGTGTCCCATGGCCACCTGCTGATGATGACGATGCACCGCGTCCACGACTAGCACTGTTGTCTCTAGACACAGAGCCTGCTTGCCCTCTTTTATTGGCTAGTGCCTGTCTGCCTCTCCTTGCTGGCTTTCCAGACATGGTAATGGCCTGAAGGGAGTTGGGAAAACCAGCAATTGGGTAGTGTATATTGTGCTGGAGGCACTCACAACACCCACTAACTCCTGCACATGGCAGATAGCTCAATTAGAGAAGAGCTATGTAGGTGGATATAACGGTGTATACTGGGTTCAGGGCATGTAGACAGCACACACAATCTCCTACGACTGACTGCAAGCTCTATTTAAAAAGAGCAAGATAGTTAGCTATATAGGTGGATATAGCGGTGTATACTGGGTTCAGAGCACGCAGACAGCACTCACAATCTCCTACAACTGACTGCAAGCTCTATTTAAAACGAGCAAGATAGCTAGCTATATAGGTGGATATAGCGGTGTATACTGTGTTCAGAGCACGTAGACAGCACGCACAATCTCCTACAACTGACTGCAAGTTCTATTTAAAACGAGCAAGATAGCTAGCTATATAGGTGGATATAGCGGTGTATACTGGGTTCAGAGCACGCAGACAGCACGCACAATCTCCTACAACTGACTAGTGATGGACTAACTTCCGACGGGACGTTTCGCGAACGCGGCCGATAGTTCGCGAACCGTAACGTTCGCTGCGGGCCCCATTGACTTCAATGGGAGGTGAACTTTGCAAACCTACAGGTCAAATTTGCAGCCACAAAATAATTACTAGCTGTGCAAACATAGTCCCACCACATGGCCAATGACATAACACATGTATGAGGTGAATCTGGGATCAACAACTACAAGCATTCTTTTTTTATATGTGAAATTGTGACAATTCAGGACTGTGGCACGCATGAAGGCAATGGAGAGAGGGAAGGTCAGGGTAGGCAAAGAAGAGGGTGCAGGAGATGATCACCAGCAGCGTGACATACAGCAATGACACCTGCACCGTGATAGAGTGATCTGACACCAGCACCGTGATAGAGAGCACTGACATCAGCAGCGTGACATAAAGCACTGACACCAGCACCGTGATATACAGCACTGACACCAGCACCATGATAGAGTGCACTGATATCAGATCAGCAGCGTGACATACAGCAATGACACCTGCACCGTGATAGAGTGATCTGACACCAGCACCGTGATAGAGAGCACTGACATCAGCAGCGTGACATAAAGCACTGACACCAGCACCGTGATATACAGCACTGACACCAGCACCGTGATAGAGAGCACTGACATCAGCAGCGTGACAAACAGCAATGACACCTGCACCGTGCTAGAGTGATCTGACACCAGCACCGTGATAGAGAGCACTGACATCAGCAGCGTGACATTAAGCACTGACACCAGCACCGTGATATACAGCACTGACACCAGCACCGTGATAGAGAGCACTGACATCAGCAGCGTGACATACAGCAATGACACCTGCACCGTGATAGAGTGATCTGACACCAGCACCGTGATAGAGAGCACTGACATCAGCAGCGTGACATAAAGCACTGACACCAGCACCGTGATATACAGCACTGACACCAGCACCGTGATAGAGAGCACTGACATCAGCAGCGTGACATACAGCAATGACACCTGCACCGTGATAGAGTGATCTGACACCAGCACCGTGATAGAGAGCACTGACATCAGCAGCGTGACATAAAGCACTGACACCAGCACCGTGATATACAGCACTGACACCAGCACCGTGATATACAGCACTGACACCTGCACCGTAAGCAGCCCCAGGAGGAAGTCAGCATAGCACAGGGATGGTGGGAGCCCCTCATAATGAGCATAGCACAGGGATGGTGGGAGACCCTCATAATATGCACAGCAGAGATACAGCCCCAGGAGGAAGTCAGCACAGCACAGGGATGGTGGGAGCCCCTCATAATGAGCATAGCACAGGGATGGTGGGAGCCCCTCATAATATGCACAGCAGAGGTACAGCCCTAGGAGGAAGTCAGCACAGCACAGGGATGGTGGGAGCCCCTCATAATAAGCAGCCCCAGGAGGATGTCAGCATAGCATAGGGATGGTGGGAGCCCCTCATAATAAGCAGCCCCAGGAGGAAGTCAGCACAGCACAGGGATGGTGGGAGCCCCTCATAATGAGCATAGCACAGGGATGGTGGGAGCCCCTCATAATATGCACAGCAGAGGTACAGCCCTAGGAGGAAGTCAGCACAGCACAGGGATGGTGGGAGCCCCTCATAATAAGCAGCCCCAGGAGGATGTCAGCATAGCATAGGGATGGTGGGAGCCCCTCATAATAAGCAGCCCCAGGAGGAAGTCAGCACAGCACAGGGATGGTGGGAGCCCCTCATAATGAGCATAGCACAGGGATGGTGGGAGCCCCTCATAATATGCACAGCAGAGGTACAGCCCCAAGTGGAAGTCAGCAGAGCACAGGGATGGTGGGAGTCCCTCATAATAAGCAGCCCCAGGAGGAAGTCAGCACAGCACAGGGATGGTGGGAGCCCCTCATAATAAGCAGCCCCAGTAGAAATATGACACCGCTCAACCTCTTCAAACAGCATACGGGCATATAGTACAGTGTGCTTTTTTTGGACAAGGAAGTGAGCCAAATGAAGAAAGAAGGTCTGTGTGCTCAATTATATACATATACATGGTCTACTGGTCACATATGTTGAATTCCCCCGAGATCCATGCCTCATTCATTTTTAGAAATGTGAGGTAGTTAACACTGTTGTGAGCTAGGCGAGTACGCTTATCGGTCACGATCCCCCCTGCTGCGCTGAACGTCCTTTTGGACAGGACACTGGACGAGGGGAAGGCCAACAGTTCGATTGCAAATTGGGCAAGCTCTGGCCAGAGGTCAAGCTTGCCCACACAGTAGTCCAGGGGTTCATCACTCCTCCGAGCTTCCACATCGGCCGTTAACCTGATGTAGTCGGACACCTGATAGTCTAGGTGTTCCCTGATGCTGGATCCGGATGACACCTATCGATGGGTCGGCTGAAAGAATGACCTCATATCAGAAGTCACCAACACATCTTCAAACCGGCCTCTTCTTGCAGGCGCTGTTGGATTGGTACCCGCAACTCCTTCTCTGGGAGTGGGAATTGCTCCTCTTCCAGCACACGCAAAGCAGAATGCAGCATTTCTCAAAACAAGGCCTGGAGGTGCTCCATTCTGACAGCCCTCCATTCTGACAGCCCTCTGTGATGGCGGTAACATTTCCGCCATTTTGTGTTTGTACCGGGGGTCTAAGTACGTTGCCACCCAGTACTGGTCCTTGACCCTTATGCTTTTTATACGGGGGTCCCTATTAAAATACTGGAGCATGAAGGCCCCCATTTGCACTAAACTGGAAGCGGTGTGGTGGCCTGGCTCCTGCTCATCATCCAGGATAATGTCGTCCTCTTCATTCTCCTCTCCCCATCCACGCACAACAACAGGGTTCCCAGAAAGGTTTAAAGCATGCTCTTCTTGCTCCTCCTCATCCGCCCCGGCACCATCCTCCTCTGACTCTTCAGACTCCTGTTGTTGACTCAGATAGAGTAGCCCCCCCTGGGAATTCATCCAGCATTGCGACTTCCTCATCTTCCCGCTCCTGCACCTCCACAGTTTGATCAATGACACGATGCAATGCACGCTCCATAAAGAAGGCATAAGGTACCATGTCACTGATGGCGCCATGGCTGCGACTGACCAGTTTGGTGATCTCCCCAAATGGCCGCAGAAGTCTGCATGCATCGCGCATGAGCAGTCACTGGCGCGGTGAAAAAAAAAAACAGCTCCCCAGAACCTGTTCTGCCGCAGAGTTCATACAGGTAGACGTTAACTGCACGTTTCTGCTTGAGCAGCCTATTAAGCATATAGAAGGTTAAGTTCCATCGCGTCGGGCAATGCCTGCCGCAAGATGTCCTGGACCCCAGGGTATTTGACAACTAAATGGCTGCACGACCAATTTTAAGACGTGTGCCATGTATGGCACGTGCGCAATTTTGCCCTGTTTCAATGCGCTAAGCAGATTGGCACCGTTGTCACACACCACTTTACCAACTGTCCAATTGAGCGGTGTTAGCCACTGATCTGCCTGTGAACGCAAAGCTGAAAGGAGTGCCGGGCCAGTATGGCTCTTGGCTTCCAGGCTCACCTGGCATGTCTAAATAGGTGAACAAAGTGAGCTGCGCTAAAAACAAAAAATTGTATACCTAAAACCTAATCCAAATCTATATCAATAAACATGAGGAAAAACAGTATTACGTGAAAAAAATATGATTAGTAAATAGTATATGTGAATAATATCATATCATCATATAAGTGAATAAAGTGTATACTAAATCTGAAATGAAGTTAACATAAATAGTATAGAAAAACCCCCACAAAAATGTATGTATATTAAAACAAAAATTGTGTGTGCTAAATCTAAACCAATAATAAAATTTAGCAAAAATAATATTCAAAAGCAACAAAGAGTTCATATACAATGGAGAAAAAATTGTCCAAAAAGTATTGTTGGTTCTTCCAAATTGGTATTAAGGTGAAAAAATATCCACAAATACGTGTATAAAAAATAATCAAAACAATCCTCCACCAGTGAGAAGAGGGGCCGCTTACCAGAGTTGTAGATCCCAGTGTTAGTGAGATCAGTAAGGCAACAGCACAGAAGTTTCTGGATGAACCGTCACAGGCACCACACCGTTTGCATCTCCAATACGAAGGCTCCAATCGGGAAACGAAGGTATCGTAGATCACAGGCACCACGCTGCTTCTATCTCCAATACGAAGCCTCCAGTCAGGAAACTAGGGTATTGTGGATCATGTATAAAAAATCAAAGGCACTCGCATAGCGTAAAACCACTTAGTTTAATGGAATAGAATATAAAAAGTTACACTCACATGTGTATAGAGAAAAACGATCACATAAAAAACGAGCCGGCCGGACTCGTGTGCCGCCCGCACTTCCTGGTTGGGCGTAGAACGCGGAGACGTCAGAACGCCTATCTCCCTACGCGCGTTTCGTCACGAACGGACGTGTTCACGGGACGCGGGACGGCGTTCTGACGCACCGCCTATATACCAAATCATAAACAAACAGCCTCGGTCTGAGCTCCATGTTGTCCTCTCAATCCACCATATTAGGTGAGGGAAAGAGGACTGGAATGCCCATACTATCACCCAGTCCACCATTTTGCATAAGGAAAAAAGGGTAAAAATTTGCCCTACCACTACGCAGAGGCAAACCTATATTCATAACCATCCAGATTCTTTAAGAGCCATGGATTAAAAACACAAAATTATCATAAGGATATATTAAGAAAAAGTAAAAAAATTTCTTTTAAATACCAATTGGAAAATATATTTATTGAAAAATATTTAATAAGATAATAAAATAATATAATAATATTAGATACAAACAAAACAGTCCAAATAAATGGACAAAAGAGCTTTTATAGCAAAGATATATAATGTTTTGTATGTCCAAATATCGATACATTATTAATTAAAAGAAATACCAGCGGAAATAAAAAATTTATGGTGGGACCACAAATACAGAAAAGATGATAGAGGTAAAAAACCCTCATCGAAGACTCATGGAACTCACATCAAGTTTACAATTAAAAAACAACAACAAAAAGCCTAAGCTAAATAAGCTATTCCAACCAATTATATATTGTTCAAGAATTGTCAATAAACGCATTTACGTCTACTTCAATATTAAGGCCATGAGGGACGTAGCTTTTTAATTTGTGTATCCACATCATTTCAAGCTTGGAAATGCTTCTTATCAAATGGGTTCCCCTCCACTGGGGATTGAACTTGTCAATTCCCATAAAGATTGTGTTGGTAGGGTCTCTATTGTGTGCCAGCAGGTAGTGTTTGGAGACCGAATGTTGGGTATATCCTCTACGGATATTCCCAATATGTTCGTTCAAACGTACATGTAAAGCACGTTTGGTCCGCCCTACATACTGGAGGCCACAAGGGCACTCCAGCATGTAGACCACTGCCTCTGAACAGCAAGTGATAAAAGGCTCTATGGTGTAAGACTTAGAAGTAACCGTAGATCTAAAGGTAGTACTTCTCCTAGACCGACAACCATTTAAGCTACATACCGTGCACTTCCTGCATTGATAGTACCCAGTAAGGTTCGAAAAAAAATGCGGACGATTAGTGGGTGGGTCCAAAGCATTAGGAGCCACCCTGTCCCTCAAAGATGTTACGCCTCTATATACTACTTGGGGTCTGTCAGGCAAAATGGTTCCCAATACCGAGTCGTTCCTAAGTACATGCCAATGTTTTTTAAGTATATGTTTGATCCTAGTGTGTTGGCAAGAATAATTCGTGATGAAGGGGTAACGAAAATTGTTTTGACGACCCCCTTCTCGTTCCTTTAGTAACTCAGATCTTTCAACATGACTAATCTCATCTATCAAACGTGTCAAGGGTTCAGATGGATAACCTTTATCAATGAACCTCTGAGTGAGAATGCGGGCCTGTTGTATAAAAACATCCTGTTCTGTGCAGTTGCGTCTCAACCTTAAAAGCTGGCTTCTAGGTACTGATTTAAGCCAAGATGGATGATGGCAGCTAGTGGTAGGTATAAAGGAGTTCCTATCGGTGGTTTTAAAGAAAGTTGATGTGATGAAACGTTCTCCTTTAATAGTGATAGTAAGATCTAAAAAATTGATTTTAGTAAGACTAGCTTCATAGGTGAGGTGTATACCCCTGGTGTTGGCGTTAAGCTCACTCATAAACAGGGAAAGATCTGATTCACTACCATCCCATAGGAGGAGGATGTCGTCTATGTACCTGGCCCAAAAGGTCAGCTGTGGCCTGACCCGGGCATAGACAACATCCTCCTCCCATTTCGCCATAAAGAGATTCGCCAAACTGGGGGCATATTTTGCCCCCATGGCGACCCCTTTAATCTGGCGAAAAAAGTCCCCTCCAAACCAGAAAAAGTTATGCGTAGCCGCATAGTCTAAAAGTTTCATAATAAAGGCTATTTGTTCTGAAGGGAGATCAGAAAACCTCTCTAGGGAATCTGAAACGGCTTCTAGACCCATATTTTGGGGTATGCTTGTATATAGTGACGCAACATCTGCAGTCACCAGCAGGGTCCCTTGTTTCGGATGGTATCCCCTGAGGAGGTTAATTATATGTCTCGTGTCTTTAATAAATGATGGCATTCGACGCACTAAAGGTTGTAGAAAGAAATCTATATACCTGCCCACCCGGGAAGTAATGGAATCGATCCCACTAATAGTGATGGCCGAACGGTTCGCCCGGCGGTCGTTTCGCGGCGAATTTCCGACATTCGCGGTCCGCACGTTCGAACGCCTTTTTCCGTCGTTCGCCGCGGCGGACTTACGTGTTTAATGTATACAAGAACTTTAACCTTTGGTGACACGTTTATCATGTGATACAGGACAGCCAATTGAGACATGACAGCACATGGACACTTGTACATTCCCCCTAACCTATAAATACACCCGATCCGGTGGCCATTTTACATTCTTTCTTCTGTTACGATAGGGACAGGTTCCTGTGTGGAGTAGGGAGAGATAAACCACTAGCTATTTGGTACACAAAAGTTCTTTTCAGGACTGGTATAGGTGTTAGGTGTTGATAGGTTTGCTGTGCTGCTGATTCTTGCAGCAGCCTGAGTGTCTTTTGTTAGTTTAGAGAAAGGGAAAGGACGGTGTATGCTACAGGGACAGCCAGATTAGTCTTTCATCATCATCATCATCATCATCATCATTAGCTGTTACTATCAAGGTCCACAAAAGAGCTGTTCCAGTAACCACTAATCGTTCTCTTTTTTTGCCAATTTGTATAGGGACAGGAAGGAAGCAGTGTTGTCAGGCAGTGAGGGTAATTTTAAAGACTTGCTGTTATTATTAGTTCCACAAAGGTTCTTTTCAGGACTGGTATCAGTGGTACAGTAATAGGCTTGTACATGTATAATATTCTTTCTTCCAAATATAGAAAGGATATTATACTTGACTGCTGCCCTTCTGCTGCAGTCTGCTAAACATTCACAACTCACTTGTTCCACAAAAGTTCTTATAAGGACTGGTAACTTGGTATAGGGTGCTACGGTACATAGGCTTGAGTGCGGTACAGTCTGCTGTTCTGTAAGGACCGCTATCGGTCCACAATAGATAGGGTTGACGTGCACCACTGCTGACCGCTGCCCTATACTGCAGCAGTCCTTCAGCGGTATAGGGACTGACGTACAGTCTGCTAATCACTAACACACAACCTGCTTGTTCCACAAAAGTTCTTATAAGGACTGGTAACTTGGTATAGGGTGCTACGGTACATAGGCTTGAGTGCGGTACAGTCTGCTGTTCTGTAAGGACCGCTATCGGTCCACAATAGATAGGGTTGACGTGCACCACTGCTGACCGCTGCCCTATACTGCAGCAGTCCTTCAGCGGTATAGGGACTGACGTACAGTCTGCTAAACACTAATACACAACCTGCTTGGTCCACAAAAGTTCTTATAAGGACTGGTAACTTGGTATAGGGTGCTACGGTACATAGGCTTGAGTGCGGTACAGTCTGCTGTTCTGTAAGGACCGCTATCGGTCCACAATAGATAGGGTTGACGTGCACCACTGCTGACCGCTCACCTATACTGCAGCAGTCCTTCAGCGGTATAGGGACTGACGTACAGTCTGCTAATCACTAACACACAACCTGCTTGTTCCACAAAAGTTCTTATAAGGACTGGTAACTTGGTATAGGGTGCTACGGTACATAGGCTTGAGTGCGGTACAGTCTGCTGTTCTGTAAGGACCGCTATCGGTCCACAATAGATAGGGTTGACGTGCACCACTGCTGACCGCTGCCCTATACTGCAGCAGTCCTTCAGCGGTATAGGGACTGACGTACAGTCTGCTAAACACTAATACACAACCTGCTTGGTCCACAAAAGTTCTTATAAGGACTGGTAACTTGGTATAGGGTGCTACGGTACATAGGCTTGAGTGCGGTACAGTCTGCTGTTCTGTAAGGACCGCTATAGGTCCACAATAGATAGGGTTGACGTGCACCACTGCTGACCGCTCACCTATACTGCAGCAGTCCTTCAGCGGTATAGGGACTGACGTACAGTCTGCTAATCACTAACACACAACCTGCTTGTTCCACAAAAGTTCTTATAAGGACTGGTAACTTGGTATAGGGTGCTACGGTACATAGGCTTGAGTGCGGTACAGTCTGCTGTTCTGTAAGGACCGCTATCGGTCCACAATAGATAGGGTTGACGTGCACCACTGCTGACCGCTGCCCTATACTGCAGCAGTCCTTCAGCGGTATAGGGACTGACGTACAGTCTGCTAAACACTAATACACAACCTGCTTGGTCCACAAAAGTTCTTATAAGGACTGGTAACTTGGTATAGGGTGCTACGGTACATAGGCTTGAGTGCGGTACAGTCTGCTGTTCTGTAAGGACCGCTATCGGTCCACAATAGATAGGGTTGACGTGCACCACTGCTGACCGCTGCCCTATACTGCAGCAGTCCTTCAGCGGTATAGGGACTGACGTACAGTCTGCTAAACACTAATACACAACCTGCTTGGTCCACAAAAGTTCTTATAAGGACTGGTAACTTGGTATAGGGTGCTACGGTACATAGGCTTGAGTGCGGTACAGTCTGCTGTTCTGTAAGGACCGCTATCGGTCCACAATAGATAGGGTTGACGTGCACCACTGCTGACCGCTGCCCTATACTGCAGCAGTCCTTCAGCGGTATAGGGACTGACGTACAGTCTGCTAATCACTAACACACAACCTGCTTGTTCCACAAAAGTTCTTATAAGGACTGGTAACTTGGTATAGGGTGCTACGGTACATAGGCTTGAGTGCGGTACAGTCTGCTGTTCTGTAAGGACCGCTATCGGTCCACAATAGATAGGGTTGACGTGCACCACTGCTGACCGCTGCCCTATACTGCAGCAGTCCTTCAGCGGTATAGGGACTGACGTACAGTCTGCTAAACACTAATACACAACCTGCTTGGTCCACAAAAGTTCTTATAAGGACTGGTAACTTGGTATAGGGTGCTACGGTACATAGGCTTGAGTGCGGTACAGTCTGCTGTTCTGTAAGGACCGCTATAGGTCCACAATAGATAGGGTTGACGTGCACCACTGCTGACCGCTCACCTATACTGCAGCAGTCCTTCAGCGGTATAGGGACTGACGTACAGTCTGCTAATCACTAACACACAACCTGCTTGTTCCACAAAAGTTCTTATAAGGACTGGTAACTTGGTATAGGGTGCTACGGTACATAGGCTTGAGTGCGGTACAGTCTGCTGTTCTGTAAGGACCGCTATCGGTCCACAATAGATAGGGTTGACGTGCACCACTGCTGACCGCTGCCCTATACTGCAGCAGTCCTTCAGCGGTATAGGGACTGACGTACAGTCTGCTAAACACTAATACACAACCTGCTTGGTCCACAAAAGTTCTTATAAGGACTGGTAACTTGGTATAGGGTGCTACGGTACATAGGCTTGAGTGCGGTACAGTCTGCTGTTCTGTAAGGACCGCTATCGGTCCACAATAGATAGGGTTGACGTGCACCACTGCTGACCGCTGCCCTATACTGCAGCAGTCCTTCAGCGGTATAGGGACTGACGTACAGTCTGCTAAACACGAATACACAACCTGCTTGGTCCACAAAAGTTCTTATAAGGACTGGTAACTTGGTATAGGGTGCTACGGTACATAGGCTTGAGTGCGGTACAGTCTGCTGTTCTGTAAGGACCGCTATCGGTCCACAATAGATAGGGTTGACGTGCACCACTGCTGACCGCTCACCTATACTGCAGCAGTCCTTCAGCGGTATAGGGACTGACGTACAGTCTGCTAATCACTAACACACAACCTGCTTGTTCCACAAAAGTTCTTATAAGGACTGGTAACTTGGTATAGGGTGCTACGGTACATAGGCTTGAGTGCGGTACAGTCTGCTGTTCTGTAAGGACCGCTATCGGTCCACAATAGATAGGGTTGACGTGCACCACTGCTGACCGCTGCCCTATACTGCAGCAGTCCTTCAGCGGTATAGGGACTGACGTACAGTCTGCTAAACACTAATACACAACCTGCTTGGTCCACAAAAGTTCTTATAAGGACTGGTAACTTGGTATAGGGTGCTACGGTACATAGGCTTGAGTGCGGTACAGTCTGCTGTTCTGTAAGGACCGCTATCGGTCCACAATAGATAGGGTTGACGTGCACCACTGCTGACCGCTGCCCTATACTGCAGCAGTCCTTCAGCGGTATAGGGACTGACATACAGTCTGCTAAACACTAATACACAACCTGCTTGGTCCACAAAAGTTCTTATAAGGACTGGTAACTTGGTATAGGGTGCTACGGTACATAGGCTTGAGTGCGGTACAGTCTGCTGTTCTGTAAGGACCGCTATCGGTCCACAATAGATAGGGTTGACGTGCACCACTGCTGACCGCTGCCCTATACTGCAGCAGTCCTTCATCGGTATAGGGACTAAGAGTTTTGTCACAGGGTCATTTAAAAAATGACAGGCAGAGGAAGAGGCAGGCCCTTCCGCAGGGGTGGTAGGGGTAGGGCAGGAGCAACAGGCTTGAGCCAAAGTGGGAAGTTGCAGAAGGTGCGTTCAATTACTTTAAAGGATGCACCAGACTTGGTTGAGTGGCTCGCTCAGCCTTACTCTTCTGCACCCTCCTCATCCTCTCGATCTGCACCCTCTTCTTCACTCTCTGCTATGTGCACCCCCAAAGACACTACCACCAACAACACGACCACCACCACCACCACCACATACCTTCCGCTTGAGTCACTGGAATTATTTTCCGATCCATATCAAGAGGACATTTCTGATGCGCAGCCACTCTTGGTATTGGATCAGGAAGAGGAGGTAGCAACAAGCGCTACTCAGCAGTCTGACGCCAGTACCCAGATCAGCCCAAGGAGGAGGTTGGTCCCCGGTGTTGCTGCCTACTCCGAGATCTCTACTTATAGCGGTGGGGAAGGTGACGTTGATGATGACGTGTCTAGTGATGTCACGTGGGTGCCCACAAGAGAGGAAGAGGAGGGGAGTTCAGAGGGAGATATGGACCAGCAGATAGGGAGGAGAAGCAGCAATGACTTACATTGCACAGCAGGGACAAAGCAGACTGCAAATGTATCAGGAGCGAGTCATCGACCATGTACGGTCACATCTGGCGCTCCCAGGACACCGGCACATGGCTCCGCAGTGTGGGCTTTTTTTAACGTGTCCGCTGCTGACAATAGCGTTGCCATCTGCAATCTTTGCAGTCAACGCGTTAGTCGCGGTAAGCCCAATACTCACCTAGGGACGACCGCCTTAAGAAGGCACATGAGCAGCCATCACCGAGCCCAGTGGGAGCAACGGAACACACAAAGCCACACTGCAGGCTCTCACCGTCCAGCCTCGTCTTCTACTTCTCCTTCTCCTCTCTCCTCACAATTGTCCTCCACTCCACCTTCCATCACGCCAAGCTCACATTTTTCTGCAAAAAGGCAGGCTTCCGTGGGCCTAATGTTTGAGCGTAAAAAAATGATGACGCCGGATAACCCTCTTGCCCAACGGTTGGCGGCTGGCTTGTCAGAACTCATAGCCCGCCAACTACTGCCATATAAACTGGTGGACTCGGAGGCCTTTCGCAAATTTGTGGCCATTGGAACACCACAATGGAAGGTCCCAGGAAGGAAGTATTTCTCAGAGAAGGGCATCCCAGAGCTATATGGCCATGTTCAGCGGCAAGTGAATGTATCTCTGGCACACAGTGTCGGTGCCAAGATACATCTGACCACAGACACGTGGTCTAGCAAACACGGGCAGGGAAGGTATATCAGTTTTACTGCCCACTGGGTGAACCTTCTGACGGCCGTCAAGCATGTAACCCGTGGCACCCGTGTAGATTTGGTTTTACCGCCACGGATTGCATGCAGGCCTGACTCTTCTTCTCCTCCTCCTACTCCATCCTCCTCCCTCTCCTCCTCAGCTGCCTCCTCCTTTTCCGCTGCTAGCGTCTCTTCCACTGCACCGCCCAAGCTCCCCAGAACCTATTCCACATGCCAGGTGAGACGTTGCCATGCCGTGCTGCGTCTGTTGTGCCTGGAAGCAAAGAGCCACACTGGCCCGGCACTCCTTTCAGCTTTGCGTTCACAGGCAGATGAGTGGCTAACACCGCTCAATTTGACAGTTGGTAAAGTGGTGTGTGACAACGGTGCCAATCTGCTTAGCGCATTGAAACAGGGCAAAATCACGCACGTGCCGTGCATGGCACACGTCTTAAACTTGGTCGTGCAGCGATTCCTTGTCAAATACCCTGGGGTCCAGGACATCTTGCGGCAGGCAAGGAAAATCTCGGCCCATTTCAGAAGATCTTACACGGCCATGGCTCGCCTTGCTGACATTCAGCGGCGACACCATCTGCCGGTCAGACGTCTTATTTGCGATTGCCCGACGCGATGGAACTCAACCTTCTATATGCTTGATAGGCTGCTCCAGCAGAAACGTGCAGTTAACGTCTACCTGTATGAACTCTGCGAAAGAAACGGTTCTGGGGAGCTGGGTTTTTTTTCACCGCGCCAGTGGCTGCTCATGCGCGACACATGCAGACTTCTGCGGCCATTTGAGGAGATCACCAAACTGGTCAGTCGCAGCCATGGCGCCATCAGTGACATGGTACCTTATGCCTTCTTTCTGGAGCGTGCATTGCGTCGTGTCATTGATCAGGCTGTGGAGGAGCAGGAGCGGGAAGATGAGGAAGTCGCAATGCTGGATGAATTCCCAGGGGGGGCTACTCTATCTGAGACAAGTCAACAACAGGAGTCTGATGAGGAGTCAGAGGAGGATGGTGCCGGGGCGGATGAGCAGGAGCAAGAAGAGCATGCTTTAAACCTTTCTGGGATCCCTGTTGTGCGAGGATGGGGAGAGGAGAATGAAGAGGACGACATTATCCTGGATGATGAGCAGGAGCCAGGCCACCACACCGCTTCCACTTTAGTGCAAATGGGGGCCTTCATGCTCCAGTGTTTTAATAGGGACCCCCGTATAAAAAGCATGAGGGTCAAGGACCAGTACTGGGTGGCAACGTACTTAGACCCCCGGTACAAACACAAAATGGCGGAAATGTTACCGCCGTCGCAGAGGGCTGTCAGAATGCAGCACTTCCAGGCCTTGCTTCGAGAAATGCTGCATTCTGCTTTTGCGTGCGCTGGCAGAGGAGCAATTCCCACTCCCAGAGAAGGATTTGCGGGTACCAATCCAACAGCGCCTGCAAGAAGAGGCCGGTTTGAAGATGTGTTGGTGACTTCGGATATGAGGTCATTCTTTCAGCCGACCCATCGACAGGTGTCATCCGGATCCAGCATCAGGGAACGCCTAGACCGTCAGGTGTCCGACTACATTGGGTTAACGGCCGATGTGGACGCTCTGAGGAGTGATGAACCCCTAGACTACTGGGTGGGCAGGCTTGACCTCTGGCCAGAGCTTGCCCAATTTGCAATCGAACTGTTGGCTTGCCCCTCATCCAGTGTCCTGTCCGAAAGGACGTTCAGCGCAGCAGGGGGGATTGTGACCGATAAGCGTACTCGCCTAGCTCACCACAGTGTTAACTACCTCACATTTCTAAAAATGAATGAGGCATGGATCTCGGAGGAATTCAACACATGTGACCAGTAGACCATGTATATGTCTATAAACTATTTTTTTAATCAAGCACACAGACCTTCTTAATTCATTTGGCTCACTTCCTTGACCCAAAAAAGCACACCGTACTATATGCCCCTACCCTCCTCTTTGAAGAGGTTGAGCGGTGTCATATTTCTACTGGGGCTGCTTATGATATCCCTGTGCTGTGCTGACTTCCTCCTGGGGGTTCTTATTATGAAGGGATCACACTATCCCTGTGCTGTGCTGACTTCCTCCTGGGGGTTCTTATTATGAGGGGATCACACCATCCCTGTGCTGTGCTGACTTCCTCCTGGGGCTGCTTACGGTGCTGCTGTCAGTGCTGTATGTCACGGTGCTGCTGTCAGCGCTGTATGTCACGGTGCTGCTGTCAGCGCTGTATGTCACGGTGCTGCTGTCAGCGCTGTATGTCACGGTGCTGCTGTCAGCGCTGTATGTCACGGTGCTGCTGTCAGCGCTGTATGTCACGGTGCTGCTGTCAGCGCTGTATGTCACGGTGCTGCTGTCAGCGCTGTATGTCACGGTGCTGCTGTCAGCGCTGTATGTCACGGTGCTGCTGTCAGCGCTGTATGTCACGGTGCTGCTGTCAGCGCTGTATGTCACGGTGCTGCTGTCAGCGCTGTATGTCACGGTGCTGCTGTCAGCGCTGTATGTCACGGTGCTGCTGTCAGTGCTCTGTATTACGGTGCTGCTGTCAGATGCCTCTATCACGGTGCATGTGTCATTCCGGTATGTCACGCTGCTGGTGATCATCTCCTGCACCCTCTTCTTTGCCTACCCTGGTCCCTGACCTTCCCTCTCCTCCATTGCCTTCATTAGCTCCATAGTCCTGAATTGTTAGAACAATTTCCCAAATAAAATAAAAATGCTTGTAGTTATCGATCCCAAATTCACCTCATACATGTATTATGTCATTGTCCAGATGGTGGGACTACGTTTTACCCCCTAATAATTACCACGTGGCCGCAAATTCGACATGAAGGTTTGCAAAGTTCGCCTCCCATTGAAGTCAATGGGGCCCGCGGCGAACGTTCGGTTTCGCGAACGTTTGGGTCCGTTCGCATTTCGCGTTCGCGAAACGTCCCGTCGGAAGTTCGTCCATCACTACCCACTAATGATGGGTCGTCCCGGGGGCAGGTAAGACTCTTATGGACCTTAGGTAAGTAATAGATTATAGGGATTCTGGGAGTTTTTGGAACGAGAAAGGCCTTTTCTTTCTTATTTAAGATTCCCTGATCGAATCCCTCTGCAACGAGGGACTCCAAAGTTCTTCTATATTGTGCATTCGGATTAGAGGGTAGGGAGATGTATGTAGCCCTATCCCCCAAAATCCGATTCATCTCGCCTATATAGTGATCCTTATTTAAGATGACTATACCCCCCCCCTTTGTCTGCTGGACCGATGACCACATTTTTATTGTTGCAGAGGGATTCAATGCCAGCATCGATCACCTCTTTATTTTTAACTTTTTTTATGCGTAAGTCTTCAAGGTCTTTGAGGGCCAGATCACGAAAGACTTTTAAAGAGGGACACAAATGTCCCGGTGGATTGAAAAGTGATGAATTGGAAAGTCCCGAGTGACAATAGTCATCAGAGGCATTTCTAAGAAAATTGATAGGATTTGAAGCTACATATCCATATCTTTGGATATTAAGTTTTCTTACATACTTATGAATATCCATGTATGTTTGAAACTTATTCATATTTTTGGCTGGGGCAAACTTGAGGCCCTTATCCAGGACACTCAGTTCACAATTACTAAGGGTGGCCGAGCTAAGGTTAAAGATACCTGCACCAGTTATGTTCTTGGTCTTTTTGGGCTGAGTACGCCTCCCCCCTCTAGTTCCTCTCTTAGCTCGACCACTCTTTTGATGCCCTGGTTTGGCCTGGGAAAACCCCAATTGTTATGGCTTGGGTTAGTACCCAAGTTGCCATTGCTAGAGTTTCCCTGGATATCAATATAGGGACCCATATTATTGGGCCTCAAGTTTTTCATACCCTCCATCGGTGGAAACCCAGAATCCTGTAAAGGCAAAAAACTATTTTGTGTGGGGATATTGAATTGAGATTGGTAGTCAACATCATAATGCACCACTTGGCTGTTATTGTAAGCTGTTGGTGGGTTGGGTTTTGGATATTGAGAAGGGAGGGGTAATTGATTATAAGTAGGAGATGGAAAGTAACCCTGTTTAGAAGCAAGGCCTCCCATCCATCCAGGGGGAGGTACAAGTGGTTTCTCCTGTCCCCAGTTTGAAGGGGGAGCAGCCTGACCATAGTAGGGAAAAGGGGCTTGGACATATGTCTGAGGGAGAGGGGGGGCATTCTGACGTTGCCCACTTCGTCCTCTTCCTCTATTGTCATGCCCCTGAGGGGGTCCTCGTTTACCACCTCTCATTTGGCTGTAATTTCTCTTTCCCTCACCAGGGGAGCGGAAACGAGAATTTACAGATGGTACTGTCTGGTTTTGTATATTCTGGGGTGGTATCCCACCCTGGGACATAGCCACCGGGGTAGTATCCATAGCTGGGCCAGAGACATCAATTTGTTCTATCAATAATCTCTTTTGCCACTCAAAAACAGTCAGAGATTGATAGTCCAGGATATCTCGGTTATACTTCTTTTTCTTTTTTAGTTTTTGTTCTCTATCCTCCTTTTCCAATAGCTTAAGAAGGCCTTTGGATCTATCTAAATATTCCTCATTATTTTTAAAGGGCAATATTTTATCTTTTAAGTTTTTGATCTCGATATCTAGGCGATTAAGTTTTAAATTCTTCCTCTCCACGAGAAACCGTAGAAAGGCAACACCAGCTTCATTAAAATATTTATACCACCTGGCATGTCGAATAGGTTCTGGGGAGCTTGGGCGGCGCAGCGGAAGTGACGCTAGCAGCGGAAAAGGAGGAGTCAGCTGAGGAGGAGAGGGAGGAGGATGGAGTAGGAGGAGGAGGAGAAGAAGAGCCAGGCCTGCATGCAATCCGTGGCGGTAAAACCAAATCTACACGGGTGCCATGGGTTACATGCTTGACGGCCATCAGAAGGTTCACCCAGTGGGCAGTAAAGGTGATATACCTTCCCTGCCCGTGTTTGCTAGACCACGTGTCTATGGTCAGATGTATCTTGGCACCGAGATACATTCACTTGCCGCTGAACATGGCCATATAGCTCTGGGATGCCCTTCTGTGAGAAATACTTCCTTCCTGGGACCTTCCATTGTGGTGTTCTAATGGCCACAAATTTTCGAAAGGCCTCCGAGTCCACCAGTTTATATGGTAGTAGTTGGCGGGCTATCAGTTCTGACGAGCCAGCCGTCAACCGTTGGGCAAGAGGGTTATCCGGCGTCATCATTTTTTTACGCTCGAACATTAGGCAGGAATACGTGAGCTTGGCGTGATGGAAGGTGGAGTGGAGGACAATTGTGAGGAGAGAGGAGAAGGAGAAGTAGAAGACGAGGCTGGACGGTGAGAGCCTGGAGTGTGGCTTTGTGTGTTTGGTTGCTCCCACTGGGCTCGGTGATGGCTGCTCATGTGCCTTCTTAAGGCGGTCGTCCCTAGGTGAGTGTTGGGCTTACCGCGGCTAATGCATTGACTGCACAGATTGCAGATGCCAACGCTATTGTCAGCAGCGGACACATTACAAAAAGCCCACACTGCGGAGCCATGTGCCGGCGTCCTGTTAGCGCCCGATGTGACCGTACATGGTCGATGACTCGCTCCTGATACATTAGCAGTCTGCTTTGTCCCTCCTGTGCAATGTAAGTTATTCCTGCTTCTCCTCTGTATCTGCTGGTCCATATCTCCCTCTGAACTCCCCTCCTCTTCCTCTCTTGTGGGCACCCACGTGACATCACTAGACACGTCATCATCGACGTCACCTTCCCCACCGCTATAAGTAGAGATCTCGGAGTAGGCAGCAACACCAGGGACAAACCTCCTCCTTGGGCTGATCTGGGTACTGTCGTCAGACTGCTGAGTGGCGGTTGTTGCTACCTCCTCTTCCTGATCCAATGCCAAGAGTGGTTCATCAGAAATGTCTTGATATGGATCGGAAAATAATTCCTGTGACTCAAGCGGAAGGTATGTGGTGGTGGTGGTCTTGTTGGTGGTAGTGTCTTTGGGGGTGCACATAGCAGAGAGTGAAGAAGAGGGTGCAGATCGAGAGGATGAGGAGGGTGCAGAAGAGTAAGGCTGAGTGAGCCACTCAACCAAGTCTGGTGCGTCCTTTAAAGTAATTGAACGCACCTTCTGCCACTTCCCACTTTGGCTCAAGCCTGTTGCTCCTGCGCTACCCCTACCCCCCCCTGCGGAAGGGCCTGCCTCTTCCTCTGCCTGTCATTTTGTAAATGATCCTGTGAGAAAACTCTCAGTCCCTATACTGATAAAGGACTGCTGCAGTATAGGGCAGCAGTCAGCAGTAGTGCACCTCAACCCTATATATTGTGGACCTATACCAGTCCTTAAGGAATAGCAGACTGTACCTCACTCAACACTATGTACTGTAGTACACTATACCTTACCAGTCCTTATAAGGACCTTTGTGGAACTAGTAGGTTGTGATTAGCAGACTGTACCTCAGTCCCTATACTGATAAAGGACTGCTGCAGGATAGGGCAGCAGTAGTGCACCTCAACCCTATATATTGTGGACCTATACCAGTCCTTAAAGCGGTTTGGTACCTAAAAATTAAACTTCATATTATTAAAATCACAAGATAGAATACTTACCTAAATGAACCCTGAAAAAAAAAAATTCATTACTTACCTTATATTTCAGATGTTTCTGCTGACTTCCGGGTTTTCCTCCCGTGGGAGTAGGCATGGTTATCGTCCTCACAATGGTCCCTGGGAAATTTCTAAGCTATTTCCCAAGAATCCATGGGGGGACAATGAAATTGCGAAATCTCGTGAGATTTCGTTAGGACGCTGGTCACGTGACGAGGGCGTGTCCGAATTTGCCATTTTTAAAGTGGGCAGGCAGCTGTATCTGCCATTACCACCATTGCACACGAGGAAGCAAAACAAAGCACACAAAGGAAACAGCACCTGCGGATCTTCTCTTCATACAGCTTCTCACAAAAGGTAAGTAATCTTTACTCCATGGTATAATTAGCCTCATTCTGTTGCTAATTATACCTATATTGTATTGTGTATTTAGTTGCTGTATTTCTACTGTTAGCAATCCTGTTCTAATATAGAAAATCGTTTTTGTCTCTAAAATGAATGCTTTATTTTTATTTTTTTTTGTATTTTTTATTTTATTTTACGATTTTTAGACCGATCAAATAGATTAAAAAAACTTTGTATTTTACAATTTTGTTTTATTTTACTATTTCCAATTTTTTTTTCACCTTTTCCTTCCCTTTTTTGTTTTTTTTTTACAACGTAAAAATTATTTTTTTTTCAACAGTACCTTTTTTTAAAAATGTCGTACTGAATTAAAATATTTTAGCTAATGTATTTGCAAAAAATTTTTTTATTATTATTTTTTTAATATTTAGATCAGCTTGTACTCTGCTACCGGATGGACAATTTACAAATATATATATATATATATATATATATATATATATATATATATATAGATATCCAGCTATATATTTATAGGTACTTTTATAAAAAAATATATCTTTTAATGTAATTCTTTATCTGTTCATTATTATTCTAATATTTTGATATCTAGTGTGTGTGTGTGTGTGTGTGTATATATATATATTTATATATATATATATATATATATATATATATATATATATATATATATATATATATATCTCATTTTTTTATTTCATATTTTTAATTACCTTTTAGAGTGACCGAAGACTGTGTATTTTGCAAAGAATTCTTCGCTTTTTTAACCTCTGCTTTAATTCTGGTAAGAAAAAAAAAAATTTGGTTTACATGTGTTTAATTTTTTTTTATTTTAATCTTCCTTTTTTTGTTAATATGCATACATGTTTTTTTTTTTTTTTTTATTAAACTGTCAATCTAATGTTCTTTTTATTTTTTATTCCATAGATTGCACTGACAAGTGGATTTGAATTTTTCAAAGCCATGCCAGAATAAAACGATGTTTAGATTTCTTGATTTATTATTTATTTAGAAATTTGATCTTATCTGTCAGCCTTCTCTCTCTCTCTATCTATGTTTTTTCTCTCTCGCTCCACCTCTTTCTCTCTCCCCCTCCCCCCCTCTCTCTCTCTCTCTCTCTCTCTCTCTCTATGTTGTCTCTCTCTCGCTCCACCTCTCTTTCTCTCCCCCCCTCTCTCTCTCTCTCTCCACCCCCTCTCTCCCCCCCTCTCTCTCTCTCTCGCTCAACCCCCCTCTCTCTCCCCCTCTCTCTCTCTCTCTCTCTCCACCCACTCTCTCGCTCTCTCTCTCTCTCTCTCTCTCTCCCCCCCACTCTTACTCTCATCCATTATATTAATTTGATATTTTTTCTTACCTCTCAGAACGACTGAAGAGTGGGTATTGATACCAATACTGTATATTTTTCATCTGTAACCCTTCGTCGAATTCAGGTAAGTTATTAAACCAAAATTGGTGTTTCTTAATTTTTAATTTTTGTACATGTATACCTTTTCAGTCATGTTTTTTTCATGTTATTTTTATTTATACTATAAATCTAAAATTCTTTTTATTTTATTTTTATTCCATAGATTTCAATGACAAGTGGATTTGAATTTTTC